>NC_081841.1:157667849-157992849 GCF_963259705.1 Myotis daubentonii
TCTCTTCCTCCCTCTCTCTCTCTCTCTCTCTCTCTCTCTCTCTCTCTCTCTCTCTCTCCTTTACTTTCCTCTCATATTTCATAAATAAAAAATATATTAAAATGCCTTATGTTCTACAGAAGGAAAGGAAGAGATTCAATTAAGTTTAGAATTTGAGTAAAACATGCATGTGTAAAATATGAAGAGAAGCATTAAATGAATAAAATATAATTTCTAAACCAGTGGAGGAGAAACACAGATATAAAACACCTAAGCAGTTCAAATAAGACAAAGGGAAAAAAGAGAAGCAGGAAAAAGTAGGGCATGTAGAAAGCAAAATTAGGACATGAAATAAATATAAAGACATTGGTAATCATAATAAGTATAAACTACTACAAATCAACAATTAAAGCTACGTATTATCAGATTGGGCCTCAAAAAATATATTAGCAACAAACTATTTACTAAGATAAACATAAGAACACAAAAAGGTTGAAAGTAAAAGCTTGGGAAATATTGAAAAATATTTATCAATAGACAGTTTCCTTAGCTAATTAAATTTAAGACATAATAGACTTTATATAAATACATAACTGTGGTAATAAAAGAGGTCATTGTATATTTGTATAATTTCTAATCATGAAAAATCAAAATAATTAAAATTTTTATTTTCCTAATAATATGAAATTAAAATATGTAAAGCAAAAATATTAAGAGTAAATTAAAATTTTAGAATTGTAGTGAACATTTTTCATAAACCTTTTCATTACTGAATAAATTAATCAGATGAATGTCAATATTAGAAGGTTTGAATATCACAATTAACAAGATTAAAATATTGGATATTATGACCTCTGTATCTAGTAGTTATTAGGAAATTCATATTCTTTTCAAGCACATATGGATTTTTTACATAAAAAGTAAAAGGCCATGCACTATACCAGAATTTTATATCAACAAATATTAAAGAATGTCTATATATGACTAAAAGGACAGTGAGCTATAAATCAGTGAAAGGAGTAAAAATTCAATTTATTGAAAATTTTAATCACTCTAAATAAATCATGGTTTAAGAAATTATAAGGGTCCTTATCATATATTAAAGGAGAATGATATTGAAACTATTTCAAGTAACATAAATCATGTAGGGTTTAGCTAAAGCAGGTGTTAGAGAACATTTGTAGTATCAAATTTACATTTTAGAAAAAAATAGAGATGAAATGAATAGAGTGATTGGCTCAAGAATGTAGAAAATATATAATAAAGTAATCCTGAGGAGTGTGAAAAGGAAAGAATACTGATTTAGTTGTAATAAAGAAATAATGGAGAATGAGATTATCAAACCCAAACCTAACTCTTTAGAATAAAATAGCAAAAACGTTTACATGATTAGTTATGAAATAATAATAAACCATATGAGAAATATATTTTAAAGAATCTATCAGTCAAGATTCTTAATTCTAACTGGTACCTCAGTGACTTGAAGTAAAAAGAGGGGTGGTAGTCATTATATCTCACCCTTCCTACTCTCTAATAAACTAATGTGGCTATCATGGATAGCTCTCCTCCAAGTGCTAACTTAAATTTCAAGTGTTTTGAATCTTTCAGAAAATTAGCCAAAGGCAAGAGCTTTTAGATCCAGGATGCAGAGTAAATCCCAAATAGGATATCTAAAATAAATTTAAATCTATCTATATTGAAGTGAAGCTGTCATCTTTTGGCCCTAAATTCCCTTTAGGGTTTCTTTAGATTCTTTTGCTGAATCCATTTTATATGATTGAAAGTAAAGAGAATAAAGATATGATGGTATAGCCCTAGCCAGTTTTTCTCAGTGGATAGAGCATCAATCAGCCTTCAAACAAAAGGGTCCCGGGTTCGATTCCAGACAAGGGCACATACCTTGGTTGCAGACTCCTCCCTGGCCCAGAACCTGGTCAGGGCTTGTGCAGGAGGCAACCAATCGATGTGTTTTCTTACATCGCTGTTTCTCTCTGTCTTTCCCTCTCTCTTCCATGCTCTCTAAAAATCAATGGAAACATATCCTCGGATGAGGATTAACTAAAATCAAAACAAAAAAAGATATGGTGGTATATTTCTGAGCTAGATCTAGAAATTGTGGACATAATGTTTCCCACCTTCATTGGCCAAAACAAATCACATGTATCCAAACACCTGCAAGAAATCTAGCATCAAGTAGTCTCTGTCACAGTGGAGAACATCTAATCTAATAAAAGAGAAACATGCAAATTGACTGTAACTTCGCTACACCCCAAACAACACCCACCAGTCAATCAGAGCAACTATATGCAAATTAACCCAACCAAGATGGTGGCTGGCAGCCACTGAGCTGGAGAAAGCAGGAGGCTTGGTTGCCCTGGCAACGGAGGAAGCCAAGCTTCCTGCCTTCCCTGGCTGGCTTGGCCTCCACTCAAGGCAAAAGTTTCAATTATAGAAGATAAACAAATCCCAGATACCTGCTTCCAGCCAGCCTCCACTGGGAGCTTGGGTGGTTGGGGGTCGTGGCCAGCCTGCAAACAGAACATCAGCCCCTCACCCAGGCTGGCCAGGCACCCCAGGGGGGACCCCACATTGAAGGGGCTGTTGCCAGCTGCAAACAGCCATCAGCCACTCACCCAGGCTGGCCACACCCTCAAGGGGTGAGGGTCCCTGCTGGGGGGCTTGGCCAGCCAGAAAATGGCCATCAGCCACTCACCCAGGCTTGCCAGGCACCCCAGCAGGGCCCCCCTCCCAGAAGGGGGTGTAGCCAATCTGAAAATGGCCCTTAGCCCCTCACCCAGGCTGGTCAGGCATTCCTGCAGGGACCTCCACCTTGAAAGGTATGTAGCCAGTCTGAAAATAGCCCTCAGCCCCTCACCCAGGCTGGCCAGGCACCCCAGCGGGACCCCCATCCTAATCCGGGACACCCTTCAGGGCAAACCAGTCAGCCCCCACCTATGCACCAGGCATATAATAAAAGGGTAATATGCAAATTGACCCTAACAGCAGAAAGACTGGGAATGACTGGTCACTATGACACACACTGACCACCAGAGGGCAGACGCTCAATGCAGGAGCTGCCCCCTGGTGGTCAGTGCGCTCCCACAGGGGGAGCTCTGCTCAGCCACAAGCCAGGCTGATGGCTGCCAGCACAGCAGTGATGGCGGGAGCCTCTCCCGCCTCCTCAGCAGCGCTAAGGATGTCCGGCTGCAGCTTAGGTCTGGTCCCCGCTGGCAAGTGGACATCCCGTGAGGGCTCCTGGGCTGCCAGAGGGATGTCTGACTGCCAGCTTAGGCCCATTCCCCCAGGGAGTGGGCCTAAGCCAGCAGGTGGACATCCCGAGAGGTCCCAGACTGTGAAAGGGGATAGGCCGGGCTGAGGTACCCCTCCGAATGCACAAATTTTTGTGCAGCGGGCCTCTAGTTACATATAATAGAGGGTTTAGATATTATTTAGAATATTACAAACCATTTTCACTCATACATTTGTAATCTTAGAAGAAATGGGCATTTGGCTAGTAGTTTATGAAACATTGATATTGACTCTAGAAAAAATAAGGATATAGCTGAAGAGCCAACACTATAGGCATTAGAGAAATTAAATCCATAGTTAAAATTCTACCCACATTAATGTATTAGATGCAGATAAATTTATGAATGATTTTTAAGAAAATAGAATTCAGATAACCCTTATTGGATAGGAAAATTTATAGAGGATAGAAAAAGAAAACTGATGCAAATGATGTTAAGAGATTTGTATGACATTATACCATAATTAAAGAGGGAAAGTATGGAATATAAGAATAACAGGAGTTAAAATACTATCAAATAAAATAGTAATATGCAAATTAACCATTACTCCGACACAAAGATGGTGGCGCCCATAGCCAAAGATTGCAGTGCCCAGACCTCTCAGCCCTGCTGGAGTCCTCCAGTAATGGGGGGCAGCTGCTGAAAGTAGGGCCTGCTTGGCCATCACCATGGCGACCCAGGAGTGGCCAAGCAGGCCCACAGACAGCAGAGAACCACAGGGAGCAGTCCTAAGCCTTCAGTAGGACATCCCCTGAGGGCTCCCGGATTGGAGAGGGTGCATGTCGGGCTGAGGAACCCCCTCCCACCCCTCATGAATGAATTTCGTGCACCGGGCCTCTAGCCTAATATAATAATAGAGGAATATGAAAATTAGCTGGGACGCCGTAATATCACGACCAATCTACAAGCAGCGGAGAGCTACAGGAGGGTGGGGCAGTGAATTATGAGCGGCAAAGAGTTACCAGTAGCGGTGGGTGGGGTGGCCAGTTAAGGCAGGTGGCAGTGAGTTTCTCACGCACGGATTCATGCTCAGGGCTACTAGTATAGATATAAAAGATATAAATATATAAATAAAATAACAATTAATCTGTTACTTATACTTAATATTAATTTTTGTTAATCCTCACCCTAGTATATCATTTCCATTGTGTTTTGTTTGTGTTTTTAGAGTGGAAGGGAGGGAGGAAGGGAAAGGGGTGGAGAGAGAGAGACATGGATGTGAGAGAGATACATCAATTGGTTGTCTATCACACACACCCCATCTGGGGCCTGGGATAGAACTTGCAACCCAGGTACATGCACTTGACCAGGAATCAAACCCTTAACCCTTCATTACCCAGGCCAAAGCTCTAACCACTGCCCAGGGGCTAACTTATTTTTAAATTATTTTTAATAATGGTTTGTCCAGCGGGTCCAGGGGTTCCCAAAGGCGTGGATGGAGTCGGCGAAGAAGGAAGGACACGGAGACAGTGTTCAGTTGATCAGCAGCCTAGCCAGGATCTCCAGCCAGGATCTCCAGCCAAGTTCTGGTCTGGATCTCCAGCGAAGTTCTGGTCTGGATCTCCAGCCAAGTTCCTTGTCCATGTTCTCTTGCTAGGTTCTCCAGCCAGATTCTGTAGCCATGTTCCCTCGCTACGTTCTGTCTCTAAGTTCTGAGGCCAGTTTCTGTCCAGGATCTTTTGCCATGTTCTCTCCAGCGAAGTTCTTCTGTCTCTAGAGAACGTTCTGTGTAGGTTCTGTGCCTAGGTTCTGTCTCTCTTGGTCCTGTCTTCCAAGCCCTGTCTCCTAAGTTCTGTGTCTTGCTGTCTAGTTACACCTGTATTTATACCAGTTGATTCAATCCTATCAATCTCTATTACAAAGGTTAGGGTGTTTCTTATCTCCATTCCAGGGAGTAAAGATTATGTAGCTTAAGCATGATTGTTCGTAGTTAAAGTGATTAATTATCCGCCTGGCACTTAGTTGAGGGGTTTTATTCCCTCCCTAACTTCAGGGGAAAATCCCTACCTGGGGAAACAACCTTTCTGAGACCTTGGTTAAGACACATAGTGCCAAGAAGGTGAGCAAACATATTAAGAACAGTATGCCATATATGCCAGGTCCCTTGAAACAGCAAGCATAGACCGGCTCCCGGCAATATAGCATTAAGTAAACATAAATATAACTTTATTGCTTTTTATTAAATTAATGATTTAAGAAAAATCATCATCTCAATAAATACCAAAAAATGTTAAACCCATATGTAATTATATACATATATATGTAAAACTTTACATATATATGTAAAATTAGCAATCAAGTCAACATTTATCCAACTAGAGAATAACAGTATTAATGCTGAAAGTGTAGGCCTATTGTCTTCAAAATCAGAATGGGTATCTACCATCATTATTTTTTTAGTCAACATTGCATTTGAAGTTCTAGGCAATGCAATAAAGCAAGAAAAATGATACATAAAAATTAAAATGAAGGTAACAAATTTTCATTATTTATTACCCACATTATATCCAGAGAAATTATGCAATGGCCTTTAGACAACCTACTTGAACTCATGAAAATTAAAATTCTAAAAAAAATTAATATATAACAATAGTAATATCCTATATTCCTGGAAAAACAAATTTGAATGTGTAATAAATAGTATCTAAATTTCAGTAGCCAAATAAAAATGACACTTGAAATACTGTGAAGAGATATATAAAACTAAAAACGAAAAAAAATGTATAACTTCTTAAAAATATGAAAATAGACTTATATAAAGGCAAAGATAGTTTATGTCCTTAAATGGGAAAATTTATTATGTAAAGAACTGTGGGGACCCTGTCTACGATGCTGTATGCAAGTGCAAGTAGCAAGGCCACAGTAATCTTACTGTATGCTCTGTAACCCAAAAGACTGATGTCACTCTCAAAGGAGGTAAGAAGCCTCTTTTGTCTAAGTTAGTATTAAAGTATGTTACTGACCAGCCAGCTCAGAGGTGGCTGTTTAGTGAGGCTGTAGCTCTAAGGATGGCTCCTGTATATCTTCTTTGCTGGAGGCTACTGCTACTTTATGGGAAAGATGTATTGTTACCTAGCCAGTGTACAGCTACTGTATGGGACTTTACTTTGAAGAACTGCTTTGTCTAATAGCTCCTGTCTTAGCAATGGCTACTTGGGCTACAATAAAGACTCTCTTATATACCCACAACTTTTCACGGCTTCTCCATCGAATACCCAGCGTCCAAGGGTGTGCAGGCCCTGGCAGATGGGCTCAGACCTAACACTTGGCATAGTTGGGCAGGATAAAGCACCTAGTGTTCGAGGAGTAAGTACTCCAACAATGGCGCAGCGAGCAGAGGATAAAGGAGGAACTGTGTTCCCAAGAAGAATTAACACCTTCCCAATTGAATGTCAACCAAATCCCAACAAGATTTGATAAGCTTTCAAAATTTACATGCTGAATAAAGCACTGACAATGGCCACAGAAATTTTGAGGAAATAGAAGTAAGGAGGATGTAAAGAGAACAAGAGAAAGCTAGGTAAAAAAAGAGAAAAAATGAGGAAATTAAGAAAAAAGGGAGATATATGAAATATGAAAAAGAAGGAAGGGAAAGAAGAGAAGGAGAAGAAGAGAAAGACAGTAGTAGTACTATTGGGTTTATCTACTAGTTGTCCAGACAAATGATAAAACTATAGAATTTTTTAAATTTATTTTCTATTTAAGTATACAATCTTATATTAGTTTCAGGTGCACAGTATACCTTACAAAGTGTTCATACCATTAACTGTAATAAATCATCCGTCACAATGTAGATTTACCATAATATTATTGACTATACTAGGGGCCTGGTGTGGCATGCACGGGTGGGGCCCCAAGGGGGATGGGGAGGGGCCAGGATGTGATTGGCCCTCTGGGAAGGCAGTGGGATGCCCTTGCTGGCCCAGGATCTGGATCTGTCCCGCTGACATTTGCACCAATTGTCAGGAGCCATCTGGCAGCCGCCTTTATATCATTTCTTTCTTGGGAAGCATCTAGGGAGGGGAAGTGGCTGCTGTGCTCAAGGCTGACTTCCAAAAGGCAGGCGGCGCTGTTGGGATCCTGCCAGCAGCACCAGTTCATTGGTGCCTGGCCCATTCTCCAGAGATTGGACCTGCAGGACTACTGAGGGAGGGAGTGGCTGCCGCAGGGCTGGTGGGCCACCAGGACTGTGGGAGCACACTGTCCATCGGGGGGCAGCTCCTGTGTTGAGCATCTGTCCTCTGGTGATCAGTGCGCATCACAGCGATTGGTTGACTGGTCGTTCCAATTGCTTAGGCTTTTATATATATAGATTTTCCTTTTCATTCATCCCCCACCACTTCCCTTCTGATAACCATCCTTTTGTGTCTGTTCCCATGAGTCTGTTTTAGGGCGTCTTTGTGCACTTACTACAATCTCTAAGAACAGTATGGAGATTACTCAAAAATCTAAAAATAGATATTCAGTACAACTCAGCAATTCCACTTCTAGGTATTTATCCAAAGAAAACAAAACACTAATTCAAAAAGATATATGTACCCCTATGTCCACTGCAACATTATTTACAATAGCTAAAATATGGAAGTAACGTAGATGTCCATTGATAGAGGAATGGAGATATACGTATATGTGTGTGTATATATACACACACACACATATATATATATATATATATATATATATATATATATATATATATGTGTGTATATATATATATATATATATGTGTGTGTGTGTATATATATATATATATATATATATATATATATATATATACTAATAAAAGGATAATATATTAATTAGACTGGGAGAACTTCCAGATATCCTTCTGGACAAAGCCATGGTGGTGGGGCTGAGGCAGAGGCAGTTAGGGATGATCAGGCCAGGAGGGGAGGGCAGTTGAGGGTGAAGTTGGGGGTGAACAGGCTGGCAAGGGGGGCATTTGGGGGTGAGAAGGCCAGCAAGGGGGGGCAGTTGGGGGCCATGAGGGCAGCCAGGGAGGGCAGTTGGGGGCCATGATGCTGGCAGGGGAGGAAAGTTGGGGACAAGCAGGTCGGTGGGGGAGGGCAGTTGGGGGTGAGCAGGCCAGCAGGCAGAGTGGTTAGAGGTGATCGGGCAGGCAGGCAGGTGAGTGGTTAGGAGCCAGCAATCCTGGATTGCGAGAAGGATGTCCAACTGCTGGTTTAGGCCTGATCCCACATCAGGCCTAAACCAGCAGTCGGACATCCCCCGAAGGTCCCAGATTGGAGAGGGTGTAGGCTGGGCTGAGGGACACCCCCCATGCATGAATTTTGTGCACCAGGCCACTAGCATATATATATATATATATATATATATATATATATATATATATATATATAGAGAGAGAGAGAGAGAGAGAGAGAGAGAGAGACCCCAAAATATATACATAATTTAAATTATGAATAATTCCAATAGGTTAAATATGAAAAAAAAGAAATATCAATTGAGCTATCAAAAAATGTGTGTGGAATAGTATGCAGCAATAACAATGTATGTAGAATATTTGCAGCAATAAAAATAGTGACATTTGCAACAACATGGGTGGATCTAGAGGATATTATGCTAAGTAAAATAAGTCAGGCATAGAAAAACTATGGTAAATCAAAGAAAAATGTATTGATACAGAGAAAACAAATAAAATAAAAATATTGGAATATATAACATATATGGGCAATTCAATATTTTCTGTTATTTATTTATCTTCATATCTATACCCTTTTATTTAAATTTATGTAGTTTCTAATTTATCATATATATATATACTAGAGGCCTGGTGCACAAAATTCATTCACTGGAGGGGGGGTTTCCCTCAGTCCAGCCTGCACCCTCTGCAATCTGGGACCCCTCAGGACCGCTGCCTCCCAACCGCTCGCCTGCCTGCCAGCCTGATCACCCCCTAACCACTCCCCTGCCAGCCTGATCAATGCCTTACTGCTCCCCTGCAGGCCCAATTGCCCCTAACTGCCTTCCCCTGCAGTCCCAGTTGCCCCCAACAGCCCTCATCTGTTGGCCTGATCGCCCACAACTGCCCTCCCCTGCTGGCCATCTTGTGATGACATAGGGGCAGCCATCTTGTGACCACATAGGGGCAGCCATCTTGTGCAAGGGTGTGATGGTCAATTTGCATATTACCTCTTTATTATCTAGGGGAGATATATATATATATGATTGTTATATGCCAAAGTGTGTTTGTAACACTGTAAGGAAAAATGTAATAATAAATTGGAATGATCCAATTTGGAATTCATTTATAGAAAAAATATATTAAATAATACTCTTATAAGAGACCATATACAAATATAGCTTTTCAATATAGTGAAAAAATAACATACATAGAGAAAGTTTAAAAAGAAAAACAAATTTATGTTTAGAAAATGCAGAAAACTTGATTCTGCAAACAGTATATGTAAGATTTCATATTGACATTTTAACAATATCTAGCAAAGTTGAAAATGCACATAAATTTAGTAATTTATTTGAGAGTTATATATTATAGAGAACACTCACATATGTACAAAGTTACCTGTGCAAGAAAGTTGATTTAGCATTTTTGGCAAAACAATTAAACAGTTTAAAATGTCACTCACTAAGAGAATATATGAACAAATTGTACAATCATTGGAATATTAGGCAGCAAATGTAATATACTAGTTGTATAAAACTCAATATGCTAAATCTTTAATATATTTTGCTTGTTGAGAAAATCATGTTACAGTGATATGGTATGATATAATTATAAAAATTAAAATATTAAAAATGAATGTGCTATATAAATATATGTAATTTTGTAGTAATAGTTTACCATATTAAATGAAGAATGCACATCTAATTCAGGATACTTGGGATTTTTTTAGGAGTGAATGATGTGGAATAAAATGAAGAGGATTGCTTCAAAAACAGGTCTAATATTTATTTCTTAAAAACTAAATTCTGAATGAAAGATGACAAAACGTTAATCTATATGGTGCCTCTGTATCTTTATATATACTTGACATATTACCTAATTAAAGTATTTAAAAACTGTTATGTTTCCAAGTATATAAATGAAGAATATAAAACCAGCATTTCAAAGAGTTTTCAAGAATTGTTAGACCATGAGAGTTATATTTGGTTCCTCAAATGTTCATTGACCCAAATTAAATTACAAATGCCATTGCTTCAGCCTTCCATTCAAGTACACTGTTGAAGTGTTCTAGTAATCAGCAGGTTAAAAGAAGACAAGCTCCTTCCTGCAACAAGTCTGCTCAGAGTTCTGACAAAAGGTGACTCGTTATGAAACCTGAGCTGACAGGAAATGGGAACAAAGTACAAGAAATTTATTTTAGGCTCTGAGCATATGGGTCAAAGCTTATTTGCATGACTGTCAACAAAACAATTCTCCTTTGTTGCTACTTATAACTTTCATGTGTTTGTTATCTTTGAATCAAATTGAGCTTATCCTTATTAAATCACTTTTCTTCATTTTCATTATCAATTAATATTTTGAACCCTCTGAACTGTTTCATTTTGTATAGAACTTTCTGATAATGAGATATCAAATGGAGTCCTCGGTATGTTTTAAAAAGTTGATATATGTATTTATATTCATTGATGTCTTCAAGATCAGTTCCAGACTTGTTACTCTGCCTGGCTTCTTCAGGATTAATTCAAAGTTTATCTATGCCTAAATCACTCCACAGCTAATCTGAAGGCATGAGCTTCTGTCCTGGATTAATTTAATACCATTCTTAGGTTTGCCTCATCAGCTTTAGGGATATTTGTTACCACAGCAATATACAAACAATGAGGGAGAGGGAAGGATTTTGAGACTGATCATTTGAACATTTACAGGGAATTTCATGGAAAGTAAGGTTTATGGAAAATTTAATAAACATTATTTCTGTATGTGATTTCAAATGCCTAATGGAGAAATTTCTCTTGTATGTCTTTTCCTGTGGTTTACATACAGCATTATTCTGTTTCTAGCTTATGTGGTGTCTCACTGCATTTTCAGAGTGCACAATCCTGAACACAAAATCTCAATGGTGATTTCTTTCTCCATTTTTGCAAATATATATTTTTAGCAGAACACCAAAGTACATAAATAGATCCTGTCATATAAACTGAGGTTATATTTGATATTGGTACATAGTAAACACTCAATTAAGGTTAGTTGTTGCTGTTGTTATTGCTACTAAATGATTAGTCAAACTGCTACAAGCTTTCATGTAAGAGGTAATTTGCAATTTTATTATAAAGTGAATTCATATATACAGTTATAAGAGTTTTATTTTGGAAACAAATATTCAAAAACTCATTTATTGTTGATAAAGGATTTGTGGATTATAGAGAACAACATAGACTGATGAAAACGGACAGACCCAAAGACTGAGAAACAGCGATCAGGCTATCAATCCCCAGAAGGAAAGTAGGGGAGGGCGGGGGTAAGGGGAAGAGATCAACCGAAGGACTTGTATACATGTATATAAGCCAAACCAATGGACATGGACAACAGGGGGATGGGAGCATGAGTTTGTGTGTGTGGGGGAGGTTGGGGGTTAATGGGGGGGATGAGGACACATTTGTAATACCTTAACTAATAAAAAAAAAAGGAAATAAAAATGATAATATTTAGAAGTTTATTTTAATGATTTCTGTGGTATAACAAGCCCAAAATTAACCCATTTGAGATCTCCATAAAGTTGAACACTACTTTTGTGACAAAGATTATACTCTTTTAGCATACTTGTGTAGTCTTCATATCTACACTAATAAAAGAAAAACTTGCAAATTGATCGTACCTTCGCTGTGCCTTAAAGCCACGCCCAGCAGCCAATCAGAGCAGCTATATGAAATGTGCTTTCCTCCCATGATCAAATTACACCAACTAAGATGGCAGTTAATTTGCATATACCGGCTGGGAGCGAAGACTGAAGACAACGTGGAAGCTAAGCGCTACAGAAGGGAGTAAAGTATAGGCGGCGGAGACAGGAACGGAGCCAAGGCTGTGGAGGCGGGAGGGGAAACCTGCCGCAGCGGCTGGGTGGGGGAGGAGAAACCTGCCACAGTGGCTGGGAGCAGGAGGGGAAACCCAGCAGGAGCGGATGGGAGCAGGAGCAAAGCCTGCCTCAGCAGGTTTCGTTCCCTTCTCTGCTCTGCTCCAGCTGAGGACGCCCTATTCTTGCAGGAATCTTCCTACAACAGGCCTCTAGTAGAAATATAAAGAGAATAAGAACTGTCCTTAAATATGGTTTCAAAGTATTGGAAAGGTCTGTTAAGACCTATTTTACTATTGAAATAGAAGTTAAAAGCCTTAAAATTGCAATGGGGCAATAAGGACACATACGTAATACCTTAATCAATAAAGAAAATTTTTTTAAAAAAAGTGTATATGTGTTTCCAGGGCAGTCGGATGGTGTTGTTGAGAAAGTTGTGTGGCCAGTCCTCTAGTATGAAAACTTCAATGAAATGAGAATGGCTCTTAGGGAGAGAAAAGAAGGCTGATTCTCTGAAGCCACTGGCAAAAGAAGAAACAAATTAGTTGAGGAATCAATTTGCAACTGAAATGCTGCCAGACCAACATGTTATGTGCATACTATAACTTAGTTGATAAGCTCTCGATGGGTAGAGGGTGTGTATTGTTTTAGATATACATATAGCCTCATATTTCCAAATTTCTTAGGTGTTTTCCCATATTTTAGTAAATATCTATATATTATATAATATATATGTATATAATATACAGATATATATATATTTGGTTTAAAATAACACTAATAATCTCTGCATGCAATTATAAGTAATGTATTGTTTTTACTTTATTTCCAATCAAGACGGTAGAGTAGGCAAATGTGCTTTCCTCCCATGATCATATTTGTTTATTTATTTATTTATTCATTAAATTTATCTTTATTGTTGGAACTATTATAGATGTCCCCATTTTTCCCCATTGACCCATTCTCGCCCACACCTGGCCTCCGCCTTCACCACCCTATTGTCTGTGTGCATGGATTATGTATATATGCATATAGGTTCTTTGGTTGATCTCTTCCCACCCACCCCTGTCTTCCCTCTGAGATTCAACAGCCTATTCCATGTTTCTATGCCTCTGTATCTGTTATGTAACAAAAAATGATCACATTTAAATTACAGCTAAACCTGCAGAACTACCATCACTGATTGAGAACTACCTGAAATCTAGCTGTACAGAACATTTATAAGTAAGAATATAAAGAAGAAACCATGTGGAGACTGGTAGGAGGGGCAGAGACATGGAACAAGCTGGTCCCAGACACATGTGTGGCAATTAAAACTCTGGAGGGATATCTCAGGTGCACAGGTGCCCCCTAAGGAGTGAGGGGTCCCAGCCTCACACCACGCTCCCCAACCCAGGGTTCCAGTGCCAGGAAGAGAAGTCCACATCACTTCTTGCTATGAAAATCAACAGGGATTATAGCTTAATGAGATAGGGGTTATAGCTGCTAGAGTCCCATTCCTCTTAAAGGGCCTGTGCACAGACTCCCTTACTGACAAACTCACTGGCGCTGAGCTCCAGCACTGGAGCAGAAGCTCAAAAAGCATGAGGGACATAAGGGGGGAAACTGAATTGTCTGACTTTAGGGTGAGTGCTGCAGGGGAGCTTACTCTTAAACCAGTGGTTCTCAACCTTGGCTGCACATTAGAATCACCTGGGAATCTTTTTAAAATCCTGATTTCTGGGCCTCATCCTCCGGAAATTCTGTTTTTTTTGTTATGGGGTGCGGCCACAACATTAGTAATAAAGAAACAGAATTTCTGGGGGATGAGGCCCAGAAATCAGGATTTTAAAAAGATTCCCAGGTGATTCTAATGTGCAGCCAAGGTTGAGAACCGCTGTCTTAGACAGAGGTGCTGGTAGGAACCATTGGTCCTTTGCTGAGCTCACCCCCTGCAGGCACAGCTGGGCACCATATCCAAGTCTCTATGAACCTGGCTAACAGTGCTTGCCCTGCCCTGGTGATTCCTAGAGACCCCACTCCACACAAATTTGCACTCATTCAAGCTGTTTCACATGGCTTTTCCATACAAATGACTTGTCTTAGCTCTTGCTGTGAATTTTCCTAAAACCTCTCAAACGTTTAAAACTCTCAAACAAGCAGCATCTGGTAAGTTGTCCGAAGCATGGCTCTAGTGAACGGCAGTCTCAGTTCTTAGCTTAGCCTCTCCCAGGTACCTTCAAGCCCAGCACACGTGGCAGCTTCTATAGATCTCTTTGTAGCTTAGACAAGGTGCCCCGGGTAGAACGAAGGAAGCAGACTCCCTTCAGTGGCACCAGAACCATTTCCAAAAGGCCCCAGAACCAACACACCCTGTGGCCACCTTCAGATCATATCAGAGCACCACCTGACCATCTTCACAAACAACATACCCAAA
Source organism: Myotis daubentonii (assembly GCF_963259705.1). NCBI lineage: Eukaryota > Metazoa > Chordata > Mammalia > Chiroptera > Vespertilionidae > Myotis > Myotis daubentonii. The sequence goes on from NC_081841.1 coordinate 157,682,549, forward strand.
GGGAAGACTCAGCAGGCAACAGAGTCCTACTAACTAAAGTGAATCCTGTTCCATTGGGTCAGCCTCTGCACAGCAAGTCCTCCACTATAGTCTTCATGGACAATCAGGCTAAGGGACATTCCCTTCCATTTACATGCCAACAGCAATCAAGTCTCAACTACAAAAGGAGGGCATGTACACCCACACAAGGGACACACCTGGAGCACCCAGTTCAGGTGACCTATCACTGGGCTCCACAGGAAACCTACTACATAAGGTCACTTTACCAAGAACAAGAGCCATAGCAGCTCTCCCTAATTCACAGAAACGAACTCAAGGAGGCAGCCAACATGAGAAAGTAAAGAAACATGTCCCAAATGAAAGAACAGGATACAACTCTAAAAGAGGTACTACACAAAATGGAGAAAAACAATCTACCAAATGCAGAGTTCAAAACACTGGTGATAAGGAAACTCAATGAACTCTGTGAGAACCTTAACAAAGTGATAGGAAACATGAAAAAGTGATATAAAACATAAAAATAACCAGTGATAAATAAAAATACAATAAATGAAATGAAAAATAAATTAGGGAATAACAGTAGATTGGATAAAACACAGGATCTAATCAGTGATTTGGAAGACAAGGTAGTAGAAAACACCCATTGGAACAGGAAAAATAAAACAAATTAAAATTTAAGGTGTCTCAGAGATTCACATCATAGGGATATGAGAAAGAGAAGGGAGAGTGCAAGGAATTGAAAACCTATTTGAATATATAATGACTGAAAACTTCCCTAACCTGGTAAAGGAAATAGAAATACACATCCAGGCAGTGCAGAGAGTCTCCATAAAGGTGAACCCAAAGAGGCCCACACCAAGACAGTGTAATTAATATGCCAAAGATTAAAGACAGATAATTTTAAAAACAGTAAGAGGAAAGCAGTTAGTTACCTACAAGGGAGCTCCCATAACACTGTCAGCTGATTTCTTAACAGAAACTTTTCAGGACAGAGGGATTTCCAGAAAATATTCAAAGTGATAAGAAAAAAAAAAAAAGAAAGAAAGGACCACCCTCGTCAGGGTGGCTGAGTTGGTTGAGTGTCATCTCATGCACAGGAAGGTTGCAGGTCCGATTCCCGGTTAGGGAAAATACTCAGGTTGCAGGTTCGGTCCCTGGTTGGGCTGTGTAAGGGAGGCAATCCATTAATGTTCTCTCTCACATCTATGTTTCTCTCTCTGTCTTCCTTCCTCTCTCTAAAATCAATAAAAATATATTTGGGGGTGGGGAGCAAGAACGTACAACCAAGGTTACTCTACCGAGGAAGGCTATCATTTATAATCAAAGGACAGATAAAGAGTTTTCCAGACAAGGAAAAGCTAAAGGAGTTCATCGCCACCAAACCAGTACTTACAAGAAATGTTAAAGTAACCTTTTTAAGAAGAAGAAGAGAAAAAAGATCTAAAAATATGAATAATAAAATGGAATAACTACATGCCTATTAATAATTACTTTAAATGTAAATGGATTAAATAATCCAATCAAGAGGTAGGGTGGCTGAATGGATAAAAAAAGATATGCTGCCTACAAGAGACCCATTTCAGATTGAAAATACATATAGACTGAAAATAAAGGGGTAGAAAAATACTTCATGCAAATGGAAATGAAAAAAAATGCTGCGGTAGAAATACTTATATAAAACAAAATAGACATTAAAACAAAGGCTATAAAAAGAGACAAAGAGGGACCCAGCAATTTATTTTCTGGGTATTTATCTGAAGAAACTCCAAACACTAATTCAAAAAGACATATGCATCCCTATAAGCTGGGGTTACCAGAAAAAATACAGACCACTAGGTAAATTTGAATTTCAGACAAACAAGGTATTCTTTTTTAAGTGTAAGTATGTACCAAATATCACACAAGAAATAATCATAAAAAACTGTGACAATATATTGTATATGGGCCTTAAACTTGTCTTAAATGTTTAAAATATTATATAAAAATGATATACACCATGATTCACAATTTTTTTAAAAAATATATTTTATTGATTTTTACAGAGAAGAAGGGAGAGGGATAGAGAGTTAGAAACATCGATGAGAGAGAAACATCGATCATCTGCCCCCTGCACACTCCCCACTGGGGATGTGCTCGCAACCAAGGTGCATGCCCTCAACCGGAATCGAACCCGGGACCCTTGAGTCTGTAGGCTGATGGTCTATCTGCTGAGCCCAACTGGTTAGGGCCACAATTTTTTTTATTACTGCTCAGATGTAAGTCAAATGTAAGCAGGATTTCTGTTTGTTTGGGTCAGTGCTATATCCCAGTGCCTATTACAAAAGGAGGGGTTCATGAATATTCATGTGAATAAAATGAATGAGATTTAATTTTTCTCTTAGTAGCTTAAGGTCCATTGGTAATATTTCCTATAAATGATTTTAAATACCTTGCACAAATACTTTCTTAGAGAAAACTAAATGAAGCAATTCAATATTTGATCAGAAGTAGGGAATTAAAAAGTGTCCAAGGCAAGTCCCAAACATCAGAGTTTTACAATGTATTCTTAGGGAAGCAATCTTTAAATAATTACAAAAATAGGCAGCACTTAGGTATCTCATAGAATCTTGAGACACATGATGCACAAACTTGGAAGAAATGTATCTGATTCTGATTGGAGGATGAGACAGGCTTCACCAAAAGGTTGGATTGCAAATGGAGCTTGCCATATGACAAATTCAACAGGTTCACAAGTTGGAGAGTTTTCCAGCAGGCTGAAAAAATGGCATGAAATCTTGACACTGCAAGGCATATATCCAGAAAGCATTGGCAACTTGATAGGCAAACCAATCAATCTAGTCATTGGAATAAGAAATGAATACTCTTAGTCATAAATTCATAGAAAAAAAAACAGTGGCAAAAACAAGCATGGATTAAAGGGAGTATCTTCCATTTGGGTGGCCCCAAATCACATAGCAGTAATGTCTCTACCATGATGCCTCAATCGCCCATTTAGTGTAAGCTGCTTGGAAAATGTTTCCTCCAGCAACATGAGCGTAGGAAAAGTATATGAATTGATGTATTTCATCTGCACTCCACTTGTAACACAATGCGGCCTTCTGTTTTTAAAGAAGCACTGACAGTGTGAAACACAATATGACTTTGCATTACCGAGGCCATTGATAGAGTATGGCAGTTTTAACTCAAAATACCACAGCGTTTGTTAAGCCATACTTCACACTTCACCTCATTTTGATATACAGGATGGAAATAAAATTATATGTCAGTATTAGAGTTTTGCATTACATTGTAGATTTTTTTTTTTGCCCCCATCATATCTTTCTGCAAAGGGGATGGATTTGTAGAGGACAGCATTTTTCTCATTTGTGACATATCTGCACACATACAATATATAATTTTTAGCAACAATATTGTTCCACGTGAGGGGAAAAAAATAATGCCCCTGGGTTATTATTTCAACTCGCAAGTCTGGATGCTGTACTTTGATATTATTTATCTGAAGTTTATGTAGCATATATTACTTGAAATTTGAAAGCTACTTTATTAATTCTAACAGTGAAAGCATTCTAAGCTAAGAAAAGCTGTCCTTCCACTTAGTTGAATGCTCAGGCACAAAATTATTTAAAAACATCATGTGCACAAAATGCAGCGGTAAGCTGATTTGTGTGCACAAGAGGGCTGTTTGTCCTCAAAAGCACATTCTTAAATAAGAAGGGAGTGGGGAAGAAAAGGCGAACAGCACCTTGAAGTAAAAGAACAGGAGCAGATGTCCTTTAGCTGTGTGTTTCATTGATTTATAAACACTCAGTTGGGCTCCCTCATCTCGGCAGTGTAATTTAGATATGGGAAAATATCTGTGAAATATATTGATTGTGTTATTGATTGAAAAGCCAATTGCTGTTGCACTCCTGTTTTACCATTTAAGTCCTGACACATTTTGACATATGAGCCAGCTGTGACTACTGCCTCGATTCTGCAATAAGATAATGTGAAAGCTGTCATAACCACTTCTCTGTCAGCCTTGAGGATTTGCAGCATGTGGGCGCCGCTATTTAGCTTGCTCTTTACCTGAATAATGAGGATATGTTAAAGCCTTCACTCTAGCACATTTGTGTGTATTTGCATTATGTGTCTATATATCCACACAGACCCTTACTAGGTTTTGTTTCATTTAGTGGATCAATCAATACCTGGTAAATAAGAATAAAATACATGAGGAACACATCTTTTAGCATCTTCATATTTTGTCTATGCTCATAGGAATGATTGACTCTACCTAAATGTTTTTTTTTTCTTGCCTTGGGGAAATTTGATTTCTGAACATTTCTCAGAATAATTTTCACTTGTTGTAAGATTGGTTTTCTACTCAGCAGCAATAGAAAAAGAATGAGGAAAATCCATTCCTTTCTATTTACAAATTTGTCACTTATTTGAGATATTTACTGTATGAAAAAGGAAGGTAATTTAGACAAAAACTACTCAATATCCTTCCTTTGAAAAGAAAAACAAACTAGCTTCTGAACCTACACATTAAAGTGCATAAAAATTCATATAAATATCTCTCCAAAATACCCTTTAAAAGATCTACATTTTAGGAAAGACCTCATTAGATGATTGAAACTACAAATATCATTTCCTGCTTCTAGTTACATAATCATCATGACTAAGAACAGCTCCTCTAAATCACCCTCTTGATGCATACAGTCAAAATGGATCTTTTCCAAATAAGGCTGTTTAAATGTATACTATACATTATTAACGTTGGTGTCCATAATATTCCTCTTATGCCTGATGCATCTTCTCATTGTCACACAATCTCTCTGATTCACCACAAGCAGGGTGTTGATTCGCTCTTTTCTCATTCCTTTAAAAGCATCCTTCATTTTATGTAAACCAGTGAAACAGGCCCACCGTAAGGGAGCAGTGCTGATGTAAATAGCCAGAGAACCATGCTCCATATTATAAGGATGGACAGCAGATCACCCCTCTGGGAAATGAAAATGCTCATGTAACAGTATGAATGGCACAGCACTGTGGCAAATGACTGACATAGCAGTGTTAAGCATTAGATTTGTGATTGATTTGGATCTGACTTCAGAAAATCCAACATTCCATCCTGTAATGCAGAGTCTTTTAGAAGTATATTCTAGTATATTCCAAAGCAGAGTTTACCTTCATATAAAATTGCAGGCTTTTATGTAAGTTAAAATATCAAATAGATTCTGACATGGTAAAATCTTTAGTCCAAGGATACATAAGGCCGCTTTAGAATATGGTGCACACGAAGGGGAGGTGGGGGGTGGATGAACAACCTAAAAAGGGAGATTGCCCACTTTCTGCAGTGTAGAACCAAGATGCTAGGAACTGCCCGCTCTCCCGCTCTACCTCGGAGGTGAGATTACAGCAAGACCCATCAGGAGACGCTGTGTTGTAAGTTGTTCTTAAACTTTAGTGTACAAAATATTGCCTGGAAATGTGTCGAAAAATCACATTCCTGCCCCCCCCACCCCCCTGCTAAAAACTCTGGTTTCACAGGTTTATAATAGGGTGTAGGAATTTGGTTTTATGAAAAATGAACTTTTAAATTTAGACTAAATTGACACTTATAGTAAACTCATAAATTATGCAGTTGTATTATTTTCCTCTAATCCTCAATCCTCTTTTGAATATACCATATATAATTTCTATTAGAAAACTACCACTGTTACAATATTAATAAATAATCTATAGATGTTATGTGAAATTCAAGAATTCTTCTATTTATGTATTTTTGTGTTTCAAATTCCCACAATGCATTTAATTAATTTTCCTTAGTCTTTTCCAGTCCTTAAAAGGTCCTTTTAATTAATCATTTAGGTTTATCTGATATCAGTTGATTTGCAAAGACAATTTTGAGAAAGACTAGATGGTCACTTATATTTATGATTCTGCTTCAGACATGGCTGTTAAATATTTTTAAAGACAACTATAAGAAAGATTTTGAAAACTAAAGCTGAAATATAAACCATGCATTTCAAAAGCTCACCATTGAACCTCTGAGATGAGTATATGCCTTGGGAATCTTTTCAATGCTGTTTGTATTGTTTTGTAGTAGTTTTTACATGTATTCCATGCTGGCCCTTCAGTTCAACCAACTATCATTTTTTAGACCCTTTTTACTCTGTCTGTCTCTGAAAGCTTGTGAGAACTAGAGAATCTCAGCCCCACCCCAAGCCAGGCCTATTGAATCAGAATCTGCATTTTAACTAGATCTGCAGGTGACATGTTTCCTAACACAGCTTGAGAAGCACAGCATTTGAGAATCTTTGTCCATCATATGCAGAGGCTGAAAGAGGACATTCCTTGGAGGCCCTCTACATTACTAATAATTCTGAATCTACTGACATGATTGTTTCTAAAAAACAGACACGACACAGTGAAGGTGTGACTTATCTATGGTCAACAGTCCATTACAAGGAAGGAAAAAAGTCACATCCTAGGCCTTGAGCTTTTTCCATAGGCTCTGGTTACAGAGGATTGGTTACACTTGCCTCAGACATTTATAAGTTCCCTTTGTTTCTCTTCCCCCTTTTTTTTATCTTTGGTATAAATCCTACAATATGCTTTTATTTGAGACCTGATTTGTATTCCATAGGTACACCTACTTGCGGAGTAGGCTGTCATTATGCTGGACTGTATTCCAGTGATGTTACATTTCTGAATTACAGACATATTTGATGTACTATTCTAACATTTCATGTGTTGGATTATTCAGGTGCTTCATATAAAATTGATTTTATATAAAACATTTTGTGAACTTTGTCTATGTCCGTGTCTCAATGCTCTAGTTTCGTGTGCATCTCTCAAATTTATCCCTGACTTACTCGATAAGTTTGGGCAAACAATTATCCTTTGGGCTTCTTGTTTTCCAATGATAACATTGAGAGTCTGACATTGTTATGGAATCATAGTTCTCAAGACGGTGCTAGATAGCACTGGGTTTATATAACAAATCTGCACACATTTAACATGTAGAAAACTGAGACACAATAAAGGTGTGACTTGTCTAAGGTCAGCAGTCCATTACTAGAAGGAAAAAGTCACATTCTAGGTCTACCTACAGCCTTAAACTTTTCCCATGGGCTCTATCCTTCAATGTAGTGCACTATTATTACCCTTTCCATATTTCTCAGAGGAGAAGGGATTCCTTTTTCCATTTAAGGTGTTGCTTTTGCCTCTACATGAGGTTTCCGCTGCTCCTACTTTGATTTCTTCATACCTTTCTTCTCCATCCACAAATATGGCAAAGGTGTTTATTTTTAATTTAATAAAAAACAATAACAAAACATAAATACTTTCTATTACTTATCATTCATAGTATTTCCCTTTCCATTTGTCTCCAAATCTCTTGAATATCTCTGCTTCCTTGACATCCAAGTACTCCTCATTACACCTTATTCTGGCTTCTTCCTTAAATTATTACTGACATATCACTCATGATGTCTTCCACAACCTACACATCTGCAAAGTCAAAGGCTTTCTTACTATTTTCATCCTTCTTCACCTCTCCAAGGTGCCTAAACTGTTAACCACATCCTCTTTCTCAAGACTGATCTCCTGGCCCTTTCTTTGGCGCACTTCTCCCTTTGGTTCTCTAATCTTCCATGTTTCTTTCACTGGGGGTCATCATCTTCTCCGCCCTACTACAATGTCATGACCCATCTGGGTACATTAGTTGGGGTCTTATGTTTTACTTGTACGAATACTCTTTCAAGATGGTTATCTTAGTTTGTGTGCAAGTGATCAATTTATTGGTGTTTTTCTCCTACCTTTTTGTCTGCTTAGTTGAAATGGATTTGAGCCCTTGAAATATTTTTTCTTTGCCAACTGTCATACTTTTAAGCTGTCAGTAGAGGGCACTGGAGTGACATTTCAGAAGGAAAGGGTTTTCTTCCGGGGGCCAGTGCTCACTGGGCCGGCTCCTGCAGCACAGGTGTCATCCGGTGTCCAGCTTCCACTTGCCCAGGGCCCGGGGCCTGCAGTGTGGGCTTTTATTCCGGCGGCAGCCTCCTACAGCGCATGCAGTTCCTCAGCACCAAACTTCCACAGCTGCAGAGTCTTCTGCAGTGCCCATTTCCGTGACTCATTGTGGCGGGCAGCCCACCAGCCAGCAACCTCACCCAGCAATCCTCTTGGGTGTTCTTTGATTGGAATGCCTCTGATGAGACACCTCTCTGTGAACACTTTTCCCCAGCATCCTAGAGAACAAATTTCTGGAAAGTTCCACTATTGTAGCGCTTTGACAATTTCCCGCCATTCAGTGAGCCAATGGTGTGTCCGCTCCAACAGATCTTGATCACTGCCTGGAGGACCTCACCCTTGGGTGCTCTGTCTCACCTTATAGGAAGTACCTTCTTTTTATATTTTCTATTCCTATATTAGAATTACCTTTACTTTTTCCTTATCTATTTTTTATTACTCTAAGCCCCTGCTATCCTATATAATAAAAGCCTAATATGCTAAGTGTCTAATCCACCACTCAACCAATCAAAGTTTAATATGCTAATGATATGCTAAGGCCCCTAAACTGCTTGCTATGACGTGCGCTGACCACCAGGGGGCAGATGCTTCAACCAGTAGGTTAGCTTGCTGCTAGGGTCCAGCTGATCAGGACTGAGCAAGATGGACCGGACATGCCCTGGAGCCCTCCCGTGGCCCCTCCCTGGCTGGCCAAACTCCCACATCCCTCCCTGGCCCCAATTGTGCACCCGTGGGGTCCCTCTTCCTGGCCTGTGCCCTCTCGCAATCCGGGATCCTTTGGGGAATGTCAGAGAGCCGGTTTTGGCCTGATCCCACAGGCCAGGCCGAGGGACCCCACTGGTGCATGAATTCGTGCACCAGGCTCTAATAACTAACAATTATTTATATTAAACTTTACCTGTTCAAATTACTCAGTGGTTGTCTCTTCCATTTGGTCCCCAAAACAATACACCTTTCCCAAATTATATAATCTGGTTTCTCCAAAGAGCATTGTCTTGGATAAAGTCTTAAGTGTTACTATTATATCAGGACATAGAATCCTAAGAAAGCAAGAATAAAGGAGGAGTGAGATAAGATAGGAAGAAGAAACAGGTTGAGGGGCTTGCAACTAAAGTGGAAACCTATTGTTATAAAATGTAATTGATTGATAGATTACACTGTGCCATGTTCTTAGAGTCTGTATGAACTAATGGAACTCCATTTTGAGGAGGAAAGGGAAATAATTTATCTGTCGGCTCTTGCCTTCCATTGATCACCCCACAATGCAATAAGTCCCCTACACTTCCAGTTTTTTCATGTCAAAATGCCAAGAAGATTCCTCCCATGCCACACCACAGTGGCAACAGCGATGTCCTGAAGCAAGAGGGGAAAGATACGAGGTGTGGGCATGAGGTGCACCTTCACCAAGATGGTCAGTCTATACAGCACTAAGCACTGCAGCAGTGGCTTGGTGGTAAGTAGCCAAGGGTCCCAGAGACATGTAAGAATGAGAGTACATGAGGAGGCATCTAAGTGAACCTGTCACAGGATTTTATCTATGACTGTGACCTAAACTACATTGCACAAGCATATAAATTTTTCAGTCTCTATCCTCAGCCACACTTTTCTTCCTGAGAACCAGGCTGTATTTCCAATGCTTAACCAATATACACACATGCATATCTTGCAAGTGCCTTAAATTGAACATGTACAAAACTTAATTAAATATTTTTAAAAAATACTCTACCTCTTGTCAAGAGGGTCAGCATTCATTTTATATTCTTCCAAGATGAGAATTTTGATTATCCCTTGGACCTTGCCCACTCTGACCAACTCAAATTTAATTACTTACCAAATCTTTTTTATTTTTCATTAGAAATGCCTCCCAAGTCTGGCGTCTATTCTTATCTTCACTGTCATGGTTTTATTTCATCTCTCCTCATCATTGTCTCAAATTACTGCAGTAGTCTCCTGTCACAGTATCTCCCTAATCCTTTCCACATGAAGATTATTGTTTTAAAAAGATGATTCTGTTCTTCTCTATATTAAAACCACCCTTGATCATCCATTAGTTATAAAATAAAATCCGCATTCCTGATCTTGGCATACAAAGTTATTCACACTGTGCACTCATTGTTCATTTCTAACACCACAACTCCTCTTTCCACTCATTCTACCCTTAATCCATGTGCTTTTTATGCACTAAGTTCACATGCTCCCACTCGGCTGTACTTTTTCATGTACTGAGACATTTCAAAAATGTTCATGTTTCAGGACTTATGTAACTGTTTTACTACTGCTTAGAATATATCTCCTTCTTATAAAACCTAGGTTAAGTGTCACCTCTTCAGTGCTTTTCTTAGAAGTGTTCTTTTCTCTGATCTCCCATAGCACATTTCCCTTTTGTTCTAAAGTGTTTATCATATTTTATTATAATTTATTTGGTTTTACACCTGTATTACCCACTATATTGTGATTTTCTCTATTGCTGAAACCATGTATTATTCATTCTTGCATTCTTAGCACTCAGCATAGCACTCATGCATAAACTGCCCAATAAATATGTGTTGAATTGAATTTAAATAAAATCATAGGTGTAAAAGTATATATGTATGGTATTGTTATCAGCAAAGCAGCATCTCACTATAGTATGATATACATCTACTTTATACTTATAAAGATTCTGTGTTGATGCCATAGACACTTTGTCAACCATCCAAGAGGCAGCAGAGCTTTTTGCCAAAGAGCAACAGCAGTGGATGTTGACAGTTTATTTCAGTACATTATATGGCACTCAACCAAAATTGAACAGCAAGAAAAGATGGAAAGAAAATGACTATTTTCTAGGCCTTCATCACTACATGCAGGACTAAATGGATTTCATGATGTTCATGTGCCTTGGTTTGCATCAGCCTTATGTGTAAATCAAATTGATCGTCGAAAGTTGTTTGGCCCGGGACTGTCATTCTAAGGTCTACAGTCATGCAATGCTATATTACATTCTATTATTGTATACTACATCACAGCATACTGTATCTATTACAGTCATCTCCTGTGGAATTACCTCTTACAAAGGATGGAACACACCCTAAATTATAATGGCCTCATCACTTGTAGTAGCTTTAGTAGAAGAAGCCTTTTTAGCAACCATGTTATTACCTCTGGTATGATTAGAGGAAAGGTAGTAACTCATTCCAAGACTAAAATGCTTTCCTAGGAAAAAAATAAATCTAGATGTTTTAAGATATTTGATATTAGCTTTACAATTTACAGAAGTATGTTCACAAATTTTTCCCCTAGAATTATAAGATTATATGTATGACACCAAAGTTGAAATTAACGTTCAGACTGATTTGTGGGTAAAGAGACTTGAGCCATAAGATCTTCAACCTATAGAAAGACACACAACTTTCTGTTTTTTCTAGAAGTTTTGTGTTTTTCTGCTCCAAACATATATGTCAACCCAGTCTGATTATTTGGATCAAGTATCATTTACATATAGACTAGTTTATCTCTGGTCTCTCTAGCACAAGTAATTGTGCTTACTCACTATTGGCTTAGTTTTTTGTTTTGTTTTGTTTTTAAATATATTTTATTGATTTTTTACATAGAGGAAGGGAGAGGGATAGAGAGTTAGAAACATCAGTGAGAGAGAAACATCGATCAGCTGCCTCCTGCACACCCCCTACTGGGGATGTGCCCACAACCAAGGCACATGCCCTTGACTGGAATCGAACCTGGGACCTTTCAGTCCTCAGGCCGATGCTCCATCCACTGAGCCAAACCAGTCAGGGCTATCGGCTTAGTTTTATGTTATAAACTACATAAACACTGCAAATGCTCATTTTTCTTTCTTTGCTTTGGCTGGCCAAAGCTGAGAGTGAAATGTGTGACTTATTTTAGGCAAGTGTACATGTCTTTATACCGTTAATATTTTATACTAAGCTTCATCTTAAATTCATCTTAATTTCTATCCTTTTACTTATACCTTCAGTTATATAATCTATTTGGCATTCCAAAGCACCTATCCCTTTTAAATGGAATTGATTCATTTTTAGGAACAAGGTAAGACATTAAAAAATAATTGTAGAAATAAAACTAATAAATTGTATAATTTTTACTCTTTGTCCCTGTCTAACTGTTTGCTGGGCTTCATATATCAGCAGCACTACATAAAAGAAACGTCAAATATTCTATTTCAGTGATTCTTAATGCACAACCTGGGAAACTCTTTCCTTAAAATTTTAAATAATTGTTCCTATACCCCTCACTTAGGAATTGTGACTCAAATCTAGTAAGTATGGGACCCATTTATCTGTATTTTTGGACACCTCCACAGATGAACCTACACATATAGCCCCATTTTTTAAAAATTAATATTTGGGCCCTGACTGGTTTGGCTCAGTGGATAGAGCATCAGCCTGTGGACTGAAAGGTCCCAGGTTTGATTCCAGTCGGGGGCATGTGTCTTGGTTGCGGGCACAACCCCAGTAGGAGGTGTGCAGGAGGCAGCTGATTGATGTTTCTGACTCTCTATCCCTCTCCCTTCCTCTCTGCAAAAAAATCAATAAAATATATTTTTTTAAATGGATATTTGGACAAAATAGAATGAATAATGTTTCCAAAGTGAAAGAAGATGATGAAAACTTGTATGTGTGTATTTATGGTATATAGATAATAGGAAGTTGTTTAACAAAAGGATATAAAGGTTAAAAGGATACAACATAGAGGATAGAGAAAATATGCTCATTTAAATCACATATACAGCTGGTCAAAATTGTTGTATGTTAGAAACCCAATAGGGCTGTGGAGTAGTTTGAAAGATTTCTGAGAAACTGTCACTTCTCCCTGCTATTTTTAGGCCATCATGATAGGTTAATAAATATCCTGTTTGGGCATCTATCATCTGCTAAGGAACATAGGATGCATTTTATACCCTGAACCTCATCTCATCCTAGGATAGCCCTTTGAAGTGAGTATGACCAACACCATTTTTTTGAATTAGCAAATTGAGATCTGTAAGGTGAACATTTGGACACAGTCACACGTAGATTTGGAAGTGACAGAGCCTGGGTGTAAATCTTTTCATTCCCAAACCTGTATGTTTGCTTACCATGCTTTCCTGTGCTCCTTCAACATATTTGTTTTGTTCTACGGATAGAATTCTGGATAATGCAAAATGAATGCATTTATCTTTTCCTAACTTCAAACACAGCAGGGCAGGAGCAATCACTTAGATATACATAAAAATGCAATGACTTTTTCTTGAAGTTGGGGAAATCTCAGTAAACACTGGCCTATGAAAGAGGTCAGTGTCCATTAAGGTTTTTTTAGTTTGAAATGTTCTGAGATGTTATTTAAATAAACAACATGGGTAGTTTTTTTTTAGATTAATGGAGCATATATTCAGATTCACTTGGTCCTAGATTCATTAACCCTGTTCCACTGATTTTTACTCAGTATTTCTAACAAGGGAGAATTATACCTTGGAAAGCAATGATGCATGTAAGCTTATATCCCATAGAGTAAAAAACTCCAGTTGAGTTTCTGTTTTTTCTTCCCCAAATGTTCTTTCTATATGTATTATAATGTTCATTTGGTCTCACAACTTTTGTGCTAATTAAAGTTGTTTTATTTTATTTTAAAAATATTTAATAAGAAACAATTATATATCTAAAATATTTAATGTCTTATACATTTGGTAAAAATGGTTTCTAATAACTGTGCTTTTAAAAATAATTATAGATATAATTATTTTTAAAAGCACAGTTATTACTTGGGTTTATTAAAGATGGCAATTCAATATCTTTAATTTTTATTTACTTTTCATTGCTAAACTTGAAATAAGTTATACATTGTTTTGCAAATATAAACATTTGACAATGTAAACCTTTACAGTATTGTCTTTGAACAACAACAAAAAACCCCACAAAAATAAAAAATAAAATAACGATCTCAAACGTCTAAGCTTTTAATGTTAAAACTAATACTATGTTCACAGTGTACTTGAACTGACTAGGTCCCAGATTTTCAATTCTATTCATCTAGCTTTCTTTGAACATCTGGGGCAATTTCATTGTCAATTTTGGGCTGCCAGGATAGATACACTTTTAACAGGAAATCGACTCAGATTTGAATTTCATAATTTATGTTAGGTCTCTGAATGTCCTAGTTGTGCTGGAAAGATGCTACAAAAACAGAGCAAGATAACTGCATTGAAGGGGAATGTGACACAGACAAAGCTGACATTATGGGTAATCAGAGCAAGTAGCTAACACAAGATACCCCTTTCAGCTTCCCATGGTTCCTATTAATTGTAAATATGCCAAAGGATTTTCAACAGATTACTCTGTCCAATATTTGTTAAACAAATAAGACAGTATCTTATCAGGTCTAATAATTTTAGAACGTATGTGTTGTGGGGTCTAAACATCTCTGGGAATCTCCCTTCCCTCCTCTGACCATCAGTTAATATAAATAGGCACAATTTTCTGAGTGCCCATCTTGGGCCAAATATTGTGTTTTAAATATTCAGCATGCACTCGTATTAGGTAACCAGCATAACTATCCTATGAAATAAGTGTTTTCCCCTGTTATAACAATCAGGAATCTGAGGCTTAGAGGGGTAAACCTCTTTACTCAGGTTAGAGCGCTGGTGAATCATGATTTTCACTGAGGATTCAAATCCCAAAGCCTGCACCCTTGGTCACCGCTGTGATGCGTCTCTCCCTCTCTGCTTCCCAAACAGAACCCTTCCTTCGTCAATGTATTTGTTATAGTCCAGCACACTTACATTTCTGCAACTTTATTTATATTTATATTTATTTTCATGATGAAATGTTATTTTAAGAATTCCGACTATTGCAGACAAATCTGTTCTGGAGTTTAGAACTAATTCATCCATTCTTGCTCGTGCCATTAGCAGAACCGTGGGTTTGTTTTGCAGTCCTATGTTAAGATTACCTTGAAATAGGAAAGATCTCTATTTCTCATACGGGTTTTTAAATTTATGAAAAAGACAGTAATGTCATTTTGGCAGTGAATCATCCTGAATCAGAAACTAAAGCATGCAAACTGAAATTGATTTGTAACAGGTACCTTATTAGAAGCAAACATCAAGAAAACTAGAATCAATGTTGAAACAAAAATTTGTCTTGTAAGCAATCCTGAGTGAAATGTGTTGACACAGCATCACATTCTGTAGCCCCATTTTTGCATGCTTTTCAAAGCACAGCTATCTCAGGCTGAGGGAGATGAATAATTGACTGATCACTGCATAATTCAACATAGTGTTGTAAAAATTCAAGGTCTGGCAAATTTGAAGCTTTTCTTTTTTATTGAGACTGAGGTTAAAGTTTCAATCAACCTTGAAGAAACATTTAAATAGCACAAGGATATATGATTTATTAAAGTGCATATTATTCTTTCTTATAGTCCCTCCTTCTTCATTAAGCTACCTCACATAATGCACATATAAAGTTAAAAGACTATCTGTAAAGCTTAGTGGAGTTCCGCCCGCAGTGACTTCAAAAGCACTAACATCATCAATGTCTGAACACACTTATCAGGCAAAGAAGCTCAAATAAGTTACTTTCTAACTATTCCATTATATTTCTTTTATATTCTTATATACAAACTGTTTTGTAGATTAAATAGGAACATGAGCAAGCAAAATTCTTGTCAAATATGCTGATAATTTTATACAGTGTATTATAAAATTACCACAAAAAGGAAAACAATTAGTGCAGGGAGTGATTTTTCATTCAATTGATCTTCCTATTAAAAATTTTTATTGTCTATTATGTCCCAGGTACTCTCTTTAAAACCAGAATACAAGTTGGAAAGGGTAAAAACAGAGGCTTTGTCAAGAAGAAGAAAATGATTGATTTTGACAGGGAAGTACAGAAAAAAGAAAAAGCTGTTTTTGTTCAATTAAGTGTGAGATATGTTAAAACAGTTTATTACTTTAAAATGTTATGCTATTTAAAAAATGTATTTTTAACTTTCAATTATAAAAATTATCCCACTTAGTTTTTCTAAAAAAAAATTTTAAAAGTTTACTCATATTACATTCCATATTAATATATAATTATTTTATTATATGAATCATCAATGTTATAGATATTATCAGAAATTTTCTGTACATTTTAACCTTTGGATAACTCTGTATATATAAATAATTTGTTTATACAATAGTGTAGTTTTGCTATAAGATTTCTCCAGTATGTGAAAGGTATATTTTGCTAATCCATGTCCAGTTTTAAAGTTTTTTTAAAAAAAATCTTAATCTGTGTAATTGGAAAAAAAACCCAGGATACATGTTAAGTTGTGTGTGAATGAGAATGGTTAATTTTGCTTTAGAAATAGCCTTCATCATAAAATAACAAACTCCAGACTAAATTATTTGGAAAATGTAATTCAATCCTATACATGTAAATTGGGTAAGAAGTTCAGCATAATTCTACTAGCATATAATCAGAATGTAATCATTGTGTAAGGGGTGGCCACTATAATATGTACAATAAACAGAAAACATGGATGTTCTTTTTGAAAATCTGAGAGTCTTACTGAGTTACAGTAAAATGTTAATATGTAAAAAAATTACCCAATAAATGTAACAATTTAATATTTATCTTTCAAATCGTTTCCCCAAATCCTAAACGAAAAACACCAGGACATATAGTGAAAGAAGAAGAAAAAAATAAAGTGAATAAAACAGCTCAATTTGGGGGAAATGATTTGGGAGACAAAATGTTGCTATTGATAATTATGAATCTTCCTAAAAGGCATCATGTAATTAAGCCCAAAATTGAAACAACACTCTTCTTGACTAATGTAAATTAAATGCTGAAATTTCTTTGAATGTATATGCTCTACATCAGAAAGTCACATTCTTGGGACACTGCTTCACAACTTCTTTAGTGACATAGATTACCCAGAATTACATAAAATATTTTTTGTTCTGAAATTTACTTAGCAGTTCCTTGGGCTGTCTAATGAACTAAAAGAGTTCTCATTATTGTTAGGTGCACAGGAGTGCAGGCTGCATGGCACACACTGCTGATTTGATACCCTCTATGATGACAGTCTATGGTTCACCAGCTTGGTTAAACAGCACATCAGAAGCAGTGATGGGTGATCAATCTCATTCCCCATAGCATTGCTCCCCAAAGAGTCATTACTGAGAATAAAACGAGGAAAGGCTATCAGAGGGAATCATTGGGTCTATGGTTTAAAAAAAAATCTAAGAAAATATGCGAATAAGAGTCTCTAGGAAATGCACTTTTAAAACCTGTTACGAAGGACAGCAAAGGGACTAATAATATCTCAGAAACGGCAATTTTATTTTCATACTTACTTGTACAGTATCAAATACTAAATAGCAGCATATTATGCTGGGATATTTAGGTGAAACTTCCATTTTATCACTATATTAATTTTCAGGAATCAATTAAAAGAAGCATGTAAGATACCAGAGTCTAAAACTCATGTTCAGGAGTCAATACTTATGAATTGAAAACTAAATTTTCACCAGCAAATATTCTTAAAATTAACATCATGTACAGTTTTGTTCTGCTATTTTATACTGAAAGATATAAAAATCAACAGTGTTACTAGAATAAAAAGCCAATTCTAACATCTAAAGTTGTTTCTGAACTGTTTTAGTTGAAATAAATCTAATTTCTTTCCCTTAGAATGACACAGATTAAGAATGTTTTAAGCATATATAGTGAGGTAGAGTAACTGAAACAAATTTCATTCCTTTGTAAAGTTCCCTTATAGGAAACTGCTTATCTTGCAAGACAAGAAAAAAACTTGGTGGAGAATGGTGTCATTCAGAAAAATAAAATGTAATTTGTTTAAGATCATGATTCATAAGTGTTGGAATAATAAATTGAAAAGAGGTGTCTGACCTGTTCCCACCTTATTAATTACTGTGAATGATTTCCCATATAATCAGGCTTAAATTTTTCTATAGGTTTCTTTCATTTCCAGGAACCAAAATTTCTGGACCTTGTAGTGGGAAATACTCTCTATCTGACACATAAAAGATTTGATTTAAAGACTATTTTATTTTTTCCCATTGCTTTCTTGGGTTGTACATCAATCAGGTTTGTTACCCTTAACAGAAGCTACAGTAAGTCATTACCAAATTGCGTTCAATAATTAGAAAATGTGTTTCACCCAAAAACAATTCACAGATGTGACTCCAGGAAGAGTAATTCAACAGCTAGATGATATCATCTTTCCACATTACTAATATGCCAACCTCAGCAAGTCAACTTGACCCTCTTACAATCACAAGATGGCTTCAGAAATTTCAGATATCACATTCAAACAGGATAATGTATAATTGAAAAGAGAAATCTTTGCAGAGAGTCTCCTGGAACTTCCTCCATGTCTCTTTGGCCAGAATTTTATAATATGTTCATTTCTAAACTAGTTCCAGACAAGGAGAATACAAATATCATGATTAGTTAGATCAGCACCAGCTGGCAGTAGATGAGATTCACTCTACTGAATCAGTTGGCTGTATTGAGACAGGTGGCTACCGAAACTAAATTAAGCTACTTTACAAAGGATAAACAGGTGAAGGAGTGAATAGTTGTTATATAGTCAA
Source organism: Myotis daubentonii (assembly GCF_963259705.1). Taxonomy (NCBI): domain Eukaryota; kingdom Metazoa; phylum Chordata; class Mammalia; order Chiroptera; family Vespertilionidae; genus Myotis; species Myotis daubentonii. The sequence continues at coordinate 157,701,168 of NC_081841.1, forward strand.
AGAACAGTGGCATCTAGATTAAGAAAATAGACTAGATTCAATCAGCTTGGATTGATATTTTAGTGTCATCATTTATAAGATATGTGACCTGGGAAACATTCTTAGCCTCTATGTGCTTAAAAATCCTTACCTTAAAAATTGAATCTATACTAGTAACTACCTCTTAGAGTAAGGTTTTGAGGAAAGATATAAGAAAGTACAATCACAGGACTTGGTGATAATATCTGGAATATTGACGCATAGTATAGAAAAGTTATACCTTATACTCTCCTTCATAAGAAGCATTATGTCTTTATTAGTGCTTGAACACAACATAGGTTTTCTCTTGTATGACTATGACATTAAAAGCAGCAGTATATCTCATAGTTAAACTAATTACCGTGCATTATTGTAAAGTTCCATTGGAGGAAACTGCTTCTCTTGCAAGACAAGAACAAAACTTGGTGGAGAATGGTGTAATTCAGAAAAATAAAATGTTATTTGTTTAAGACCATGATTTATAAGCGTTGGAGTTACAAATTGAAATGAAGTGTTTGACCTGTTCCCACTTTATTAATTACTATAATTACTATGATTCCCCATATAATCGTGCTTAAATGTTTTATATAAAATTTACTACTATACTCCATTGAGTAGTATTCATTACATTAACATTATGGATTCTACCTGAGAACAACAGAATAAGCTCAAAGTAAAAATATAATAATAAAAGTGATAGAAGAAAATAATAAATAAAGATATAATATTGAGGATAAAGAGAGCCAAACGTTAGTTCTTTTAAAAATCTAATAAAACAGATACATTTCTGGAAACACTGATCAAGAAAATAAAGAGCCAAGGCACAAGCAAACAGCATTGATCATGAAAAGGGGGTTACTAGTGCAGATGTAGTAGAGATTAACCAATGCCTCCAAAAGCTTAACGTGCTTACAATAACTTGAGGACTGTTAATTTGCTAGGGCTGCCATAACGAAATACCACAGACTGGATGGCTTAAATAACAGAAAATCATTTCTCACAGTTCTGGAGGCTGAAAGTCCAAAATCAATGTGCTGTAGTTTGGGTTTTTTGTTTTTTGGGGTTTTTTTTGAGGATTTTCTCCTTGGTTTTAGACTTGGTGTTGGTGTCCTCGCATTGCCTCTCCTTGGTGCTTATGCTTCCCAGTGTCTCTTCCTCTTCTTATAAGGACTGCAATTACATTTAATTAGAGCCCACCTGTATGATCTCATTTAACCTTAATTACCTCTTTGCAGGCCCTATCTCCAACTACAGTTACATTCTAAGGTAGTGAGTTTTAGGACTTCAATATATTAATTTTGGGGGACACATTTCAACCCACAATAGTGATCTCATTAAGTAGATCTGGGGTGGGACCAAAGTTGAACATTCCTAAAAAGCTCCCAGGTGATGCTATTATCACCTATCTATAGAATGCATCTTGAGTAGCAAAATTAAAAGGATGAAAAAATATTTTAAATTACATTAAGCCATATAGTAAAAAACATATGAAAAATAAAATTTCTAGAAAAAGATAAATTAATGAACATGATTCAAGAAAAATAAATCCTAAATAGTCTTATGATCATGAAATATTTCAATGGGTACCTAAAAATTTTTTTAAAGAGAAAATATTGGCTTAATACAGCTTTAGATGAGATAAGGCGCATTCAGGGTAGTATGGCCATAAACTTCATACAGCTTTAAGGATAAGTACGATAATTTCACATATTCAAGGGATGAGAATTAGAATCCTAGAGAACATTTCATGAGGAGACAGACATAGTAATCCCCAAATAGTTTTATATGGATAGTATAAACTTGATAACATAACTAGACCAGGACTGTGTGAGAAAGAAAACCTATCATCTAAGTTTATTTAAGATATATAGATGCTTAGTAAAATACTAAATATTAGCCAAGTGAATCCAACAATATTTAAAAGGGACAATATAGTTTGCTCCAGCTGATTTTATTCAAGGTACACAAATATTGTTTCAACATGAGAAGAAGCATTTTAAAATAAAACACATTAACTGATTAAAAGAAAATCTTAAAATACATATCACTAGAGGCAGAAAACTAATTTGATAAAATTCAAAATCCATTCATTAAAAATACTCTTAGAAAACTAGGAGTGGAAGAGTGATTCCATAGGTCTGGGTGGGACCCAAGAATTAGCATTTCTAGTAAGTTCCCTGGTGATTCTGATACTGTTGGTCAGGAGATGATACTCTGAGACCAGTGAGGTTCCTGGTACAATAAGGCCTATATTATCAATTAATCCTCTGGCAGCTTAGCTAGTATTGAAAAGTAATAAAAGTTCCCATATACTCTCAGATCCATCAAACTTGCAATGACATACTATTAGATGCAATGATTGCAAGTGAAAAGTAATTTGTGTTATATAAAATTAATATTGACACAATCTTCATTTCCTTGGTTGACATCAGTTTGGAAGTTACATTACATTAGGATCTCTATCAGTAATATATTTAAATTCCATAAAACATTTCATGAGACTAGAATAAAAAAAGAAGTATCACTCGTGTGTGTGTATCTACACTAATAAAAGACAAACATGCAAATTGACCATACCTTCGCTATGCCTTAAGCCACACCCACCAGCCAATCAGAGCGACTATATGTAAATTAACCCAACCAAGATGGCGGCTGGCGGCTATGGAGCTGGAGCAAGCAGTAGGCTTGGTTGCCCGGGTGATGGAGGAAGCCAAGCTTCCCTCCTGCCCTGGCTGGCTGTGGCTTCTGCTAAAGGCAACAAAGTTTCAATTATAGAAGCTAAATAAATCCCAGATACCTGCTTCCAGCCAGCCTCCACTGGGAGCTTGGGTGGCTGGGAGCAATGGCCAGCCTGCAAACAGCCATCAGACCCTCACCCAGTCTGGCCATACCCTCAAGGGGTGAGGGTTCCTTCCAGGGGGCTTTACCAACCTGCAAACAGCCCTCAGCCCCTTACCCAGGCTAGTCAGGCAACCTCATAGGGACCCCCACCCTGAAGGGGTTGTGGCCAGCCTGCAAACAGCCATCAGCCACTCACCCAGGCTGGCCAGGCACTCCAGCAGGACCCCCCTCCCTGAAGGGGGTGTGGCCAACCTGAAAACAGCCCTCACCCCCTCACCCAGGCTGGCCAGGCACACCAGGAGGACCCCCGCCCTGATCTGGGACACCCTTCAGGGCAAACCAGCCAGCCCCCACCCATGCACCAGGCATATAAGTAAAGGGTAATATGCAAACTGACCCTAACAGCAGAAAGAATGGGAATGACTGGTCACTATGAAACACACTGACCACCAGGGGGAAGATGCTCAGTGCAGGAGCTGCCCCCTGGTGGTCAGTGCGCTCCCTCAGGGGGAGTTCTGCTCAGCCACAAGCCATGTAGATGGCTGCCTCTCCCGCCTCCTCAGCAGTGCTAAGGATGTCTGACTGCAGCTTAGGCCTGCTCCCCGCTGGCAAGTGGACATACCCCAAGGGCTCCTGGCCTGTCAGAGGGATTTCTGACTGCCAGCTTAGGCCTGATCTCAAGGGGAGCGGGCCTAAGCCAGCAAGTGGACATCCCCTGAGTGGTCCCAGACTGCAAGAGGGCACAGACCAGGCTGAGGGACCCCCCTGAGTGCACAAATTTTTGTGCACTGGGCCTCTAGTGTATATATATATATATATATATATATATATATATATATATATATATATCTACACTAATAAAAGACAAATATGCAAATTGACCATACTTTCCCTATGCCTTAAGCCATGCCCACCAGCTAATCAGAGTGGCTATATGCAAATTAACCCAATCAAGATGGTGGTTAATTTGCATATACTGGCTGGGAGTGAAGACTGAAGACAATGTGGAAGCGAAGCACTACAGAAGACAGAAAAGTAGAGGTGGCGGAGACAGGAGCAGAGTAAGGCTGCAGAGGTGGGAGGCTGTAGGGGAAACCCAGCCACAGCGGCTGGGAGCAAGAGGAGAAATGCAGCCGCAGCGGCTGGGAGTGGGAAGGAAACCCAGCCGCAGTGGATGGGAGGTGGAGCGAAGCCCACCTCAGCGGGTTTCACTCCCTTCTCTGCTTCACTCCAGCCGCAGGAAGCCCTATTCTTGCAGGACTCTTCCTGCAACGGGTGTCATATATATATATATATATATATATATATATATATATATATATATATATATTTATCCACTGAGTGGCCAGATTATTATGACCACCTGACATTTGTAAGCAAATTAGCCATATACTGCATCATATGGGATATGGAAGCCAAAGGCCTGTTGGAACACATTTGCTGTCTGCAGTTACCAAGATAAAATGTCTCCAATTCACACAGAAACACAAGGATTGGACAGTTGAGCATTAGAAAAAAGTCATGTGGTCCGATGAATCATGTTTCCAGTTGCATCATGCATATGGAAGAGTGAGAATTTGGCAGAAAAAGCATGAAAGCATGCACCCCACATTCATGAGTACACCCTTCAAGCTGGTGGTGGCAGTGTTATGGTTTGGGGCATGTTTTCCTGGCATGATTTGGGCCCTTTAATTGATGTGGAACAACATCTGAATAGCACAACATACCTAAGTATTATTACTGATAAAATTCATCCTATCATGTTGATGGCATATCCCAATGGAGATGGCTTCTTCCAACAAGACAATGCACCATGCCACGATGCTTCTATTGTGCAGGAGTGGTTTCAAGAACATGAGGGAGACTTTATCTTGCTTAGGTGGCCCCCACAATCACCAGATCTCAATCCAATTGAACATTTGGGGGATGAAGTTAAAAGAGCCATGAGGTAGCTGGTTCCACAACCATCAAATCTTATAGAACTCAACAGTGCTATTCATCAGGCATGGTGTCAGGTTCCTCACATCACCTTTCAACATCTCGTGGAGTCAATGCCAAGAAGAATCGCCACAGTATTGAAGGCAAAAGGTGGCCCAACGAAGTACTGATGTTGTGGTCATAATAATCTGGCCACTCAGTATATATATCCCACATTCAAAGGCTGTTAAATCATGTCATTTACCTATATCTTCAGAAAAAAATCACTTCTACTGTCGTGGTAAACAACCTGCTTCCCTTTTTATAATGGTCTGGCCCTCTAGCAACTTCAGCACGAAATTATAGCTAATTTGCCTACAAATGTCAGGTGGTCATAATAACCTGGCCACTCAGTGTGTGTGTGTGTGTGCGTGTGCGTGTGTGTGTGTGTGTGTGTGTGTGTGTGTGTGTGTGTGACACTGTCAACCAGTCACTATGACATGCACTGACCACCAGAGGACAGACACTCCGACCGGTAGGTTAGCTTGCTGCTGGAGTCTGGCTGATTGAGACTCTGCTCCTGAGCAAGACAGGCAAAACATGCCCTGGAACCCTCCTGTAGTCCCTCCCTGTCTGGCCAACCTCCCATGTCCCCCCCTAGCCCATTTGTGCTCTGGTGGGGTTCCTAGGCCTGACCTGTGCCCTCTTGCAATCCGGGACCCGTTGGGGAATCTCAGAAAGCTGATTTTGGCCTGATCCGCAGGCCAAGTCAAGGGACCCCCTGCTGGTGCACGAATTCGTGCACTGGGCCTCTAGTATATATACATACATACTAGAGGACCAATGCATGAAATTTGTCCAGGGGAGTGGTCCCTCAACCCGGCCTGTGCTTTCTCACAATCTGGGACCCCCCACTCCTTACCACCCACCTGCGCACTACTTATTGCCAAGCTCACTGCTCCTTACCACCCTCCTGCTCACTCATACTTCTCACCTTCTCGCTCCTTACCGCTCGGCTCACCACTCCTTAGCAATGCTGTAGAGGCGGGAGGGGCTCTTGCTACCACTGCTGCATTCACTAGCCGTGAGCCCTGCTTCTGGCTGAGCGGCTCTTCTGCTGTGGAAGCACACTGACCACCAGGGCACAGCTCCTGCATTGAGCATCTGTCCCCTGGTGGTCAATGTGTGTCATACAACTGGTCATTCTGGTCGTTCCACAGTAACAGGCGCTGGCCTTTTATATATATACTAGAGGCCCGGTGCACAAACATTTGTGCACTCAGGGGTGGGAGGTCCCTCAGCCCGGCCTATGCCCTCTTGCAGTCTGGGACCCCTCAGAGGATGTCCACCTGCTTGCTTAGGCCCACTCCCTGGGGGATTGGGCCCAAGCTGGCAATCAGACATCCCTCTGGCAGCCCGGCAGCCCCCAGAGGATGTCCACTTGCCAGCAGGGAGCAGACCTAAGCTGCAGTTGGACGTCCTTAGTGCTGCTGAGGAGGCAGGAGTGGCTCCCACCACCACCGCTGTGCTGGCAGCCATCAGCCTTGCTTGTGGCTGAGCAGAGCTCCCCCTGTGGAAGCACAGTAACCACCAGGGGGCAGCTCCTGCATTGAGTGTCTGCCCCCTGGTGGTCAGTGTATGTCATAGTGACCAGTCATTCCCAGTCATTCTGCTGTTAGGGTCAATTTGCATATTACCCTTTTATTATATAGGACTAGAGGCCCGATGCACAAAAATTTGTGCACTCGGGGGGGAGGGGGTCCCTCAGCCTGGCCTGTGCCCAGTCACAGTCCAGGACCCCTTGGGGGATGTCCACCTGTTGACTTAGGCCCAATCCCCGGGGAATCAGGCCTAACCTTGCAGTCAGACATCCTTCTTGCAGCCAGGGAGCCCTTGGGGGATGTCCAACTAAAGGCTTAGGCCCCCAGTGGATCAGGTCTAAACCATTAGTTGGACATAGTGCTGCCACAAAGGTGAGAGAGGCTCCTGCCACCACCACTGTGCTGGCCAGCCATGAGCCAGCTTCTGGCTGAGTGGCACTCCCCATATGGGTCTTCTGGGTCCTGCCCTGCCTTGCCTTTTTTTTTTTTTTTCCTAAGACATTTCAATTTATTTAAAAGAAGCCAATATACAGGATATAAAGGGTATGATATTTACAACAGTACAGTAAACAGGTTGGTTTCCTGGTAGGATCAGTAGTCTTTCAGTAAATATAAACACCCCCTTCCCCTTGATGCTTGACCCAGCTGGCAGACAAACAGCAACAGTGGGGTGGGATGGGACTGCAGGATAGAAAGTCTCCCTGAAGGGATTAAAAATCATGTAGATGCTAAAATGTCCACAAAGGGGTCTTGGGGGTGAGGGGTGCCTCTGCCTCATTCCTTTGAGGGCTTGGCAGCAGGAATGTTGAGGGATTTACCCCAAACTAACACACAGCCCACCCTGAGCCTGTAAATCTTCCACCCATGGAATATTCCCTTCCCAAGAGAATCAGCCCTAATTCCTCAGCCAGGGCCTGGAGGAGCAGCCCAGGCCGTGGGCACAGCCAGGACTGTGGACATTTCATGGCCTTTCCACTCCCACTCCAGCTGCCTAACAACTCTGCACTGCTCCCCTCACCCTCCTCCCCCGTCACCCCATCAGGACATTGTGCACAGGAGGGGCCACTGGTCTTCCCATGCCCATTGGGAACTGGCTGTTTCTGTTTTTGGAGTAAAAAGGTTCCTGTGGGTCGGGTAAGATCTCTGCTTGGCAGGAAGTTCTGAAACAGCCACTGACCACACCCACCTCCTCTGGGCATGGAGCAGCTCCGGCCCTCAGAGCTCATCTCTCCAGCAGAACTGAAGGGAAGGCCGTGTGTACCCTTCTGTCCCTCACCCTTCACATGCCCAGAACCATCAGTGTCGCACTTCCTAATTCCTATCACTGTATTTCATTAGTTCCATACTGTTTACTAATCCTGAATCTAAACAGATTGGTTCAAAAGGAGATCCTTCTATTTTTAAAGTATTTAGTGATGCACTTGTGAGCTTTGCATGGACGAACTAAGCACATGACCCCTTCTTGTACATCAGAACCTTCATACCCATGTAAAAAGAGGACCTATTTTTGACAAATGTGAAACCACCATTTATTTGTAATAAATAATTGCACAATTAAAAAAAAAAAAAGCCCTGGCTTCCGCGTGTTCTGGGTCCCTCCCTGCCTCAAGGGGTCACCGATCCCCACTGGGGTGGGGGGCAGGGAAGAGGCAGACACTGGCAGCCTCTTCTCTGCCCAGCCCAGCTTCTCTTATCACCAGCTGGGGGGCGGGCCTTTGCCCAGGTTCTTGGATCCACGGCAGGGGGCAGGGCAAAGTGCCTTTACCCTGCCACCCAGCTCTTGCCTGCCGCCTGGGTTTCCCATCACCATTCTTCTGTCCTTCCCCTTTCGCCTCCCATCATTGAGCCTACATATGCAAATTAGCCACCATCTTTGTTGGCGGTTAATTTGCATATTGTCCTAATTAGCCAATGGGAAGGGTAGCGAAGTTATGGTTAATTACCATGTTTGTCTATTATTAGGTAGGACTAGTGGCCTGGTGCACGAAATTCATGCACAGGGTGGGGATCCCTCAGCCCGGCAGTTGGACATCCCTCTCGCAATCTGGGACTGCTGGCTTCTAACTGCTCGCCTATCTGCCTTCCTGATTACCACTAACCACTCTGCCTGTCTCCCTCATTGCTCCTAACTGCTCACCTGCCTGCCTGATCGCCCCTAACTGCCTCTGCTTTGGCCTCCACTGCCGCAGCTTTGTCTGGAAGGATGTTCAGAATGACGTCTGGAAGGTTGTTCAGCTGTCCAGTCTAATTAGCATATTATGCTTTTATTATTAGAAGATACACACACACATACACACACATTTCTCTCTCTGATAAATTTCATCTTAAGAGACTCCCAAAGTCACCATGCAAATACCGCACTGCTCCTCCAGTGTGTCTGAGTTGAGAATTATAGCACTTAATGTTTAAGTTCCTTAATGTTGTGGATCTTATTGCTTCAGACTGTGGTTTCAAGACAAAGTCAGGACAACTCTGAAGACTGAACAAAGCAATGTCAGGCAATAATATAGAAAAACAGTGACTAATGTTTTAAAAATGTATTTGTATTGATTTCAGAAAGGAAGGGAGAGGGAGCGAGAGATAGAAACACCAGTGATGTGAGAGAATCATTGATCGGCTACATCCAACATGCCCTGTACCAGGGATCAAGCCTGCAACCTGGGCATGAGCCTGGACAGAGACTCAAACCATGACTGCCTGGTTCATAGGTCTACACTCAACCACTGAGCTTCTCTGGCTGGGTAGCAGTGACTAAATTGATCCATGTAATTTCAAACTGTAGGCTACATGAAATTTATGGTCACTCTTTTGGCTGCATCTCTCCCTAAAAGGTGTTTGAGATTCTTGCTGGCACTTATAATAACTTTAATTTGGAAAGAAACATTTTAAATACTCTTTACTGCCTTAAAATTACTTTTATGTAAGCTTATAATACTGATTATAGTATTGCATTTTAGACAAATATATACCAAGGGAAAGTATTTCAGGAACAAAAGGTAGATTAAATAATATAAAAGTAGACACTTACGGCTAATTTCTAAGTAATGTGATTAAGATCTCTACATTCAGATAAATGGAAACTGTTTTTTTAATACAACTGTTTATAAGCATTCATATGACATGAATTAATAACATTATTAATATGCATCAATGATACACTGTCTATGTTTATCAGAAAGAATATTATTTAAAAAACACAAAGAAATAAAACTTTTCTGACTTTATTATTCAAAAGCCATAAGACATTGTCAAACTAAGACAATCATCTTGATTATTTTTGGTTGTTTGGAGGATAAGTAAAATCCACCCAGACTAAGAAGTACCTCTTGGGAGGCAAGCAATTTGGTTTTGTAATGAGGTGTGCTTCCTCAGAAGGTGATTATAATGGAGTCTGAGGAAATAGGGATGAAAACTTTAGAATATCATCTTTTATTTCTTATAGTCTTTTATATCAAAAAGCTCTGGAAATGTGGTCAAATAGTCTTTAGAGGTTGAAGTATCCTCTAGTGAGCTGCTTTGATGCCAACAAGGCTACATGTTTAGGACCTGAACAGTCCTATATCTGCTCCCAGGTACTTTGTACCTCATGTAATTCACAGTTGGTGACACCAGTTGATGTTGAATGGTCCAGTAAAGATCAAAGCTAACTTTTGCTGCACGTCCTCCTGTTATCTCCAATGCCCAATGAAAAGATATTTTACATCAGGTTAGGTACATGCAAATTCACACATATGTTTTCATGACAAAAGTGTCTTCCAGAAAAACTCACACTACAGATCTTAAGAGCTATAATTTTTATTCAAAAACTATATCCAAAAGAGAACAGTTTTAATTAATTTTCCTCTTCATTTATGACTATATTTTTCAATGAGAGAATCAACAAATTAATAAGATCTGGGAGAAGTTTATGATAAATTAAAATAAAAAAGACAAATTTTATTTCTTGAAAAATAAAAACATGCACATTTAAATTTTGTTAGCATTTGGGAAATTGGATTCTGTTTTACTAGGTGGACATTTTCAACCACATTTTACCTAAAACCCATGATCATGCTTCTTTTGCCAGATAAAGGAAACAGTATAGCTGTTACTTGGAAAGTTAACTGGATTTCAAACTTGGTTTCCAAGGATTAGATTAAACTGAATGAATTATATTACAAAGTGTGTTTTATAAAAAAAAATATAATTAGCTGGGGAAGATATGGAAAAAATGAAGGAAAAATTAACTTCTTTCTATAAGGAGAAAATAAATGTAAAGGTATATACAAGGAAGATTGTTGTTTGCAGTTATCATAAACGAATACTCTATATTGAGGGGCAGGGATTTGTCTAATTAATAGAAACAGAATATTTACAGGAATGTATCTAATTAATAGAATAGTTATGATCAGACAATTAAAAGAGATATTGGGAGAAAGAGACCAATTACAAAAGAAAAAGAAGGTCAATGCTTATCTTCTTACAGTCAAAGGAGTAAAGGAGTTCAAGAGCACAGTTGGAATTCAATCAGATATATTCAGACTTCATTGAGACTGGATTGGGTAGGTGGCTCTCCTAAGGGATCCAGGTATTAGGTCTTCTTATTATATTAACAGTCCGTACTGTCATGAACATGTTACAAGCTAACTAGAAAGTAGTAATAACCAAGGCCAGAGTGATGTTATTTTCTACCTCCCTTGTACGTGAAGTTCTCTGGAGCACTTTAGGTGAGATTTATGCAAAAAGGGAGTTACCTTTCAAAAAGCGAATAAATGTGGTTAGTAAATAAAAAGAATAACATTGAAACTACAACTTTAAAACTTCTTGGGCATTACCCAGCTGTGTCATTCACTAGAGGAGTTGTAAATAAGTAGGTGTAATAAATTAAACATTTGTACATTTTTATTACCTCCCCTATTCTCTATAGTAATCACTGCTGCTTAGATGGAACAAGTATGTCTAAGAAATCGAAGACTTTATTTCCTAGAGGATATTTTTTTTTATTAATTCAAGTTCCTAACAAATGGGCCATTTTGTTGCCATTTATTTTTCATGCTTCTTCCTGCCAACTAGGTCAGTGAATGATATTAAAGCGAACACTTTATTACGTATATAGTTCTTAGGAGTTAGAATAGGTCAATGGATAAAGACAAGATATACATTTTAGAAATTTAAAAAAAATTAACTAAAAATATCACTTACCAGTACAAATTTTTATCAATGCTGAATAATATATTTTGTTTAGAAAAATATTTAAATACTATTTATTTTATTGCCTTAACAAGACTTCATATAAGTTGATGTTAGTGATGATGCTATTGTATTTTAATAAACATATAAGACCCACAGCCAACATCTTACTCAATGATCAAAATATAAAAGCGTTTCTTTTAAGATCAGATACAAGACGGGGATGTCCACTTTCACCAATCTTAATCAACATGGTACTGGAAGTCCTAGTTCACATCAATTAGACAAGAAGAAGAAATGAAAGACATCTAAATTGGAAAGGAAGAAGTAAAACTGTCATTATTTGCAGACGACAGGATACGGAATATAGAGAACCCTAAAAATTCCATTAGAAACTACTGGAACTGATAAGTGAATTCAGTAAAGTGGCAGGATTCAAAATAAATATCCAGAAATCAGTTGCATATTTTAAATTTTTTTTAATTGATTAAGGTATTACAAGTGTGTCTTTATCCCCCCATTGTCCCCTCATCCCCCCAGTCTTGCCCTCACCCTTACCCCCTGTTGTCTGAGTCCATTGCTTATGCTTATGTGCATGCATACAAGTCCTTTGGTTGATCTCTCCCCCTTACCCTCCCCCTCCCCTACCTTCCCTCTGAGGTTTGAGCATCTGATCGATGCTTTTCTGTCTCTAAATCTGTTTTTGTTCATCGGTTTATGTTGTTCATTATAGTCCATAAATGAGTGAGATCATGTGATATTTATCTTTCTCTGACTGACTTATTTCACTTAGCATAATGCTCTCCAGCTCCATCTATGATGTTGCAAATGGTAGGAGTTCCTTCCTTTTTACTGTGGCATAGTATTCCATTGCATAGAGGTGACAAAGCTTATTAATCCACTCATCTGCTGATGGGCACTTAGCTATCATAAATTGTGGTGCTATGAGCATAGGGGTGCATATATCCTTTCTGATTGGTGTTTCTGGTTTCTTGGGATATATTCCTAGAAGTGGGATCACTGGGTCAAATGGAAGTTCTATTTTTAGTTTTTTTGAGGATGAGGAAACTCCGTACTGTTCTCCACAGTGGCTGCACCAGTCTGCATTCCCACCAGCAGTGCATGAGGGTTCCTTTTTCTCTGCATCCTCGCCAGCATTTGTCATTTTTTGATTTGTTGATGATAGCCATTTTGACAGGTGTGAAATGATACCTCATTGTCGTTTTGATTTGTATCTCTCAGATGATTAGTGACTTTGAGCATGTTTTCATATGTCTCTTGGCCTTCCTTCTGTCTTCTTTCAAAAAGTATCTATTTAGATCCATTGCCCATTTTTTGATTGGCTTATTTGTTTTCCTTTTGTTAAGTTGCATGAGTTCCCTGTAAATGTTGGAGATTAAACCCTTATCGGAGATAACATTAGCAAATATGTTCTCCCATATAGTGGGTTTTCTTGTTGTTTTGTTGATGGTTTCTTTTGCTGTGCAGAAGCTTTTTATTTTGATGTAGTCCATTTGTTTATTTTCCCTTTAGTTTCCATTGCCCTAGGAACTGTGTCAGTGAAGATATTGCTTCAGCATATATCTGAGATCTTGCTGCCTGTGGATTCCTCTAATATTTTTATAGTTTTCTGTCTTACGTTTAAGTCCTTTATCCATTTTGAGTTTATTTTGGCAAAACTGCCTGGTACTGACACAAGAACAGATATATAGACCAATGGAATAGAATAGAGAACCCAAAAATCAACCCAAACAACTATGCTCAATTAATATTTGACAAAGGAGTCAAGAACATACAATGGAGGCAAGACAGTCTCTTCAATAAATGGTGCTAGGAAACTTGGTCAGACCCATGCAAAAAATGAAACTAGACCACCAACTTACACCATACAGTTGCATTTTCATACACTAATCATAAACTATCAGAAAGAAAAACAAAGGAAAAATCCCATTTTCAAATTAATTAAAACAAACAAACAAAAACTAGGAATAAATTTAACTAAGGATGTAAAAGACCAGTACTTGGAAAATAAAAAAAGATACTGAAGAAAGAAATTGAAGAAGCTAAAAATAAGTGGAAACATATACCTTGTTCATCGTTAGGAAGGATTAACATCATTAAAACGCCTATACTACGCAAAACAATCTATAGATTCAACACAATTACTATTAAAATATCAATGGCCTATTTAACAGAATCAGAAGAAATTTCCCCAAAATTTACATGGAACCAAAAAGACACAAATAGCCTCAGCAATCTTTCAAGAGAAGAAGAAAGAAGAATCACCCTGATATCAAACTATCTATAAGGCCATAGTAATCAAAACAGCAAGGTACTATCATAAAAATAGATATATAAATCAATGGAACAGAATAGAGAACGCAGAAATAAAGCCACACTTTTATGTTCAATTAATATTTGACAAAAGAGGCAAGAACATACAATGCGGTAAAGATAGTCTATTTAATAAATGGTGTTGGGAAAATTGGACAAATACACACACACAAAATGAAACTAGATCAACTGCTTATACCATACACAAGAATAAACTCAAAATAGATTAAATACTCTAATGTTTGACTTGAAATTATAAAAATCCTAGAAGAAAACACATGCAGTAAAATCTCAACACTTCTCATAGCAAGATTTTTTTCTGATATATCTCCTTAGGCAAGAAAAAAAGAAAAAGATAAAGGGGGTCTACATCAACTTAAAAAGTGTTTGCACAGCAAAGAAAACCATCAACAAAATGAAAATAAAACTCACTGAATGGGAGTACCTATTCACCAATGAGACATCTGATAAGGGTTAATATCTAAAATTTATAAAGAATGTGTACAACTCAACACCAAGAAAACAAACAATCCAATTATATAATAGGCAAAGAACCTGAGTAGATACTTTTCCAAAAAGGACATACAGATGGCCAACAGACGTATGAAAAGATGCTCAATGTCATTAATCATCAGAGAAAATGGAAATTAAAACCACAATGAAATATCACTTTATGCCTGTCAGAATGGCTATATCAATAAATCAACAAAGTGTTGGCAAGGATGTGGAGAAGGGAACCCTCCTGCACTGTTGGCGGAATGCAGATTGGTCCAGCGACTGTGGAAGTTGTGGTACATTTACACAATGGAATACTACTTGGCCATAAAAGAAAGAAGGAAACCTTTCCTTTCGTGACAGCATGGATGGATCTGGATAGTATTATGCTAAGTGAAGTAAGCCAGTTAGAGAAAGACAAATGCCATATGACTTCACTTATATGTAGAATCTAATGAACGAAATAAACTAATGAACAAAATAGAAACAGACTTATAGATACAGAGAGCAGACTGAGAGGTATCAGAATAGAGGGGTAAAGAAGTCTGGGTGAAAAAGGTGAAGAGAATAAGCAAAAAGAAAAATTCCTCATAGACACAGACAGCAGTATAGTGATTATCAGAGGGAAAGAGATTGGGGGAAGGTAGAAGAGGGTATATGGGAGAATAAATGATGATAAAAGGAGACTTAACTTTGGGTGATGAACACACAATACACTATACAGATGATATATTATAGAAGTGTACACTTGAAACCTATATAATTTTATTAATTAATGTCAGCCCAATAAATTTTATGAAATTATTTGATTAAATATTTTAAATACAAGAAAGGAAAATATATCTCAATGTAATATAGAAAAAATCACAACTTTTCTCTAATTTGTATTTGTGTATACTACCTTAGAAAGTCAAAGTGTAGTTCTATTGTAAATTATTATTATTATATCTTAAATATCTTTCAGTTATTCACTTTTATAATGCTCCCACTTAAACAGATATTACAAACAAAATTAGTAGAAGATATATGAAAAAGCAAATAAATATTCTATATACTTTATGATGTTAATGATCTACATAAAACTATACAATCATTTCAATAAATGTACAAAAGAGTATTTCACAAAATTCAACATTATTCTAAAAAATAAAACGAGGTATAATGAAAATTCTTCAAACTGATGATGAATATCCATTGAACACCTTATATCCAACATAATATTTAATGGTGAAAGACTAAATGTTTTTCCTCTGAGATCATTTACAAGACAATGATGTCCACTTTCATTATTTCTACTCTACTTTGTACTAGAGGTTATAGACAATGCA
This sequence comes from Myotis daubentonii, assembly GCF_963259705.1. Lineage (NCBI taxonomy): Eukaryota > Metazoa > Chordata > Mammalia > Chiroptera > Vespertilionidae > Myotis > Myotis daubentonii. Next base: position 157,716,871 of record NC_081841.1, read on the forward strand.
ATAAAGAAAAAAATATATAATAAAATATATCCTGATAAATTTGATAAAATAATATTTGGTCATAACCAAGATGACTGTCTATGTAGATAATTTCAAAACATCTACCAAAAAAGTTACTAGAACTAATAAGTGAATTCAGCAAAGCTGAAGGGTAAAGTATTATTATTTAAAAATAAACTGCATTTTTATACACTAGCAATGAATGATTAGACATTACATTAGACAGAAACACCAGAACTAAAAAGAACTATTGAGATAAATTAAAGACTAAAATTAATAGAGAAATATACTGTCATTATGGACCACAGGAATTATATTGTTATAATGTTAATTATTGATGCACATATTTATGAACAACTGATTTCTGATCATGATACAAATATGTCAATAAAAATGTCCTGTTTTGTCAACAATGGATGATAGCAAAATTGAATATCTATATTTTAAAATGAATTTTAATCCATACTTTACCCCATATGCAAAATTAATTCAAAATGAATCATAGCCCCAAATATAATTATTAAAATCATGAATATTTCAGGAGAAAGTGTGGCGATCTTGATTAGGCAAATAATTCTTACATAGGACATCAAAAGCATAATTTATTAAATAAAATTTTGATTTATTGTATTAATATCCTGTACTCTTTGAAAGACACTGTTAACAGATGAAAAGTCACACCACAGACAAGGAGAAAATATTTGCAAATCACATATTAGATAATGAACTTTTGTCTAGAATATAGCAAAAGCTCTACAAACATGAGAGAAGCACTTCAGAATGGCAGAGTAAGAACCTCCAAAAAATCCACTTCTCCAGCAAAGTATTAACACTGGTAAGACTGTCAAAACCACCTTTTTAAGTAAACTCTGGAAATTAATAAAAGGCTTGCAAAAATAAGATGAGTGCTTACTCAAGAAAAACAGTTGACTATCATTAAGAACAGCAAGGATGGCCACATTTTACAACTTCTTATTTGCCTATTCCTCTTCCCAGCTCCACAGCAACTTGAAAATTATCAGTCTTGGAACAATAGAAGCTATGAAAAATAGCAGTCTAACAGCCACTGAAGGAGATATATTTGGAGCTCCCGACAAAAAGCCAACTCCAGAAAATTGTCACTATTTAACTGAAAAGCTCCTACAAGCCCCATTCACAGAGTTTGTCATTATTTAATCTGACTCAGCTCACTCAGTGAAGAAAGACCCATACTCAAGGTGTGTATCCCAAAAAAAAGTAGTGTCAATTATGTAATGTTTTTGTTGCCTGATGCAGTGATGCCACTTGGGGCAAAGAAACAGATGGACAAAATGGAAAGGCAAATCAGGGCAATACGATGTCCATAGCAGGTTCTAAAAAGTTCTGACATCTTCTGGGGTCTAGAAGGACATGTGCTTGTGTGGACATGTATGCATGCCCAGGAACAACTTAAGAACACCTTAATTGTTCACTTCTGGCTGATGCTGAGACTGCACAAGCTGACAGAGTTGTAAAAGTTCAAAGTGTGGAAGTCACATTTCAGCACACAGAGCCTCTTTTTTATGTTGTTATTATTATATTTTTAATTTTTTAAATTATTTTTAATTATAATTTTTTAAATTATTTTTTATTGATTAAGGTATTACACATACAGAGCCTCTTATACATAGAGTGGGAGATACGTTGATTCAAAGCATTTAAGAAAGTGTCTTTTCAATTATCAGCTGATCACTAAACTATACATAGTAACATTGGCAGCCACCTATGACAAAGGATAAAATTTAGAGAATTAGTTCCATGAATTAACTACACAAATAAATAGCAATGAAAGTAACAATAAACAGCAATAAAAACAAATTCTGGGAGCAGGAGAATCTGACTTCCATTGTTACCCAATTACATTATTTCAAATGTCCAATTTTCAACAAATGATGACACATTCAAAGGAACAGCAAAGTAAGGCTCATACTCAGTAAAAATAAAATAGAAATTGTTCTTGGGAAACCCAGATGTTAGATTTACTGGACAAAGACTTTAGATATTAAAAATATGTTCAAAAAACAAAGAAAATACTATTCAAAGAATTAAAGGAAAGTATGAGTAAATGTGTCTCCAAATAAAAATATAATAATAATATAGAAATTATAATAAAGGACTAAATAAGAATTCTGGAATTGAAAAAGTATAAATAAAAACTTATACTTAAATAAAAATTTCTCTAGAGAGGCTAAGTACATTGAGCTGGGAGATGAAAGAATCAAAAAGATATGAACTAAAAAATACATACACTGCAATATTCCAGTCTGAGGAACATAAAGAAAAAAAAATTAACAGAGACCTAGAGGCATCATGAGAGTACCAATATATGTTCAGTAGAAGCCCCAGGATAGGAGAGAAAGGGGCAGAAGAAAAATTTGTAGAAACAAATGCCCCAGATTTTTCCAAATATAATGAAAAACTATACATACATCTAAGATGATCAACAAATGGAGAGTAGGATAAACTGAATAAATTGACCATCTTTGCATGGTTCTCAAGTGAGAACAAAGTTTATTACTCAGGAACAAAGCTTTTTGGGTGATTACGATTTTTTAATGCTTTAGGCAGTATATTTGTGTGGGGAAAAAGTGAAGTTGACTCTCATAGATGTCCCCTAGTTCTAGTGACTTATGAACACCAAGCAAAACTGTAAAGGAATAGTTGAGTTTGCAGAAAGAGAAGTGAGAGAGAAGTTTCTTGAAAGTTAAAGAAAAAAACATTTAATAAGGTGACAATACTCAAGGTTTTAAGTACAGAGAAATCTGTGTAACCTGTCCAATATTTTATTATAGAGAAATGTGGCCCTATTTATAGATATATCTTTCATAGAGTTTAATGATGGTTTATACAAAGTGCCAGAAATAATGAAATGCTTCTTCTCTATCAATTGTCTAGATTTTTAGTTAAAAATTTAGAAAATAAGCAGGCTGGTATGTGGCAATGTCGTCCACTATGTTCAGTATAGATATTTAGAAATCAAAAGCACAAGACTGAACAAAAAGAATCATCCACATGTAAGATTACTTAAAAATCACTCAATTTGTACATTTAAAAATTATTAGGTATAACAAGATTTACTGTCAGAATTCTTTAGCTCTACTGTGAATATGTTGACTTGACCCTAATACAGCTTGTTAAATTCAGCACACTTATTGTCCATGGAAAGTCCTAATTTTTTCAGTCCATGACATTTATGTGTACACTTTCCTCCCTATATAAATGTTTTAAACATAACACAAAGTGTATTGCCAAATATAAAACTTCTGGTTTTCTCTAGAGCTCTCTAGGGAGTAATGTTATGTCCTCATTTCATTGACTCTTGTAGTAAAGAGCAAAGAAGTACATTATGAATATGTCTGAATGAAAAGTTTTATAGTTTTAATCCAGTCTGTTAAGATGGAAAACAATGATTCTTTATATTTCAGTTCTGCCTATTTTTTATTAGGACCACACTAACTTTGAACTTAGAAAAAATGTTTGCAAATATTAGATACCAACCCAAAGGTCAAACGGCAAATGTCATATGCCATGTTCTGGTAACTCAAATCTCCTCTGCTGGCAATTTGCAGTAGGGGTACTGAATACCATCCTGCCCCCAGGGGAAGCTAGGACTTGTAAAAGAAAATTCTATGAAAAAGTGCTCAAAATAGAAAAACCTGAGCAATTACCTACTTTTGCATTTAATTTGGTTTAATTTTTTTCTCTCTGGTTAAAAATATATATTGATTTAAAAGTGTAAGATGTGCAGATTAGCTGACTAAACACAATGTTATGTTTTCTTTATAACATTACTTAGATGTTAATGCCATTAAAATGCATGAGACATCCTACATTTCCAGGAAAGAGGAAGTCACTATATAATTTAAGAGTTTGTTTTCTTAACTATTTTGCTACCTTAGCCTGTGTTTATACATTTGGAATAGTTTTAGGTAAAAAAAAATAATTATGCTCAATCATAAAATCTATCTGATCACTAATGTTTGCTGACTGGTTTCGTTTTTCCTGAATCAGATCTGTTATAGACATGCGTTAATGCATTTAGGCCACCCAAGTGCAGTTAAAAAATTTCTGGATTAGTGCTGGGGGATTTTAGTCACCTTTGATGAAAGACATAATACACTTTTCAAATCACTCAATTCAGCTCCATTCTTATGTGTAGTGAAATAAATATCCTTCTATATCTGTACTATGTAAAGATCCTCCAGTTCTCTCTAGCCTGCAGTATCCTACATGTCCAAATTCCTTAGTCTCAATCATCTTTTCCAGCTTTATTTCTGTCCATTTCTCTACTATCATTTCCTGCTTGGCATACTGGAATCACTGATTCCTGGACATATGATGGCTTGTCACACTGTTTTAGTTCTTACCCATGCTTTTTTCCTTGTCTAAGATGGCCTTCCCTGTCCCATACCCCATCTTCATCAAACTTATGAAATCTTTCTTAAATTTCATAAGCAGAGTTAGTTGTACTCTTTTGAGTATGTCTAGAACATTTCTAAATGGCTGGCTGCAGACACTGCATATAGGAAGAAAAGTTTAAAACTGCAGGTAACCTCAGAATGGTATGGTGAAGGGCAGGCTGATACTGAAGTCCTGTCTCCTCATATTTAAGAAAATTTCTTAGTGGTGATGATTGTCTTCAACACTCCCTGATTCTTTCATTCTCTTTTCCTTAAAGGTAAGAGTCTTCATGTTGTCCCTTTGATATGATGTGTTTCCCACCACAGATCCCTTAGCCAAGCCTCCTTAGCTTATAGTCTTTCATGCACCAGACTTATGATTCTTCTGGAATCAACATTTTTTTATAGTTCTAAGTTCTTCAGTCTTGCTTTGTGCAAGGTGATTCCTAGCAAGTTCATACAAGGGTGACCCTACTAATATGTTACTGGATATTACTAGGTAAAATGAGGCAAACACTAACACAACCCATTGTACAACGTGTTAACAGATGCATTTTAAGCTGCAAGGTCCCTCACTTGATTGAGCTTCTTCCAGGGTCCTGGAAAGAATGACTATCAGTATACTCACATGGTCAAATCCTATATAATAAAAGCATAATATGCAAATTATTCTTTCCACCAGGAATTCGACTGCTCACTATGACGTGCAATGACCACCGGGGGAAGGGGGTGGAGGGGGGCATGGAACATGGCAGGCATTGGCGACACGGCGCTGGCAGTGGGTGGCAGTGGAGGCGCTGCCAGCCCTGATGAGAGTGGGACCACAGCAGGATGGTGGAGCAGGTGAGAACGTGGCACCAGGCCAAGGCAGATGTGAGCAGGGCCCAATTGCCCTGCAGATGGCGACCAGTGGCAGTGGCAGCTCCCAGACGCTGAAGGAGCCAGGAGGGGGGCATGTGCAGGTTCGGGGGCCCAGGTGCTTCCCAGGGCCCAGAGGTAAGCTGGGACCTGCTTTTCCATGCCAGACGCTCGCACTTCAATTGCCAGCCAGGCCTAGGGACTGCACCCGTGCACAAATTTCATGCACCGGGCCTCTAGTGCTTCTATAAGTTTTCAAAAGAAAGACATTTTCTTTCTTTTTTTAAAAAATATATTTTATTGATTTTTTACAGAGAGGAAGGGAGAGAGATAGAGAGTTAGAAACATCGATGAGAGAGAAACATCGATCAGCTGCCTCCTGCACATCTCCTACTGGGGATGTGCCCGCAACCCAGGTACATGCCCTTGACTGGAATCGAACCTGGGACCTTTCAGTCTGCAGGCCGACACTCTATCCACTGAGCCAAACCGGTTTTGGCAGAAAGACATTTTCATTGTGATAGAATACAACCAATCAATTTATCCTCCACCATACTTCTCATGTAGGGTGGTTTTGAGGTTGCTATAGATGTTTCTTTGGGGTCTAAGACAGTGGTTCTCAATCTTGGCTGCACATTAGAATCACCTGGGAATCTTTTTAAAATCCTGATTTCTGGACCTCATCCTCCAGAAATTCTGTTTCTTTGTTATGGGGTGGGGCCACAACATTAGTAACAAAGAAACAGAATTTCTGGAGGATGAGGCCCAGAAATCAGGATTTTAAAAAGATTCCCAGGTGATTCTAATGTGCAGCCAAGGTTGAGAACCACTGGACTAAGAGATAATTGTGTTGGGGGACATTAGTTTTGATTTATAAGATATACTTGTGGGGTTCACAATCAAATTATCACTGGCTCTACCAGGAATACTCAATACCTCCTGGGTGTGAGTCATCCGTTGTGTGACAGGATAAGAGGTAGTATTGAAATAGGAGACATATGAGTAAGACCTATGGAAAGAAGCACTGGAAAACATAGGTATATTTAAGTTAGCCATTGTACATGGCAAGTTGAAATGCCCCAAAACTTACAGCCTTTCCCAACATGGAAAGTAATTCTAAAATTTACATAATATTACCTTTCAGAATTATGAAGCTGAAAGAATTTTTTTTCTAAACTCCAAAAAATAAAATATATATTTTAATCAACCATGAAGTACAAAGATTGATATAGTTCTATTCTTTGTAGAAAAAAATAGCTTTAAATTATTGCCAAATGACTGAGGAGACAGCCAAAAACTCTGGGCAGATAATTTTTTTGTTTGTTTTGGGAGTATTGTATTATTTATGATTTTTATATTTATAGCCTTATTTTATTTCTTACAACAAATAAATATTTTAATTCCTAATTTTATATTATTTTTCTTCAAGTGGGCTCAACAAATAGTATAAGATTCAGTACCACAAAACATGGTTCTTCTCTAAACTATTAGCTATTATTATCATTATTCAATGTTTCACTAGAGAACTTTTATATTTAATAAGGACTTCTTGAAAATAATGTTTTACTCAAAGTAGTAACTAGTGCAAAATAGTAATGGGTTCAATAATAAATCAATAAAAGATTTCTTTTCCTAATGTAGCTGGTGCCTCAGAAAAAGAAAGTACTATATTTTTCACTCTTTGAATAACCTCTCCCACTTATGTAAGTGGCCTAGCAAAACTCTTTATAAAACGCCTTTGGGCAAAAAACAAACAAACAAAAACAAAGAAAAAAAACAAAACAAAACAAAAACAGCCCTTTTCCAAATTTAGGTAGAAGTGATTGCCGCTGTGGATGAAGTGGGGAAATGTATTAGTGTTCACAAGATATTTTCAAATGAAAAAGATTTTAACTTAAGATTTTAAATGAAAAGTTGTATTATACTCAAGATGTGCTAGATGTGCTAGGTTATGTTACAATAACAATCAAGCTTTGAAACTTTGGTGGCTTAACAGAAAGATCTTTAGACCATGGAAATTCTGTGGGAGGAAGCAAGTCTGCTTCCTTCCCAGGACTGTAGTGTCGAGGGCAGGGGTGGGCAAACTTTTTGACTCCAGGGCCACAATGGGTTCTTAAACTGGACTGGAGGGCCGGAACAAAAGCATGGATGGAGTGTTTGTGTGAACTAATATAAATTCAAAGTAAACATCCTATCTAATAAAAGAGAAAAATGGTAATTGGCGTACGATGATACCCTTTTCATTGGCTAATCAGGGCTATATGCAAATTAACTGCCAACTAAGATTGGCAGTTAACTGCCAAGATTGGCAGTTAACTGCCAACAAGATGGCAGCTAATTTGCATATGTAGGCACAATGCAGGGAGGCGAAAGGGAAAGCAGGAAGAAGCCCCCTGCCACTGACAGTGATCAGAAACCCATTGGGGAGCTAAGAGCTGGGGGGCAGGGCAAAGGCGGCCCTGGGGCTGCCTTTGCCCTGCCCCCCAGCCATGATCAGAGAATCAGGTGCCTTTTCCGCCCTGGCCAGTGATAGCAGGAAGTAGGGGTGGAGCCAGCGATGGGAGCTGGGCACGGTCGAAGCTGGCAGTCCAAGGAGCTAGGGGTCCCTTGCCTGGGCCTAAAGCGAAGCCCACGATCGTGGGGCCGCTGCAGCTGCGGGTCCCCGCTGCCTGGGCCGGACGCCTAGGCCAGAGGCGTTAGGCCTGGGCAGGGGTGGAGCCTGCAACCGCGGGGAGCTGGGGGTCCCCTGCCCAGGCCTGACACCTCTGCCGGAGGCCTCAGGCCTGGTCAAGGGGCCGATCCAGTGATTGGTGATCGGAGGGTGATGAGGGTCAACTCCTCTGGCCGAGGCATCAGGCCTGGGTGGGGGGCGGAGCCGGGGATTGGGGGGATATGATGGTCCCCTTGCCCAGGCTTAAAGCCTGGGTCAGAGGTGTCAGGCTTGGGTGGGGGGTGGAGCAAGCGATCAGAGGGAGATGGGGGTCCCCTGCCCAGGCATGATTCCTGGGCCAGAGGCCTCAGGCCTGGGCGGGGGCCAGAGCCAGTGATCAGGGGGAGATGGGGGTCCCCTGTCCAAGCCTGACACCTCTGGCGGAGGTGTCAGGCCTGGGCAAGGGGCCAATCAGGCAATCGGAGGGTGATGGGGGTCTATGCCTCTGGCCGAGGCATCAGGCCTGGGCAAGGGGCAGAGCCAGCAATTGGAGGGGTCTGGGGGTCCCCTGCCCAGGCCTGACGCCTGGGCCAGAGGCATCAGGCCTGGGCTGGGGTCAGAACCAGTGATGGGGGGAAATGAGGGTCCCCTGCCCAGGCCTGACACCTCTGGCCCAGGCGTCAGGCCTGGGCAAGGGGCAGATCCTGCGATTGGAGGGTGATGGGGGTCAACGCCTGAGGGCTCCCAGTATGTGATAGGGGGCAGACTGGGCTGAGGGACACTCCCCCCCGCACCACACCCAGTGCACGAATTTCATGCACCGGGCCCCTAGTCATTACATAAAAGGGTACGGTCTTTTTTTTTTTTTTTTTTTTTTTTTTAGTTTTATTCATTTCAAACGAGCCGGATCCGGCCCACGGGCCCTAGTTTGCCCACAACTGGTCCAGGGTGTTTCATCTTGTAGCTCTAATATTTCTGTATGTGGTCTTGGGGAATACTGGACAGAGGAGAAGAAACTTTTTTAAAAAAATAAAGAGATGCATAAGAGGTATTTCACTTGAATGTTTCTAAGTATCTGAACTAAAATGAAAACTTTTAATGCACAAAACAATGTATGTAATAACATATTTTCCTCCCTTTTGCCATTCCTGACTCTTCAACTCCATCTCCTAGGTAAAATTTATGAACAGGTAAGACAGGTAAGAAATGAGTTGAGGTATAATAATGGGGGAATTTTAGAAAAAAAGAATAGATTTGGTTACTTTTGTGTGTGACACCTGATATTTGAAAGAGATGAAAATGTAATGCATATGTTTTATATAAATCAAATTGTTAAATACTTCAAAATGCATTGACATTGATATAGACAACAAAAACTACAAGTAATTTATCTGTGACTTATTTTATAAAGTTTATTATAGCTACTCCACACTCAAGAAGGTAGAGCATAACTTTCCACTCCTTAATTATAGACTGTATATGGAAAGCATTATGTTAGGTGAAATAAACCAGCCAGAGAAAGACAAGTACCATATGATTTCACTAATATGTGGAATCTAATGAACAAAATGAGCTAACAAACAAGCAAAATAGTGACAGACTCATAGATTGAGAACAGGCTAACAGATGTGTCTGTGGAAGGGGGAGGGCGAGAGGAGGGGAAAGGGATTAATTAAAAAATAAGAAAAAATCGTGGATTGCATATAATGATTTATCTTAAAAGTGGACAGTATGGGGAGGGAGGGTAACTTATAGCAATGAAACCTGAGAAACACTGTATTATCCAGGGATCAAGGTCAACACCAACAGTGACACATACTGTTGATGTTATGTACCCTTAATATGATTTGATGAAAATGTCACTTTACCTCTTGTGGTCTTCCTTCCAATAGCACATAACCAGAGTCTAATCATGAGAAAAGTATCAGCCAAATACTAATTGAAGGGCATTCTACAAAATAACTGATCACTAATCCTCAAAACTGTCAAGGTGATCAAAGGCAAGCAAAGTCATATAAGTACTTCACACTAAGGGATTATGCCACTTCTAGGAATATATCCTAAGAAACCAGAAATTCCCATCAGAATAAACCTATGCACCCCTATGTTCTTAGCAGCTCAATTTACAATTAGCTAAGATTTGGAAACAGTCCAAATGTCTATCAGCAGATGACTGAATAAAAACGTGGTATTATACAATGGAATATTATGCAGCTGTAAAAACCTCTTATCATTTATAATAGCATGGATGTACCTGGAAAGTATTATGCTAAATGTATAACTAAAACAGTATAATATAAAGCAATTACAAATTTTATAGCGAGAAAAAAGATAAGAAGGATAGTAGACTTAAACCCAAATATGTTAGAAACTAGTAGTCCAGTGCATAAAATTCATGCACATTAAAAGGGAATTAATTAGCGGAAATATTTTAATATTGCTATTTGCCCTTTCTCTTTAATAGAAGTGTGAGAGATGAAAGGAAATTAGTAAAATGTGTATAAAAATAATATATACATTTATTAATAAATAAATAGTAACAAAAGGATATAACAACGGAGGTATGATATAAAAATGACAAAAACATAATATGAAAACAACAAAGCCACTGTTCTCAAAACTGCCTGGTACTGGCACAAGAACAGGCATATAGATCAATGGAATAGAATAGAGAGCCCAGAAATCGGCCCGAACCAATATGCTCAATTAATATTTGACAAAGGAGGCAAGAACATACAATGGAGCCAAGATAGTCTCTTCAATAAATGGTGTGGGGAAAATTGGACAGATATATGCAAGAAAATGAAACTAGACCACCAACTTACACCATACACAAAAATAAACTCAAAATGGATAAAGGACTTAAATGTACGACAGGAAACCATAAAAATTCTAGAAGAATCCAAAGGCAACAAAATCTCAGACATATGCCGAAGCAATTTCTTCACTGATACAGCTCCTAGGGCACTTGAAACTAAAGAAAAAATGAACAAATGGGACTACATCAAAATAAAAAGCTTCTGCACAGCAAAAGAAACCATCAACAAAACAACGAGAAAACCCACTGTGTGGGAAAACATATTTGCCAATGACATATCTGATAAGGGCCTAATCTCCAAAATTTATAGGGAACTCCTACAACTTAACAAAAGGAAGATAAACAATCCAATCAAAAAATGGGCAAAGGGCCTAAATAGACACCTTTCAAAAGAGGACATTCAGAAAGCCAAGAGACATATGAAAACATGCTCAAAGTCACTAATCATCCGAGAGATGCAAATCAAAACAACAATGAGGTACCATCTCACACCTGTCAGACTGGCTATCATCAACAAATCAACAAACGATAAGTGCTGGAGAGGATGTGGAGAAAAAGGAACACTTGTGCACTGCTGGTGGGAATGCAGACTGGTGCAGCCACTATGGAAGACAGTATGGAGTTTCCTCAAAAAACTGAAAATGGAACTCCCATTTGACCCTGTGATCCCACTTCTAGGAATATATCCCAAGAAACCAGAAACACCAATCAGAAAGGATATATGCACCCCTATGTTCATAGCAGCACAATTCACCATAGCTAAGATCTGGAAACAGCCTAAGTGCCCATCAGTAGATGAATGGATTAGAAAACTGTGTGGTACATCTACACGATGGAATAACTATGCTGCTCTAAAAAGGAAGGAACTCTTACCATTTGCAACGGCATGGATGGAACTGGAGAGCATTATGCTAAGTGAAATAAGCCAGTCAATGAAGGAAAAATACCACATGATCTCACTCATTCATGGATAATAGAGACCATTATAAACTTTTGAACAATAATAGATACAGAGGCAGAGCTGCCTCAAACAGATTGTCAAACTGCAGCGGGAAGGCCGGGGAGGGTGGGTGCAGGAGGTAGGGGGGTAAGAGATCAACTAAAGGACTTGTATGCATGCATATAAGCATAACCAATGGACATAAGACACCGGGGGATAGGGGAGGCTAGGGGACTGTCTAGGGCGGGGGGAAAAAATGGACACATATGTAATACCCTTTGTAATACTTTAAGCAATAAAAAAAAACATGATATAAAAACAACAGTGATACAAACAATGACTGATAAAGTGATTAAACTTATTCTAATATCTCACTATACACCACATTAAGAGTGAAAACACTTTCAGAGTGCTTGACTAATTTCCCTTGTGATGAAGTATTTACAACTTTAACTTTACCGTCCCATGCTCTTAGAACTCGAGAGAAAGCAGCATATAACTGACCATGTGCAAAAATGGGTTCAGGTGGGAATATTCCTACTCTGTCTAGGGTTTGTCCTTATGATTTATTAATAGTCATCACAAGTGCTGGCATCACAGGAAACTGTCTTTGAATCAATTTAAATGGGAGGCCAGTGTCAGATGGGGACAAATTAATTCTTGGGATCAGAACAACCTCTCCCTCTGCAGATCCTGTTAATACTTCAGCTTCAATAATGTTAGGTCATAATCTTTTGATAATAAATCTGATACCATTACAAAAACCCCATTTACTATTGAGATTTCTCAATAGCATGATGATTGCACCCACTTTCAATTTCAATTTATGACAAGGCTTTCCCGAAGGAGTAATACTATTAGGAAATTCGATGGAAAAATTTTCCTTTTCAGCATCATCTGTGGAGTCAATGGAATCATCACTCAAATATGTGTGAAAATCTCCATCAAGTATATCCAAAATTTCTTCATTTAATTTTTTAATGTGCTCATTTTTTGGACAAAGAATTGCGCATTTAGATATATTTTTTAATATTATCTATAGATATAGTATTTCCAAAGGTAGCTTCAATAATAGATCCATTACAAATCATTTCACAGGGGATTTCAATAATATCCATTCCTAAATGAAAACTGCTATCAAGTTTGCCATCTCCAAGTTTTACTAACCATTCACTATAAGCAGAATCCACTGATCTCATATTTGTTGTAAGAGACAACTTTCTGAAACATCACCAAACATTGCAGGGCTTTAAACTCATTTGTACTATGGCCGATCCCATAGCATGCGGTACAATACTGAGACATTGTCGAAAATCCCCTCCATGAAGGAGAACTTTCCCACCAAATACAACATTCAGACTCATAACTTCTCTTAGTAATCTGTCTATGGCATTTATAGCATGACTGGATACCATGGTGCATTCATCAATAATGAGTAGTTGGGCCTTTTTAAAAGTTTTAGCAACTTCACTGTTTATATCAAGTCTAGAAATTGAAGTTTCATTAAATGGAATTGGTAATTTATATTGGGAATGGAAGGTGCTTCCACCGAGAAGTAAATTTGCAGCAATTCCTGTAGACGCTGTGGGTAACACAGTACTACCACGACCTCTAATATAATGTATTAAAACTTTATAAAGATATACCTCCACGCTCTGAGGGCCGGTTCCTGCCTCAAACCTAACTCTTCCAGGAAACAGCTTGGGGATGGCACAGACGTTTCCAAGATGACCCCTGCTGGACTGACTTCTTCTGGTTGGTAGAGCCTTGGTCATGACTTGTTATCACAATTTAAAATTCTTGGTTATGGGATTATTATTATTATTATTTACTTTTACATTAGAAGGAACAGCATTTTTCTTGTTCACCACTATTGCTAGGATTAAACAGAATGGCTGAAATTTACTAGGTATATGGTAAATATTTGTTTCATGAATAAAATATAAAAGAATGAAAAACTATTGAATAAATGTTAATGAATTCAACATAGATATCTCAGAAAATAAATGTTTCCTATTTAGACAATGCAAATTAGATAAAATTTAAGAATTTTTTCAATATCCTGTTAAATGGACATTTATATGAACAGCTCGATACCATATCGTATCCTTATTCAGGTCCTTGCCTTGAGGATTTTGCCTGCATAGTGGTCAAAGGAAAACACAAATTACCAGAGTTATTATCCCATTAGTAAACATGCAGTTGTGCATCTAAAGAGCCCAAATGGAACACGAGCCCTAGTACTCTCATTTCTGCAAACACACACACACACACACACACACACACACACACACACAGATAAAAATATGATGTGTAAAGGGAGTAAAAGAGGGAGTAACAGCATTCACAATCTGTTGTTAACATAAAATTTACCTGGGTTAAGCAAAAAAAAGACAGACTTTTTTTTTTTTTTTTTTTTTTGCATAACCCTCACAAAGCAAACAAAGCTGGCCAATTCATACTGGATGGCAGATGATTCACTGTAGACTCATGCAAGATATGGTATATTTAACTGAACAACATAAATCACATGTACATACTAATGGATTCTAAATTAGCTGCAATTCCAAAGAAACTATGCCCAGATATTATTGTGAACAACTCAATGAAGATATCAACTCAAGGTTTCATTGTAGGCAAAAGGCAAATAAGATGTTAGGTTGGGTTAAGATCATAAAAACTCATTACAAAAAAGATCCTGTCAGTTAATAAAGCAATGATCACAGGCTACCTTGAAGTCATACCATTTCTGAAATTTTCACTTAAAATAATGTTAATGTATTGAATTTGTGTCAGTAATTTTTTAGGAAAATAATTACTTAAGAGGCTATGTATTATTTGACAAAACCATGACACAAGAGGTACAGTTTCTTGATGATCTGTTAGTATCAGAAAAAAATCTTCAGATTGAGCAGATAATAAAGTAAGGAAAAATATTCCTAAAATTCAGGGGGAGGAAAGAAAATCAAATAATGAGGACAGTTGTTCAGCAAGATGTGAATTTGATGAGGTTGGTATGAGACAAACAAATAAAGTTTACTGTAATTTATTTCAGGATATCTTTCTTCAATTTTTTTATGATTGTTTATTCATTCTGTCAATAAAGTGTAAGCAAAAAATGGGCTGTGGAGCTGTGTCTACATAAAAACAACTAATGTAAAGCTGAAGCATTCCATAGCTCCCACGCTTGCTTTTATTAGAGAAATAATAAAGCCACATGTATAGTAAGTATTTCCTACTGGTTCATCTCTTCCACTCTACAGTGAGTTATTCAAAAGCAAGACTCAATGTTCAATAATGTATGCATAAGCCTCCACATTGGGGCATTTGGTGATCAATAAATGTTAGCTAAATGAATGAATTAATGAATAAGTTAATTGATTTCATTTGCATCACACCAAGGAAATACTGCTACTTCTTCCTGAGATATAAAACTGTATTTACCAATGTGTGAATGATATAGCTTGGAATCAAGTAACTCTGTTATAAATACAAATATTAAATACAAAGTATTTTGATTACTAGGTAAAACATTAAGCTTTATACTTGCTTTTCTTTTTTGATCAGTATGAAATTTCCTTGAGTGATTTAACCTATAACTATGTATTGCATATCTACTCATACAGAGTTATAGATGATATGGATTGAATGAAGAGAATACACATGGCCCTGCCAGCATGGATTTTAAAAGCAAGCTAGAAAGACTGAATAAGTTATTAAAAATGTGATAACTCTTACCCTAGCCAGTTTGGCTCAGTGGATAGAGAGTTGGCCTGTGGACTGAAGGGTCCTAGGTTCGATTCCGGTCAAGGGCACATGCCCAGGTTGTGGGCTCCATTCCAAGTAGGCATGCAGGAGGCAGCCAATCAATGATTCTCTCTCATCATTGACGTTTCTATCTCTCTCTCCCTCTCCCTTCCTCTCTGAAGTCAATAAAAATATTTTAAAAATGTGATAACTCTTGCCGAAAGAGAAATATGGGAAATGTGCAAACATATAGCAAGATTTTCTTAAAGGAGGCAGGAAAGGTTTCTTTTGGAATCATTATGGTGAGGAGCTCAAAGATGGGGAGAGTTAGATAGGTGAGCTGACAGAAATAGGAAGAAGCCAAATGCTCTAATTCCCTCATGTGAGAAGACTGCGCATTTATAGAACTGGAAGTCTTATAAGGGGGAAACCCTTTGAGAACAGAGGTGAGTGGTGCTATTGAAGCAGGGCACAGGCAAATTTCAGAACCTTGTAGGTCACTTTGAGAATTTAGAACTTGATATTTAGGAAAATGGGATATTGAACATTCTGATAAGGGAAATAATATGTTCTAGTTCATGTTTATTAAAAATTAAAGGCCTGGTGCATGAATTTGTGCATGGTTGGAGTCCCTCAGACTGGTTGGCTGCAGGGTGGGACCCTGGGAGGTTGGCCAGCCACAGGAGGTTGGCTGGTGGGGCACACAGACCACCAGAGGGAAGCTCTTGTGTTGAGTGTCTGCCCCCTGGTGGTCAGTGCACATCATAGTGACCAGTTGTAATGGTCGCTTACGCTTTTATATATATAGACTAGAGGCCTGATGCATGAAATTCGTGCAAGAGTAGGCCTTCATTCCTCTGGCTGCCAGCACTGGTTTCCCTCTAGCACCCGAGACCCAGGCTTCCCTCACAGCCCCAGCTTTGTCCAGAAGGTCATCTGAAAGATGGTCTGGAAAGAAGTCCAGCCTAATTAGCATATTATGCTTTTATTATTTTAGATTATTCTGACTGCCTCATGCAGAATGGACTTGGGTAGGTATACCAAGAGTGATGCAAATTAGAGGGTTATTGCATTCATACAAAACAGCAAGAGGGACTTATGCACAATATAAAGTTTATAATAATCACAATGTAATATAGGATATATTATTCTCAATGTCAAGTATGTAATAATTATTCTGAAGCATATTGGAAGACATAATTAATATATTAGTCTTCTGACATGATGGGATAAACTGGTACCTAAAAATTCTCATTCTTTACATATTTTATACAGAATTTTACCATTTACTTCTTAGTTATCATATTTCTTCTCTATGAAGCTACTGACTCATCTGTTCATTTAAACCACTAGTCAGTTTGGACAATCAGCTAATTCAAGTCAGTGAAATTTTATTAATTGAAAATTTTACTTAATTGATTTATTGAAAAATTTCACTAATTTGCCTGGTTGTTTAATTAAATTGATAAAAATCAATTAGCTATCTTAGTCTATTGGTTTTTATGTTATTGTTTTCTTTCATTTTGACAAAGACCTAAAATAGCTATCTTACCTCTTACACAACAGGAAATAAAAATGAACATGTGAAATGTGTCCCTATTCTTAGACACATGAACCAGAAAACATTGGGGCATCAACAAGCCCTGTTTTCCCTTCATGCTTATCCTTTTCTGCCACTCTTCTACACACGGGTCTTTTCCACCATTTCAATCCCCTCAATTATGGTAATGGCTACCAGGAATGTAAACTTAGAGTAAGACATATTATTTGCTTTCCATTATAGATAGATGTGATAACAAATTGGCTCCACAGATAGAGGAAAGCATATTATATTCTGAAAAGTAAGCATTGCCTTGTTCCCTTATGAATAAAAATATGCTTTAGAAGTAGGCTGCCAAGTGTTACTCTATATTTCCTTAGGATTAAAGGCAACGTTTCATTTTTGATAATGTGCTTGGAAAGATAAAATGCATCAGAAAACTCTATTCACTAAATTTATCATTTACACAGTTGGCCTATCATAGTTAGTCGCATAATTCATAGACTGATTAAGTGCAAAGTGAATGAATCATGCAACTAAATATTTTTAAGGCAGTGCATAAACAAGAGTTAATCAATAATGTACCCAAACTCACACCACTAGCTATTAGCACAGTATTCTTTATTTTGGCAAATGGTAGAAAATCTATATTTGGAGGTCATTTAGAATCAGAGGTCTAAGGTCAATTCTAGGCATAACTGTGAAGAATTAAGTATCTATTTACAAGTCTCCAGGCTTTCTAGATTTTTTTTTCTGAACCCTTTAGCCCATTTAACATAACACTTAAATTCCTAGCATATAATATTAAAAGACCAATGGAAGTTGACTTTATTAAGAAAAATGTATGTCTTTCTCTTTCTTTTATAAGACTAATGATAAAAATGCTTTCTAAAAACTAACTTGTAATGTAAATTTTTACTGAAGATTTATCATAAAGGGCACCCACTAAAACTGAAGAGTAATTTAAAAACCATAAAAGGGAATCTCCATTGTCTTCCTCATAACCCTTGTAGCGCTGTTAAGACTTAGTTGTCTTCTTCATTAATACAGTTTTGTCTGGACTGCTTTGTCTGTCATTTAAATCAAAGTCTTCCGAGATATAAAGCCAACTTATTCTGCCTATTTAAAAAATGCCAAATGTGCTGACAGTTCTTGTAAATAAATAATCATGAAGGTCTACAGGAGACAGGCTCATCCAGTACCACAAATGCTCTTTAAGAAGAAAAAAAAAAAAACAACACTCAGGGACATTTATTTTAAATTATATATATCTATATGCTCATTGATAACTGGCCAATTTCCTCATTTCTAAAGCGAAAGATATTTTTTATGTAAACCTGAATAGATAGAACAAGACACATATTTAAATAAAGCAAAAACAAATAAATAGAATTAACAACTCTTGTTCTTGCCATGTTCAGAAAACTCATATTTAAGAAACTGACTATAGAGGGATAGAATTGCCTTCCAAGATTCCTTGCAGATGTGATCCACAGAAGAAAAGGTATCCCACAGCTGGAAATTCACCCGGCAACTATTGAACCTCAGCGACGTTAGTGAGTTTCTGTTTACTCCATCCTGCAACACTCTGTTTCACTAACCTTACCGAGTCATCTGTTGCCTGACTGCACTGCAAGAACTCACAATCAGCCATCTGGGATGGGAACATATATAATTTGAGTTTATGTAGAGGTATCCCTGTGATTATACTTAGCAACCACTGTTGAAAAGTACTGCTTTAGATAAAGAAAGGGTGTGTGTGTGTGTGTTTAAGTGATATTGGATGAAGTGTGTGGGAGAGTCCTCCTCCCCACTGGTGCTGCTGGGAGTGGAGTTCGTACAATATCCGGAGAAAAAAGAATATTCTGAGACTTACACTAAAGAATGAGTGATTTTTATTTGCAGAGAGTTAAATGCCTGGGTTTCCAAAGTCCCAATTACCTTTGTCCAGCCATAGAAGAAGTGTGGCTGGGGTTTCAGTAAAACTGGAAGCAAAGGCAGTGTCCAGAGTTTCCTTTCTATGTTGGAACTGGATCCAGTACAGCATCAGGCTAGTTGCAGTCTATTAGTCTATTGTGTGCCAGGGGGTCCGCATGGCCATGGGCCATATAGAAGAATGCCAAGAAGCCAAGTGTGAGCCATGAGCCAAGTGGGGCAAGAGGAACCAAGGGCATAAGAGCACAGAGAGCTAACTCTTTTGTATAGGGGGTTAAGTATCCCAAATATTTGCAGGCCTGCAGTGGCCATGCCTATTCTGGCCAATGACTTGTGTTCCCATGTGTGACTGACAGTAAGCATCTCCCCTATGTTACCCCAACTTTACTGGGCAAGCATCTACTTTCCCTTTGTCCAAGCCCCTTCCCTCAATGTTTTTCAGGGATCATGCCTATAATGTCTGGCCTTCCTTTAGCTCCTTTCCTATCTATATATAAAAAAGCCTAATTGACCATTGCAACTGGTTGACCAAATGACCAGACAGCCAGTCGCTGTGACGCACACTGACCACTAGGGTCCATACGCTCAATAAAGGAGCTGCCCCCTGGTGGTCAGTGCGCTCTCATAGCCAACCTCCCACGGTCCCTCTCCCCGGCCTGGCTGACCCTGACTGGCCCCAATCGGGACTAGATGAGATGGCTCCAATTGGCCCCGATGGTTGGCCAGGCCAAGGGACCCCAACCATGCACAAATTCGTGCACCAGCCTCTAGTTATTAATAATTAGCTAATTATAATGGTGTCATTTCTATATCTGTAAAAGTATAAGTTAAAGCAAATAAACACGTGATTGATGTAGGAACTGAGGATTCAGGGACCTTACACTTGATTCTAGGTAGTTTCACATCTTTTCCACAAGCATTTTTGCCATGAACATTTTAGCTGCATAACTAATTGGCATGATGATTTTGCCACAAAAGATAAAATAACTGGTTGACAGTTTGGTTTCATTTCTCCATTAACAAAGTTCTTACAGTACTCCTAATTTTTATATTACATAAATCTTAGCCAGATTGCACACGATATAAGGCAATGATAATATATCAATTTTTTCAAATCCTTTGGTGAGCACAGTCAACTCTCCTACTCATTAAAACCAAAAGTTTAACAAGCTATGGCAAATATAAAAGAGGTGGCTACTAATTCACAACAGTCTTTAAGATCACTAATTATCCAATCTGTAGTTGGAAACTGACATTTCTCTTAATGAAGGAATAAATATTTAGGGGAAAAGAAAAAATGTGATGCCAATAAGAATATGAATCAACAAGCAAAAAAACTTCATACTACTATAAATGAAAGACTTTGAAGACAATGCAGTATTTTTATTATTTCCAATAAAGTCTTTTAATTTTTTTTATGTTTCATTGTGTTCTTTTTAATGTCCCTCTTTTATTTTTTTGTTCTTTTATCTTTTATGGTGCAATTGCCATATGGCTCATTAGTTATGCATCAAAAATGTTTGCAGTGAAAATAATTGTGGCAAACATGCTTTTGGCTTACATGTTTATAATGAAACTACAGGACACACTTATACACAGTTCCTGCTATAGCTCTTACTGATTTCTCTAGGAAGATATAATGGAATGGAAAACTTCCAGAGAAAGGCAAACCTGGTAATAGTGGTACTGAAAACAGTATGTGGGTAATAGATAGTTATTTATTTGCTGGGACTGGTTGCAATATTTTTGTCTAATGAAGGTTAGTGCTGGCTTAGTTACACAGAATATAGGATAATATCCCTTGCTAAAAATAATTCACATGTTCTACTCATCCAAAACTTGTTTTGGTTTATGGTATAAAGAAATGCCTGATCATGAAAGTGAAAAATAAGTCTGGTCATATATCAGCATTTTAAAACTCAAAATGACAGGAATAAAGAAAACAGTATAGTGATTAAGAAGATCATAAAAGTCCAATTCTTAGCAGATGGCATAGGAATCTTGGACATCCAGGAATCGTTTTGAGTATAGATAACGGTAAACTGAAGAGCATGGATAAAGAAAAGCCCCCAGTAGAAAAGTGAATACTTCCAGTGGAATTTTTTTTCCCTTTTGTGATGTTGCTGAGGGATCCTGGCAGGAATTATTGCTTTAAATTAACGTATTTAAAAGTGATAAAAATCACCTTCAAGTAATTTAGTCAATCCACTCCATTCAGGTGAGCCCAGTGTCTATACACCTTGGGTTTACTCTTCAGAGGCATAGGGAAAAGGTCTGGGCCAAAATCACCTCCCCCTTTAAAATCAGCACACTAGAGTGCAATACCAAAAGTAAATGCTACCAAGAAAATTTGTATAATTTCCTCTAGAGGTACTTTTTACTAGCGGAAATATCAAAGATTTATACTACATTCCCCCAGAGCTTACTGCATTATTACAAATAAACATTTTTGTAAATCCGGGATTGTGTGGAATCACTGCGCATATAACACATCATTTATGTGTAGAGAATGGATGAGGTAGGCAATAGTAGTTGATGGAGAAAAGACAGAATCAAATAATTAAATTTCTACAATGATGTTTTAAGATAATTTGAAATTCTAGAAACCCGGTGCACGAATTCATGCACCAGTGGGGTCCCTCAGTCTGGCCTGCAGGATCGGGCCAAAACTGGCTCTCCGGCATCCCCTCAGGGGTCCTGGATGGCAAGAGGGCACAGGCCAGGGCAAGGGACCCCACTGGTGCACGATCAGGGCCAAGGATAGACACAGGAGGTTGGCCATCTGGGCAGGGACTGCACGAAGGCTCCAGGGCATGTCCAGCCCTTCTCGCTCAGTCCTGATCAGCCGGACCCCAGCAGCAAGCTAACCTACCAGTCTGAACATCTGCCCCCTGGTGGCCAGCGCCTGTCATAGCGAGCAGTTGAGTGGCCTGACCATATCATTAGCATATTATGCTTTGATTGTTTGAACGAACAACCGGTCGACCGGACACTTAACATATTAAGCTTTTATTATATAGGATAAGTAGCTATGGAAAATGCATTTATGATCAATATCTATTCAACACAACTTGCACTTGAAAACTATGCTTAAATAAACCCAATATATGTGAATTGAAAATGTAGATTTGTACTTTCAGATCTTTTCTAAAAAGCTATTTAGCCATGTGTAATAAGTACATGTCCTAATAGTATCTTATCCTTGATCCTGTGTAATGTTATCACACACACACATACACACACAGAGACACTCACACACACACACACACACACACACACACACAATGGCCCACATGGTCTAGTTTTTCCCTTTATATTTTTCTGAACTGATTCAGATGAACAATAGCTACCAAATTACACTTCAGATATTACCTCTCTCCTTTGCAATATGCACAGGATAAAAATATACAGCATTTTAAGTCAATCACTTTTTTTTTTTTTTTTTACTTCACTAATAGCCCATTTAGGGCAGGAAAAAAATATTTCAAGTCCATAATGTGAATGGATTGACAACATTCAAGCAAAGTGAACAATAATATGCAGAGGAATTTCTGTTGTAAGAGCATCCAATTCCATCTTTAGCAAAAGTTGCCTGATTTATTCAAATGATATTGCTTATATTTCATTTTGTATTTTGTATGTTCGGTTTAAAATATTCTTTTTATCTAGAAAGAAATTACAATTTATTATATACCATTTGAGACATGCCTCTTACTTGAGTATCATGTACAATTTTATGTTCATTTATGAGAATATATTGGAGAGTATTTCAGAAATATTATATTTATGACATTAATGGTCTTAGTTGTTATTCACTGTTAAGGTATGAGAAAGATCCCATTCTATGTATTGATACTCTAAATGAAGCATTGGTAAATTTTTCAGGAAAAGATCAGATTTTTGGTTTTGAGGGTTTACCATCTTGGTGGCAACTACTCAATTCAAGTCTGCCACTGCGGCATGAAAGCAGCTAAGATGATATGTAAATGAATAAGCATGTATTCAAAAAACAAGCAAACAACATCAACAACAAAACTCTTTTTTTTTTAAATTTTTTTTAAATATATTTTATTGATTTTTCACAGAGAGGAAGAGAGAGAGATAGAGAGCTAGAAACATCGATGAGAGAGAAACATCGATCAGCTGCCTTCTGCACATCCCCCACTGGGGAAGTGCCCGCAACCCAGGTACATGCCCTTGACCGGCATCGAACCTGGGACCTTTTAGTCCGCAGGCCGACGCTCTATCCACTGAGCCAAACCGGCTTCGGCAACAACAAAACTCTTATTCACAAAAAAAGGTGGTGAGCTGGATTTGACTCAGGGGCTATAATTTATCATTTCCATTTTACGGAAACAGCACACTAAATGCTGACTCAGTGATGCAGGCTACTTGAATCTGGTGGTTATCTCTCTCAAATGAAACCACTGTGTTTGCAATCCTGGAGGAACAGGTAGCCAGAAGATCAGACACTAATTCTCATATGCTTTGATCAGGAAGTGTCACATGACCCCTCTGCCCACAGCCCGTTAACCAAAACTAATCACATGGCTTTACATAGTAACTGTTCAAGGGCTGGGAAATCTGAGAACAGATGAAATGCTGTCTCAGCCACACTCAAGAATCATAGATGGTCATTAACAGAAAGAAAAGTGTAGATAGTAGCTAACAAAGTATCCTATATATTAAAAGGCTAATATGCAAATCGACCAAACAGTGGAATAACTGGTCACTATGATGCGCAATGACTATCAGGGGGCAGATGCTCAACACAGGAGCTGCTCCCTGGTGGTCAGTGCACTCCCACAGGGGGAGCACCACTCAGCCAGAAGCCTGGCTCATGGCTGGTGAGTGTAGCCACAGTGGCGGGAGCCTCTCCCACCTCCATGGCAGCACTAAGGATGTCTGATTGCTGGCTTAGTCCCTCTCCCCATGGGGAATGAGCCTAAGCCATCAGTCAGATATCTCCTGAGGGCTCCTGGACTACAAGAGGGTACAGGCCAGGCTGAGGGACTCCCCCAAGTGCATGCATTTCATGCACTGAGCCTCTAGTTAGTTTATAAGGATTAAGTTGGCGATATAACATTTAAGAAATGGATATCACATAATTCATTGTCTTGTGTTTTCAATAATTAGGGCTGTAATAATCCTTAAAGTGTTACAGAATAGCTGAAAAATGAAGAGAATACACAAATACAAAAAGGTTTTCAAAAAAATTTGCAACTAGAAAATTCATTATTCATAATCTATATTGAAACATTTGTAGAAAAATCATCTTTCAGAAAACTTTAGATATACAGCACCATTAGAAATTTATTTTATATAATCCATATATCTTTTTAGCCATTTTCACTGTTAGGGCCAAAACAAAACCCTATCTATTTTCTTTTCAATATTTTGAAACATACTTTCATTAAGTGCTGGGCACACATTTGGTGACTTCCAGCCTTCATTTATTTGGATTTAACACACTAAAATATGATATGGTTACTTATTCCCAAAGATCATTTTGCTTCTACTCCCAATTGTCTTTATTCATCATAATAGTGTCCACAGTTGCAATTCCCCACATTGATACCTCTATATTTTCATGATGAAATATTTAATAAGGCAAGTCAAGAATTTATCTGATGTTCTGTTTTAGGAGTATAAAAATTCTAGTAGATGAAGTTCTTTTGTAGTTGTTGTTGTTGTTGTTGTTAATCTTCACCTGAGGATATTTTTTCCATTGATTTTTTTTTTTTTGAGAGAATGGAAGAGAGGGAGAGAGACACACAGAGAGAAACATTGCTGTGAAAGAGACAAATTGATTGGTTGCAGGATGACACTAACCACTGAACTAAACTAGCTTGGGCTAAGGTCCTCTATCACCACTAATAGTGATATAGAGCCTGAATATGACAGGCATGGGGAAAAGAATTTGAATATTGTTTGTCTGGCCTAGAAATATGTGGAAATTTTATTTCTGCTTCTCTCAAAAGGTTGTCAACTGCAATTACACTTTTATCTGTAAATTTTTAGTCAAGAATACATTCTTCCAACAAAGAATCTAATGTACCTTAAAAAAACATCAGGTCTGGGATCAGACAGGCCCAGGTTCACATCATGGGTGGCTTTTGACAAGTTGCATTAACTCTTTGAAACAATATTCTCTTTAAAAATTTTTTTTCAAGAAAAATGATTTTAAATATAATGTTACATGCAATAAACATTAATATTTCAAGAAAAAAATATTTTAAATATAATATTACCAAAACTGTACTAACAGAATATAATATCATAAAAGTTGTAGGAAATATTGAAAATCTGCAAATAACAGGATTATTTCTATTATATTATAAAATATTTCCCCCCCAGCTCTATTTTTATTCATCAGTTTATGTTGTTCATTATATTCCACAAATGAGTGAGATCATGTGATATTTATCTTTCTCTGACTGGTTTATTTCACTCAGCTTAATGCTCTCCAGGTCCATCCATACTGTTGCAAATGGCAAGAGTTCCTTCTTTTTTACAGCATCTTAGTATTCCATTGTGTAGATGTACCACAGTTTTTTAATCCACTCATCTGCTGATGGGCACTTAGGTTGTTTCCAAATCTTAGCTATGGTAAATTGTGCTGCTATGAACATAGGGGTGCATATATCCTTTTTATTGGTGTTTCTGATTTCTTGGGATATATTCCTGGAAGTGGGACTACTGGATAAATTGGGAGCTCCATTTTTAATTTTCTGAGGAAACTCCATACTGTTTTCTACAGTGGTTGCACCAGTCTGCATTCCCACCAGCAGTGCAAGATGGTTTCCTTTTCTCCGAATCCTTGCCAGCACTTGTCCTTTATTGATTTGTTGATGATAGCCATTCTGACAGGTGTGAGATGGTGCCTCATGGTCCTTTTGATGTGTATCTCTTGGATAATTAGTGACTTTGAACATGTTTTCACATGTTTCTTGGCTTTCTGTAGGTCCTCTTTTGAAAAATGTATATTGAGGTCCTTTGCCCATTTTTTGATTGGATTGTTTATCTTCCATTTGTTAAGTTCTATCAGTTCCCTGTAAACTTTGGAGATTAAATCCGTATCGGAGATAACATTGACAAATACATTTTCCCATACAGTGGTCTTTCTTGTTGTTTTGTTGATAGTTTCTTTTGCTGTGCAGAAGCTATTTAATTTTGATGTAGTCCCATTTTTTTATTTTCTTCTTAGTTTCCATTGCCTTAGGAGCTGTACCAGTAAAGTTATTGCTGATATTTTCCTGTCTATGGATTATTCTAAGATTTTTATGGTTTCCTGTCTTATGTTTAGGTCCTTTATCCATTTTGAGTTTATTTTTGTGTATGGTGTAAGTTGGTGGTCTAGTTTCATTTTTTTGGATGTATCTGCCCAATTCTCCCAGCACCATTTATTGAAGGGACTATCTTGACTCCATTGTATGCTCTTGCCTCCTTTATCAAATATTAATTGAGCATACTGGCTTGGGTCACCTTCTGGGCTCTCTCTTCTGTTCCATTGGTCTATATGTCTGTTATTGTGCCAATACCAGGCAGTTTTGAGAACAGTAGCTTTGTAATATAGCTTGATATCTGGTATTGTGATCCCTACAACTTTGTTCTTTCTCGGTATTGCTGCAGCTCATCAGGGTCTTTTTGTATTCCATATGAATTTTTGGAGAGTTTGTTCCAGATCTGTGAAATATTCCGTTGGTATATTAATGGGGATTGCATTGAATTTATAAATTGCTTAAGATAGTATGGAGATTTTAATGATGTTGATCAACCAATCAATGAACACAGTATGTTTTTCCATTTGTTTATGTCTTCTATTTCTTTTGTCAATATCCTGTAGTTTTCTGAGTACAGGTCTTTTACCTCCTTGGTTAAGTTTATTCCTAGGTATCTTAATTTTTTTGTTGCAATGGTATATGGGATTTTTTTTTTTTTTTAGTTTCTCTTTCTGTGAGTTCATTATTGGTCTATAAAAAAGCCATAAATTTCTGGGTGTTAATTTTGTATGCTGCTACATTGTCAAATTCATTTATTAAGTCTAGTGTTTTTTGATGGGGTCTTTGGGGTTTTCTATGTACAATATCATGTCATGTGTGAATAATGACAGTTTTACGTCTTCTTTACCAATTTGGTTGCCTTTTATTTCTTCTTCTTGTCTGGTCGCTAGTGCTAGCACTTCCAGTACTATGTCAAACAGGAGTGGTGATAGTGGGCATCCCTGCCTTATTTCTGTTCTTAGGGGAAATGGTTTTAGTTTTTGCCCAGAGTATGATGTTGGCTGTAGGTTTGTTGTATATGGCCTTTATCATGTTGAGATATGCTCCTTCTATTCCCACTTTGCTGAGAGTTTTTATTAAAAAATGGGTGTTTGATTTTGTTGAATGTTTTTTCTGCATCTATTGATATGATTATGTGATTTTTGTCTTTCAATTTGTTTATGTGATGTATCACATTTATTGATTTGCAAATATTGTACCAGCCTTGCATTCCTGGAACAAATCCACTTTATCATGGTGTATGATCTTTTTAATATATTGCTGGATGCAAATTGCTAATATTTTGCTGAGGATTTTAGCATCTTTGTTCATCAGGGATATTGGCCTGTAATTCTCTTTGTAGTGTCTTTATCTGGTTTGGGGATTTGGATAATGCTGGCCTCATAAAAACAGTTTGGAAGTGTTCCTTACTCTTGGATTTTTTGAAATAGTTTGAGGAGTATAGGTGTTAGTTCTTCTTTGAAAGTTTGGTAAAACTCCCCTACGCAGTCTTCTGGACCTGGGCTTTTTTTTTTTTTGTTTGTTTGTTTGTTTGTTTGTTTTTTAAATTACTGCTTTATTTTCATCAATTGTTATTGGCCTAATCAGGTTTTCTGATTCTTCCTGTTTCAGTTTTAGAAGATTGAATTTTTCTAGGAATTTTTTTCCATTTCATCCACATTTCCAGCTTGTTGGAATATAGTTGTTTGTAGTATTTTCTTACAATCCTTTATATTTCTGTGGTGTCAGTGATTACTCCTCCACTTTCATTTCTGATTTTATTTATTTGGGTCCTCTTTGTTTCTTGATGAGTCTGGCTAATGGTTTATCCATTTTGTTTATCCTTTCTAAGAACCAGCTCTTGGTTTCATTGATTTTTTTTTAGTCTTTATGTTATTTATTTCTGCTTTAATCTTTATTATGTCCTTCCTTCTACTTACTCTGGGATTTTCTTGTTGTTACCTTTATAGTTCTTTAAGTTGTAGGGTTAAATAGTTTATTGCTGCTTTTTCTTGTTTTTTTGAGGTATGCATGTGGTGCTATGAACTTCCCTCTCAGGGCTGCTTCTGCTGTGTCCCAGAGGTTTTGTGTGGTTGTGTGTTCATTTTTATTTGTTTCCAGGAAGTTTTTTATTTCTTTCTTGATCTCACTGGTAACCCATTCATTGTTTAATAACATGCTATTTAGCCTCCATGTGTTTGAATATTTCTGGGTATTTTTACTGTAGTTGATTTCTAATTTCATTCCTCTGTGATCTGAGAAGATGCTTGATATGATTTCAATCTTCTTGAACTTGTAGAGACTTATTTTTGTCCTAACATGTGGTCTATCTTTGTTTATGATCCATGTGCAATTGAGAAGAATGTATATTCTTCTGCATTGGGGTGAGATGTTCTATAAATGTCAGTTAAATCCATTTGATCCAGTGTGTCCTTTTGAGTCTCTGTTTCCTTGGAAATGTTGTCTGGTTGTATGTCCAAGTAAAAAAGAAAGGCTAAGGTTATGGCCCACAGACTCTCACACCAACAATCAAGCACAAAGGAAAATACAAAGGCATGTACATACACACAGACCATCCCATCCCAGTCACCCAAATAAGCAGAAACACTGTTATCCATCTGTTGTAAGTAGCTCTGACTTAAAATGATAGTAACACATGTACAAATGGATAAGAGATTCTACATAACATGTTAACTTTAGTGTAACTTGTTAACTGAGAAAAATGGACATTTAAATTTTTCATCAATAAAGATAGATAAAAATATTTATATCTATTGTATAAAATGATAAGTAAATATTAAAATAATGAAATAGATATAAATGTGTACTATTTGAATTGATGTCCATAATAGACTAATAGACTAAAAGAAATCTAACTAAAGAAAAAATATTGTTGTAAATATAATTGAGTGTATTTGTCGATATGTGAATATATGTAGAAAGCACAAAAGTCTGAACAGATAAGATCATCTGATGCTATAGTTAGGGAGAGCAGAAGGGTCAGACTTTTGCTATATAACTTGTGTTGTGGAAGTATATTTTTTATTTTTTAAAAAATGTATTTTATTGATTTTTTTTTTTTTGAGAGAGAGGGGAAAGGAGCCAGAGAGAAAGGTAGAAACATCAATGTGAAAAAGAAACATCGATTGGTTACCTCCGATACATACCCTGACCTGGTATCAAACCCACAACCTGGATATGTGCCCTGAGCAGGAATACAGGAATTAAGCCATGACCTTTCGGTGCACAGGAAGATGCCCAATCACACTGACCAGAGCTATTTTTTCCTTCTTTTTTTATTTTAAATTCCATATTACCTGTGTAATGACAAAAAAATAAAGAAATATTTGATTAAAAAAACACACGTACAAAACAAGGGAGGAGGAATTGTATTATTCGGCATCATAATAAAACTTGAGATCATATAATGAATTATGTGAAAGACCTGGTATTATCTGCAAGAGAGCTAATAAATGTAGTTTCCACATACATTTTTCGGCTGGCATGGATTTATGAGACTGGGTCCAAATCTCAAAAGCTGAGATAGTAGCAGAACTAACTCTTTTCTTGGAATGGTCCTTCTTTTCAATAGAGTTGAGCCTTGGACAACATGGGAGTTACAGGCATCAACTCCCAACATACTTGAAAATCCACATATCATTTTTTACTTCCCCCAAACTTAACTACTAATAGCCTATAGTTAACCAGAAACCTTAGTAGTAACATAAACAGTCTATTGACACACATTTTATATGTTAAATAGATTATATGCTGTATTTGTATGATAAAGTAAGCTACAGAAAAAAATTAAGATAATTATAAGGAAAATACATTTACATTATATATTGAAAAAAATCCACATATAAATGTGCCTGTAGAGTTCAAACCCATGTTGTTTAAAGATCGAATATATTGTCTTATGGAAAAATTCCTTAAAATACTTTAGAGTTAATTATGTTTTCTTGGTATAGTGTAGGTTAAGGCTCTATGATCACTTAAACTAAACCAATCTGTTTGCTTATCAAAATACTGCTTCCCATGTGCCTATCCTGGCAAGTATTTCTAGCAGAAATCTCAGATGATTACATCACTAAAACAAATCAGAGGCTCTAGGACAGATACCATTTAACAACAGAGATTTGAAAGTTAAAGACAATGAGGCTTGATTGACCTTTTGTGTCACAACTAGAACATCTCAGTTTTCTTGTCTGAAAAATAGTTTAGTTTTCTTCTCTTCACAGCATCTTCTACCTCAAAGGGGTGTTTGAGGATTGAAGGAGACAATGCATCAAAAGTATTCAGCAAAGTGCCAACCAATCTGTTCCATGCTAGTGTATATTATTATTTTAGTTGTTGTGGCTGCTGCTGTTATTTGAAGATGCCTGATCAGCAGCCCACATTGTCCCCTAGGAGAGAAGTAACCTGAGCAGAGGGCAAAATGGGCTCCAGGGCTTTGCCTGCTTCACAAAGAGAGCACCATGCTTGTAGCTTTGCCAGTTACTGTCCGAGAAAATCAATTAGGATCTTCAGCTGAGTTCCACAGAGCCATAAACGTTTATTGGACGGCTATTCCGTGCTAGGCACTTTGTATCTTGGGATTGAAGGATGAATAAAAGTCTTTGTAAACAAGTTTCTGCAGACCACTTTAAGGCCTGGTAAAGGTCCTATGGGCAGCAGCTTTCTGAAACAAGAAGCAATCAAGGCTCTTTCTCTGAGCTAGGAATGCTCCACCTTTCACCTTCCACTGTAGCTGCTTACTGCAGTCTCCCACATTCCTCCTCTTAATGCTCAGGCAGAGGTGGGAGCACTACTGCATAGAATTGGTTCTCTTAAACTTTCCCCCTTGGCACACATTTACACACACACACACACACACACACACACACAGCAGCAGCAGCAGCAGCAGCCTTCACAGGCTATCCTGTGTGACTCATTCACTATATGTCTGTTGTGTTATGGGCACAATGAATGATGAGATGCCATGGTCTGAGTAGTACCAATGATCTGTTCTCATCACTGTAATTGTGTTGCAGATGAACTCACAACTGAACAGTAAAAGCCCCATGGCCTGTGTTTTTGCATAATTTATATTAATTTGTAAATTTATATACTTGATTGCTGTGGTTCATGGGAGAAAGCAAAGCAGGAAAACAATACAATTGTAGAATCATTTTGATTGCACGGGATGAAAACATTAGAAAGTGACAGATATTCAATATTCAGGTCAGTTTAGATGTACGTGTGACTGGCATATCAAAATCTTATCTTAATTAAAGCTTTGGAACAATTAAGCAGCGTAGAAAAGAAAGGAAAACAAGGGAATAAGCGGTCTTCCTAAGAATCAAATAATTTTTCAAGTTAATTTTGTCTAACTACCTGTACATACAAATGCAAAACAGATAAGGTTATGGCATATGAGAGTAAGATCTCCATTTCATGAATATAGGGAAACCTGGCATGAGTCCAGAAATGGGAAAATATTTATTGTGTAGTTTTGTCTTCTTCTTTTATAATTAATTCACAATTAGACATGTAATTATAATTCAGAAACGGGCAAAATACATTCAATGGTTTTAACCATTGATAGATTTGTAAACAAAAGCAGCTGGACTGAAATTTCTTCAAGGAAATATTTACATGTCAACAGTTTATCAAACTGAAAGACTGCTGATAAATCTACACATGGGCATTATGTTAATGATAGTGCAACAATGATTCATTCAGGACCTCCTACTAGTTTCACAAGGCACCAGATGTAAAAGAATAAAATTTGGGAACAAAAGGGGAAAGATCTCTTTGCTTTTAACCCTTTAGTACCTTACATAGGAAACCATCATTAATTTAGCAATTATTCCTAATTTTTAAGCTACTTCACATTAAATTATTCTTGAAGAAGAATTTTAAAAAGTAGAACAAAAAGAAATTAATTCCAAACCATAAGATTTCAGGGTTTCAGAATACCAAAAAATACTTTGTTCTAAGTGTCCAAAACAAACCTACCACTTTGTTTTAACAAACTGGCAATGGAGGAGACTATGGAGTATCCTGGTCTGAAAGTCTCAAAATGTCAGTGCTCTTTGAATTATTTTACCAAATAGCTGAGAGGATTCATGCCAAGTGATCTTTCCCGTTGATGGGAAAGAGTGAGGGCGTGAATGAAAGATGCCAGTAGGGAAAGATGTTTTCAGGAAAATAAGAGAAATAAGTGATTTTATTAACAGTAAACGTAGAAATGGGGCAGCATGGTAGAAGGGCAACAATAAAAATAAAGCTTATAGAGACAATGGCTTAAATCTTTCTTTTTCTGGCTTCCTCAATCTGTGGGATCTTGAATGTAGAGGCTCAATCCCCCTGAGCCTCTACATGGCTAGCACTCAGAGACTGACAATGCTTATTAGATATTTTGAGTCACAGTGAGCTAAGCATATTTTTATTTTACCTTCATATTCATCTCTAGCAATATCAATAGTACCTCCAATTTACAGACAAGAAAAGCAAAACTCTATAAAATTCCCTAATGTGCTCAATTCATAAATTTAATAAATGACAGAGTGAGGAGTTGAACCTGGCTCATGCCCTTGGACACTATTCTAAACTGGAGAAGTCCTTTTCAGAGGAGACACCAAAAAAAAACCTGGTTATTAGAAACAGAAAACAAGGCTTATTTGGGAATCTGCATGTAAGAGTCACTTGAATTTGAATAATCAGTAAGAGTCCCTATTGGATTTTATACTTTCCTTACATATAGATCAGATTGGTCCCAGAGCTTAGAGAAAATCTGTACTAAAAGATGAGGGCTACATATCCAGAGATTTAAAAAAAAAAATAGAGGATAATAATGAATGGTAGTCAAGAAGAACAGTTTTAAATAAAACATGGAATTAATGAAGGACAACTTGTTAAATATTTCTCCAAACGGGCTCCCAGCAGCAAGTAATAACAGCAACAAAAATGACTGAGTCTGGTGCAAGACAAACACTTACAGGTATGGTCAGTATCTAAGTGATGTCATCAAGGGTCAGGCTTTCTTGTTTCTTTCTCTTTCTTCTGGCATCTTAGCATGTTAGATTTCTGATCTGAAGACTTCCGCCTTATGATTGAAATGTGGCTACTGTTCCTCTAGCATCCCCCACAAAAAAACCAAGGGGTATGAGGCAAAATATTTCTTCCCATGAATTTTTCCCCGTTATTTTGATTAAGGAGTGTAGGATAGAGATTTCTCCTGATTCAGTTGCCAGAACTCTACCATATGTCTACTTTGACTACAGTTTAAGTAAAGGTAAAGGGAATCCCAGAATAGTCATATTATTCCCTGGGTATAAAAAGGGAGCTGGGCAATAATCTTCTCTTTCGCAGGACTAAGGGGTTTCTCATCACCATTGGTTTAAATACAGTTTCCGTAGCAGAAAATGAGGAGTGGGGTGGCTACTTAGCCAATGAGCAGCATCTGCCACATATTGTAAATATGCATCAAGAGTGATTACACAAAGAAGATGATTCTTTTAACAAGATTTTTTAAAATGCCAATGATGTCTAAGAAGTGTATTCTAAGCCCTGAAAAATGTACTATGCATATTTAATTTCAAAGCTAAAATGTTAACCAAAGTGTGGTAATTCTGTGTAATCAGCTTCAAATAAATCAATGACAATAGTAATTAGTGATGGTGTGAATCGTCCATTTTCTTTGTGAATTGTTCATAGTTGTAATTCAATAGAGAAAAAATAAGAAACAACAATAATAATAACTTTTTATTAGTCATGCTAAAGTAGCAAACCAGTGGCATGGATAATTGAAAATAGTGGATTATATGCATAATGATGAACTACTTGGGTTATTTGCCTTACCAGAGATCGTTTTACATTCCCAACACATATTATCACCTTTTTATTTGAGAACATAATCACTGAGCATCTTGGGTGAAAAGTTTTACTAGACTAGGTCAGAAAATTGTCCATAGTTAAAATATGAGAATATAAAATTCTCTATAAAGGTGAATATTTTCAAAAATTACCTTTGCTGAGCAATGTCAATAAATGTAGTTTGGAATGATAGTAGAGATTTTAGAGAAGCTAAAACAAATTGGGAATATAAAACCCTACTTGTTCTTTAGCTTAAATTTAGAAAGGCGTTTTCTTACTTTAGCTTCCTACGGATTCAGGCTACTTTACCCAAAGTACATTTTGTTACAAAGTTATGAAGAGCCCGGTACTTTCTTGAATGGCTCATGAACACATAGATTACAGGTCAGAAGAAGGGGCATGCTAATACTAAATGCATACCACTATCACTGCCATTCTATTTTTTGTACCTTCTTTTTCTTAGATTTGCAATGATGTATAAGGGAGGTAGTGGCATTTGAGGTCTACTTGAATGTCTTTAGTAGATTATATCTTGGTTTTTGTTGTTTTTTTCTTATGGTAATGTATGGCTCTTATTTCCTAGTCTAGCTAGTATTGTCTGTTTTATATTATACATTCTATGGGACTGAAACTGCCTTCTCAGTTATCTTTCCCAATCACTTAATTCAAAAGCATTAACAAATAAATATAAAATTCATAATACAAATCCATTCCCTATCTTACTATGTTAACTAGAATTCGGTGACAGGCATTGCTCTTTGTGTATTATCCTCCTATTAAAGAAAATTCTAAGTGTAAACAGCTACTTGGACACATATGTACAAAACATAGACCAAGAAGCAGAAATGGCTACGGTGATGTTACACATTTCAAATATAAGAAAATGGGCTGGATTTTTTTCCCTCCTATTTTTGTCATTTGGATTTTTGTTGTTTTGAGATAAATACCTAGTAGTCTTAGCCAAATAGTTGCAAAAGAACACACATGTAGCAGCTATTTGCTCAATGAGGAGACAGGCCATGGTAATTTATCACTTAAGTAAACAGAGACATTTTAGAGATTGAAAAGGGTTTAATTAACCCTAACTGATTTGGCTCAGTGGATAGAGTATTGGCCTGCAGACTGAAAGGTCCCAGGTTCAATTCCAGTCAAGGGCATGTACCTTGGTTGCAGACACATCCCCAGTAGGGGGGCAGGAGGCAGCTGATTGATATTTCTAACTCTCTATCTCTCTCCCTACCTCTCTGTAAAAAAATCAATAAAATATATTTTTTTAAAAGGGCATTGAAAGGGCGAGACCTCAACCTAGAGGCCCTGATGCCCAGCGCTCCCCACGGTCTGTCCCGGCGTTCCCTGAAGGGGCAGGCCCGGGGCTCTGGGAGAGCAGGGGCAGCACGAGCCCCCTCCAGCAGGGGAACGGTGCCCCGGGCTCCTGGGTGCTGGGGAGTGGCCTGCGGCCTTCGGGGAGGGACGCCTATCGAGGGGCGAGGACTGCGCCCTCCATCTTGCCCTGGGTTCTCCATTTTTGGGCAGAGCCATGTGCTCGGCGGGGGCTTCTTCCCGGAGGCCCAGGCCACTGATGGCCACGCCCAGGATTTCTCTGGACCAGCCAATGATAATCAAGGGAAGTGCACGCCATCACTATGACCACATCCTGTGTAATGAGACACCGACGCGCGTGGCCAATCGGCAGGGCCCACAGTCCCCTCTCCTGCCCTTACTCCACCCTCCTATAAAACCCCCCATCCCAGCAGGCTTCAGTCTCTCTGCCACCTGATGCTGTGCCAGTAAGGGGGGCAGGGGAGCCAGACCTAGATTTGAAATAAATGACTCTTTGCTTTTGCATCGGACTCGCTGGCTCCCTGGTCGGCCCTTGGGAATCTTGAAATCTGGGCACAACAGGCATAATTAATAAATATGCTAGGAAAACAGGAATAAACTTGGACTTGTCTGGGTACTACAGGATGTAGAATCACCCTAGATATAAGTAACTGAAACAAACACTTGGTTCTCTTGTACTCATTAGCTAGATTCTGTTTTCCTTCCCCTTTTATTTATTTTTAATTTATTTTTAATAATTGTTGACACTATTGAAAATGTCCCCCCATTTCACCCCTTTCCTCACATCCACCCAGCCCCTTCCCCTCTCCCTCTTACCATCACCACACTGTTTTCTGTGTCCATGGGCTAGCTAGATTCATTTTCATATAGTTTAAAAAGCAAAGTAGAATTGAAAAAAAATAAACTCTCATAAATTAACTTCTCAATAAAAATCTACAGAGATCACCATGTGATCATGCGAAATGAGAAGGAAATTAAAAGGAGATAGAGATTTTTAAAACTTGGTACAAAAAAAGGAAGTGAGGGAAAAACCCAAGCCTTTAAATAGGATAACTTCACACAGTAGCACAAATGCAAGAAGAAAGGCCTTTTAAAGTGTCCCTTGGCACCAATGTCCTATTTGCCAGAAGGAAGCTTGCTTTGGCCAAATGTTTCCTGATTTTAGTAAATCTACCTTCTCAACAATTTATGCAGGATTTTAAGAACAGATTTAGAAAGATAATTACTTTGAAACAATCAAGAAATAATCAGTTCAAGCAAACAGCTTTCTTTTTTGTCTCTGATTTACAGCAAAGAGTAAAATAATATTCTATTTGGTAAACTCCACTTAATGAAATATAATACTGAATCTAGGATACAAATTGTTTATGGTTGCAAGGAAATAACTAGATGGCCTTAACAACAGACTAATTTCAAAAGTATGTTATGGTTTCTCATTTCAGCAGATATGAGAGAGCTAAAGTCTGTTACAAAATGTTTCATAAGATTGACCCCCAAATACATAACTCACTACTCAAGCTTGCATATCCTTCAGTGTTCTCTTATTTCAGGGCATTTGTAACACTTATGATACCCAACCTGCCTACAGTTCTCTTCCTGAATACTGCATAGGGAAGACTTAAATACCACAATCTTGGCCATTGTTATCTTTCCTCCCAAAACAGTTAGGACCCTTAGCTTACAGGTTAATCAATCATTGGGTTTATATGCCCTGTACTACACTAGATGCAGTAAAGAAATACAATAAAAATAAGATATAGTATTCTGTTTTCAAGATTCTAACTCTCCAATTTAAGACATAAAACAGTACATATGAAATAATTGGAGGTTGGTTAAGAGCTTAACTCTATAGTATCATTGCCTCTTGATTCTGAGAAACATTTCATGCAAAGTGTAGACGTGACTGAAGTCTTAAAGGGCAGGCAACACAAGGAAATAAACAGGAAAAGAAGGTTATTTCCAATAACTTGGTACCGCATAAAAAGAAAGGAGCAGGGGAAAAAAATCTACGATCTTTTGATTAGAGTGAAGAATGCTTGCTGTTAAAGGATTAAAGATAAAAATAATTGGTAGGTGTAACAGTTAATTTTATGTGTCAATTTGACTGCTTGCTGAGATTAGACATTATTTCTGGGTGTGCCTGTGAGGTGTTTCTAGATGAGATTAGCATTTGAATCAGTAGGTGAGTAAAGACAACTTCCCTCCCCATGCGGGTGAGCATTATCCTATCCCTGAGGCCTGAAGAAAACAAAAAGGCAGAGGAAGACGGAATTCCTCTAGATACCAATTTGTTTAAAAGGACACAGCAGCCTTCCTCTACCCTTGGGTTGGAGTAATACTCCTGATTCCCAAGTCTTCAGACTTGACTTTACACCACTGGTTTTCTTCAGCCTTGAGCTTGCAGATGGTAGATGGTGAGACTGTATGTATATACACACTCTCTGGAGAACAATGAATAACTCAGATTTTGGAACTAAGTGTGGCTCTAAAAAAGTGTAAAATGTAAGGATTTGCTGAATTGATTCTGGGGTTTCTGGAATTGGCTCTCTAGTCTGATTGGATTTAAATATGCTAATAACTATTTTTAGCAGTAAAGACAACACTAATACTCTGTGGCTTGAACTAGCCATAGAGATATGCAAAATATCTGCATGAGATACTCCTAATCAACTACTTATAAAAAGCATGAGCTGGATAACTGATGATACTTTTTCAATTTTTTTTGGAAAACTAATAAATATAATTATTAGTTGGCTGCTTGCTCTTAATGTCCCTGGACAAGTAGTGAAAGAAAAGTATTAGCTCATGGATTTGAATTCCCAGCTCAAGCACTAGAAAAATGACCTGAAGGCTGGTATGTGTGCCCTGAAGAAGACCTTTCTCTATATAGCCCAGGGGCTAAAATTCCTGAAAGTCAAATGTAGAATCTCATCCTGTGACTAGCTCAAGTACCACTCAACTTGGACTCCCAGCCTTATAGAGTGTCTACACGTAGATTTTAACAGTAGTCTGTTAAAATGAGGGCATTGTTTGGGGAACAATATGATCTGGTAAGTTGTGATGGGGACATGTGAGATGATCCTAATGAAACTAGGACATTGAGCCCCTAAATTCTCATGAGTCTTTTTTGCCAGTGGAAGAGACCTCATCAACCCCATATTTGCAGGAGGCTCTTTGAACTAAACCTAAAGTTACTCTACCACTGCTTGGCAGTAACTTTCCCAAACCTTGAGACCATTTGCCTTTCCCAACCTGTCTGAGAGGATTAACCCTGCATTGCCTGAGAAAACAGAAATGGCTTCCTCTGAGGTATTGGCCATGCAAGACAATGCTGACTTTTCTCAGGGCGCCCCCCCCCCCCCCCCCCCCCCCGCCGCTGCTGCACTCCTCTTTGCATCCAGACCTAGGCCCCAGCAGGCTTCTACAGTTGAGGTGCAATGTTTGACCTATGAGGAGACATGCTACACTCCAAAATAGCTCCTTGAGTTCTCTGATTTATAAAAGTCGAAAATCAGGAAGTAAGGTGTAAGACAATATGGGCTCACTAAGCAGAGATTCTGCATTTAATGTTGTAGCTCAGGAATTTGAAAGACCTCTAACAGTTTGGTTGGTTGGCTGAAACATGAATCAAAAGGTGGTGCACAGTGAGTGAACTGGAAATGCTAGACCTACTTTGGTTTAATGCAGAGGAAGAGATTGAAAGGTTTAGGAAAATAGAAATAGTAGAGTGGATTTGTCATTGAAGATCTGCTTACCTACCCTGGGAGGGTCCAGAAGACATGCCTCTCACCAACACTGTGAGAAATAAATGTGTGAGGAAGCCCTGGCACCCTTGAAGATCTCTGTGATCTCTCTTCTATGCAGTTCAGACTTTACAATGGAAACTGCAGTCACTGAATTGACCAAAATAAATTCAATGGGAGTAATTGGATCCAGGGGTAGCAGGGGCCAAATGGCAATACTCAACTGCCAAAAGCAAAATGCATCTGGACAGAAGAGTCAAAGCAGCAATTAGAAAAGTCTAAAGTATGCAGACCAATGTGGATCAAGGTGCTCCTAGAAGTGAAATAGATAGTAAACCTACAAATTCTTATTTGATATGTGTAAGCAGAAAAGTTGTAGGTCAAGTGGACAAAAGTCTAACCTGACTCAAAAAGCTGACTTTAATCAATCAGTTCCCAGACTTGAGCTAGTTTATAGACTCAGAAGCCCTTGAATAAAGAGGAGGCCGGATATCCTACCAAAAAATGTATAGTTACTCATTCTCCTATCCTTCGCCAAAGGAATATAAGGTTTACGGAGATGCAAATGGGTGACAGGTTGACAAAGAGTGAACTTGTGCTGAGTAATGTATCAGCTTGCCTGGACCCTGGATGCTAAGATTAGACATTATTTCTGAGTGTATTTGTGAGGGTGTTTCCAGATAAGATTAGCATTTGAATTGGTGGGCTGAGTAAAGCAAATTGCCTTCCCCAGTGTGAGCTGGCATCATCCAATCTGATCAGAGCCCAAATAGATCAACAGGATAGATGAAGGGAATATTTGCTCTTGCCTATTTGAGCTGAGATACCATTCTTCTCCTACCCTTTAACCAGGATGTACATCATCAACCCTCATGGTTCCCAGGCCTTCAGGCTGAGACTGAAATTTACACCATTGGCTGTTCAGAATTCCAGCTTGTAGATATCTCAGTCTCCATAATCAAGTTAGCCTATTCCTGATCAAAATCTCAGAGTAGATATATCCTATTAATTACTTTCTTCGAGAGAACCCTGACAATTCAGTAGGTGTATGACCCCAAATAATGAAACATCTTCAAAGAAAAGAATAAAACATTAAACAATAAGTCCATATATGTAAATTTTTAAAATAAATATTTATTGATTTTAGAGAGAGAGGAAGTGATCAAGTCCACAACCCGGACATATACCCTGACCTGGAATCAAACTGAGGACCTCTTGTTTCATGAGTCAACATTTAATCACTGCGCTACACCAGCTGGACAATAAATCATTGAATTTATTAAGATATATTCAAAAAAGCTTAACAATATGAGAGATGGTACTAATATATTTAAAGCAGGGTATAAAATATTGTAAATTCTATAATTATAAATAAATGTTAATAGGATTTATCTTTTTCTAAGATAGGTACTTTGATAATAAAATATATTGTTGGAGTCCAGCCCCAGAAGGTCCAGGGGTTCCCAAAGGTGTGGACAAAGTCGACGAAGAAGGAAGGAAATGGAGACAGCGTTCAGATGGTCAGCATAGCCAGGTTCTCTAGCCAGGTTCTCCAGCCAGGTTCTCCCTTTATTCTCCTGTTACATCTGTATTTATACCATTTGATTTTAATCCTAGCCATTCTATTCCAAAGGTTAGGGTGTTTGTTTTCTCCATTCCAAGGTCACTATTCTACTGTAAGGTTAAAAAACAAAAACACCCTAAAATATTCTTATAGCTGCTGTGGGAGTAGATCTTAGTCCTTCCACATAGAGAGATGACTTCATATTTGCAGGAGGCTCTTTTGACTAAACCTAAACTGAGTCCATTACTCATTTCCTCTCTGGCTCTTCTTGTGGCTTTTCTTAGATCTTTCAGGAGATTTTGAGTGGCTCCTGTGTCTATGACTATGGTGATGACCTAGGGACTTGGAGCAGGATCTGTGCCATCTAGCTCAGGACCTGCTGCGGTGACGTCTTGGACTCTTGCTCTGATGCCTCTCTCGGTGAGGGGAAGGGCTCTTCCATTTTGGAGACCCACCCGGCCTTCTGGGAGACCGGCTTCTACTTCTCCTGTAGCGCAGTGTGGGAGAGTGATGGGGCTTGTCTAAGTCTAGGTAGCTTCTCCAGCGGTGATCAGGTGATGGTACTCTCTCCAACTTCTTATCCTCTTCTTCCTCTTCTTCACTGGACTTGACATCATCCGTGTCCTCTTCTAGAGCGCTAACCCGAGGCTCCAACTGCTCAGCTTCCTCTAGCACATAGCGTTTCTGTAGACGGGGCAGAATGATATCACAGACTCTCTCACTGTGTAATAGTTCATCAACAAACTCATCTACCTGCATCAGTTCAAACTCTCCATTTTGGTTCTGGCTCTTAATTTTTCTATAATCATTGTTCAGAGGCTAGAAGTATTTGTAAAATCAATTGCAGTGCCTGTCAGCCTCATATAAAGTGCTCCCAACATGCATACACACTTGAAATCTTCATTTTTTATAAACTCAACAATGATATCCTTCTCTGGTTGAATCTGAAACATCTTCAAGGTCAAACACAGAAAGGGAGTTGGCTTTATGTTGCCACCATAGACGCCACTGACAAACCTTACCTCCATGGCTTTATCAACTACAAGTTCAGCCGTAAGTCCAAAGCACTCCTCTTTCCAGTACTTGGACTCATAGATTCGAGTCCGAATGATCTTCTCCACCAGATACTGCAGGTTGGTGCCGTGAATGCTGTGGACATCCTTCACCATGCTGTTCGCCATTTTAGAACGCTTTCAGTTTTATTTCCGTCGGGTCCTTTAGTGTGTCAGATCCCAGTTAAAAACACACAAAACAGATACGAAGAAAGATGGAGGAAGTCTCCTTTAAATAGCTCACGTTACCAGCTTGAAATCGGAAATGCTGCAGCACAGGAAACTTCCTGCTGTGATAGAATCAAGAATAGCCAGGTTCTCTCTCTATTCTCCTGTTACATCTGTATTTATACCATTCGATTTTAATCCTATCCATTCTATTCCAAAGGTTAGGGCTTTTATCTCCATTCCAAGGTCACTACTCTTCTTTTCTGTTAAGCTACAAGGAAGTAACTGAAGGAGATTATCCTAAGTAAAGATTATTTAACTTAAGCGTGATTGTTCATAGTTAAGGTGATTAACTACCCGCCTGGTACTTAGTTAAGGGGTTTTACTGATTTATTCCCTTACTTAGTCCTGTTAATCCCTAACTCCAGGGAAAAATCCCCACCTAAGGAAACAACCTTTCTCAGGGAGATGGCCTTGGTTAGAACACATAGCGCTAAGAAGGGGAGCAAACATATTAAGAACAGTATGCCAGGTCCCTTGAAACATATGCTGTGCAGATGTTTCTTCCCTGTAGCGACTGTGTCAAGCAACAAGGATGGATAGGCCTCCGGCAATATATCTGATATTTTATCAGTTCTTTTATTTTTATTCTTATTTTTTAAAATATATTTTTATTAATTTCAGAGAGGAAGGGAGGAGAGAGAGAGAGAGAAAGATCAATGATGAGAGAATCATTGATTGGCTGTCCCCTACTGGGGATCAAGACAGCAATCCAGGCATGTGCCCTTGACTGGAATTGAACCCCTTAGTCTTCCAGCTGACGCTCTATCTACTGAGCCAAACCAGCTAGGGCAATTATTCTTATTATTAAGACATCTCTGTAAGAACTACACTTCATTTCCCTTAGTTGATCAGAAAATTCTAGGCCTGCTGCTACCTTATTATGCTAGGGTTTCTCTTTATTATCATTCTCAGAATTCCTTTTGCTTTTCTTCTAGATTCTATACTTCTTAGAGTCCATGTATTCCTATTTTTTACATCAACTTGTTGAAGTACAATTCATATACCATAAGATGCACCATTTTAAATATACAGTTAGACCACTTTTGACAGACATGTATACCTATGTCCTATTCTTTTTATTTACTCATGGTTCTGGTTATTTGTGTAATAAAGAACCTTAAAATTAAGTACATACCTTAAAACTTATATTCTCACATTTTCATCAACCGATAAATACATAACCATGCTTTATGTGTATTTCTATTTAAATACACCTTATTTAATATATATTTTTGATTTATTAACATTGAACTCACAGTCAACAACACAATAACTCATAACTGAATGTAATTATATAACATGTATTTTCTCTGTAAGGCACATCAAAGCTTTCTTGCTCTTAGGAATACTGAATAGCACTTCAGCACTAAGCTTGGTAACCATTTTAATAAAATCACCCACCCCAAGAGAACCCCCCCACAAAACTGAGAGAAACCTAGCATTAAAAAGGCCATGAGTAAGACACTTGTTTACACTATGAGAGATAAAACAAGAGGGCAATGGTGCCTTGTTCAATCTAATTGTAACTATATACATTGGGTGACAAATTTTTTAGCACACTCCACTTGTACAAGTGATCAGAAAGCAGAAGGAATATTAATTTGAGGATATAAATAAGTTTTATCAAATAGGAAAATTTATAAGTACAGAATTCATGAATAATAATGATAGACTATGTGTATATATGTATAATTATACATACCCTAGAAGCCCACTGCATGAAATTTGTGCACTCAGGAGGGAGAGGGGGATTCCTCAGCCTTGCCTGTGCCCTCTCACAGTCCTGGAGCCCTGCGATCAATTGCCCCAAAGAGGTAGGCCTTGCCCAGCCCAGGCCTCCCTCTTTGAGGTGATTGATCATGGAGCTCTGCCATTGATTGTCCCAAAGAGGTAGGCCCTGCCCACCTGAACGGGGTTCCACGATGGATTGCTCCTGCAGAGGGAGGCCCCACCCACCCGCCTCAGCACTGTGGTTCGGTTGTCTGGGCCTCCCTCTTTGGGGCGATTGTGGAGCCCCCGCAATTAATTGTCCCACTGGCCAATGGCCTGGGCCAACTTCTGCAGGGTGATCATGGGGCGATGGTCAGGCCCCCGGCCAATTGCATCACACCCACCTTCCT
Source organism: Myotis daubentonii (assembly GCF_963259705.1). Taxonomy (NCBI): domain Eukaryota; kingdom Metazoa; phylum Chordata; class Mammalia; order Chiroptera; family Vespertilionidae; genus Myotis; species Myotis daubentonii. The sequence continues at coordinate 157,760,950 of NC_081841.1, forward strand.
TGTCCTGGCACCAGTGTGTGTCATAGCGTGGTCATTCTACTGTTAGGTTGTTTGGTCGATTTGCATATTATGCTTTTAATAGTATAGATATTAGCTTTTTAAAAAAGATTCATATCATTTGCTGTGATGTTTTAAAATTTCAAGAGTTTATGCTTCATGTGAATATTTTGAGTTAATTGTTCTGGGCTTCTGGGTCTGACCAATCTAAATAATCTTATCTTTTTTATTATGTAAAATTTTCTTGATAATTTTCTCCTTTGCATTTTCTCCATTATCATCCTTAAACACCTATTATTGGCTTATAATTCAATACTAGAGGCCTGATGCACAAAAATTTGTGCACTGGGGGGTCCCTCAGCCCTGCCTGTGCCCTCTAGCAGTCTGGGACCACTCGGGGGATGTCCACCTACTGGCTTAGGCCGGCTCCTGCTCGCTCCAGCTCTGAGGCCACGGCCTGCTGAAAGCAGGTATCTGGGTTTGTTTAGCTTCTATAATTGCAACTTTGTTGCTTAGAGTGGAGCTCAGAGCCCGGCCACAGCAGGGAGGAAGCTTGGCTTCCTCCATCACTGGAGCAAGCAAGCCTCCTGCTCGCTTCAGCTGCGTGGCTGCTGGCCACCATCTGTTGGCAGTTAATTTGCATATCTTGCTGATTAGCCAATGGGAAGCATAGCAGAGGTATGGTTAATTTCAATCTTTGTCTATTATTAGATAGGATAATTGAATCTTTGTAGCCTTGAATGGAGCCCAGGTCCTGGAAGCCTGGGTTGCACTTAGGTGTTAATCAGGCTGGCAGGGGAACGGTTAGGGGTGATCAGGCAGGCAGGCAGGTGAGTGGTTAGGAGCCAGCAGCCCCGGATTGTGAGAGGGATGTCCACTTCAAGCTGCCTGGCTGCCGGCTGCCATCTTGGCTGGCAGTTAATTTGCATATCGCCCTGATTAGCCAATGGGAAGGGTAGCGGAGGTATGGCTAATTACCATGTTTCTCTTTTATTATATATATATATATATATATATATATATATATATATATATATATCCTATATAATATATATATATCCTATCTAATAAAAGAGAATCAGGGTGATATGCAAATTAACTGCCAGCCAAGATGGCGGCCGGCAGCCAGGCTACTGACACGAAGAGGAAGCTTGCTTGCTTCATTGACGGAGGTCTCCAACGTTCCCCGCCTGCCGCTGCCGGGCTCTGAGCTGCTAAGAAACATTGTTACAAATATAGAAGCTAAACAAAACCCCAGAAACCTTTTTTCAGTCAGCCAGGATCTCAGAGCTGGAGTCGCAACAAAAGTTTCAAATACAGAAAGTAAACAAAGCCAGAAACCTGCTTTCAGCAGCAAGGTCTCACAGCTAAAGCCGGCTCTCAGCTCCAGTGACAGCCATAAATACAAGAATAAAAAAAAAAAAAAAAGGAAAAAAGGATCGGTTGGGATCTTCAGTCACCCGCCAGCCTGAAAACGGCCCTCAGCCCCTCACCCAGACTGGCCAGGCACCCCAGTGGGGACCCCCCACCCTGAAGGGGGTGTGACCAGCTGAAAACAGCCATCATCCCCTCATCCGGGCTGGCCAGGCACCCAAGCTGGACCCCCACCCTGATCCAGGACACCCTTCAGGGAAAACCAGCCAGCCCCCACCCGTGCACCAGGCCTCTATCCTATATTGGAAAAGGGTAATATGCCTCCCAGCACCAGGATCAGCGGAGCCGCGAGGCCTACTGGCCCCTGGAGCAGCGTGACAGGGGGTAGCACGCAAACCCCCTGATCGCTCTGCAGCTCAGTGTGTGACAGGGGGCGGGGCCAAAACCTCCCTATCCTCCCTGCTCTGTTCATGACAGGGGAAGGCTCCCCAACCCCCTGATCAACCCTGCTCTGTGCCTGATAGGGGGAGCTCCCCAACCCCCTGATCGCCCTGCTGCTCTGTGTGTGACAGGGTGGAGCCGCAACCTCTCCATCGGCCCTGCCCTGAGTGTGACAGGGGGTAGTGCCCCAAACCCCTATAGGCCCTGCTCTGTGGGTGACGGGGCGGTGCCCCAACCTCCAGATCAACCTTGCCTTGAGTGTGACAGGAGGTGGCACCCCAACCCCCCAATTGGCCCTACCCTGAGTGTGACTGAGAGTAGCATCACAACTTCCTGATCGGCCCTACTCTGTGCATGACAGGGTGGAGCTCCCCAACCCCCTGATCGGACCTGCTCTGTGCATGACTGGGGGAGCTCCCCAACCCCCTGATCGGCCCTGCTCTGTGTGTGACAAGGTACAGAGCCCCAATCCCCCTGATGGGCCCTGCTCTGTGTGTGACAGGGTGCGGAGCCCCAACGCCCCTGATGGGCCCTGCTCTGTTCATGACAGGGGGCAGTGCCCCAAGCCCCTGATCGGCCAACTCTGTATGTGACAGGGGTGGCACCACAACCCCCTGATTGTCCCTGCTCTGTGCATGACAGGGGGTGGTGCCCCAACTCCCCAATCGGCCCTGCTCTGAGCCCGACCAGGGGCTGCGGGGCAGGCACCTAGGGATTGGGCTTGCCCTCTGCTACCTGGGAGGGGGCCTAAGCCAGCAGGTTGTTATCTCCCGAGGGGTCCCAGACTGTGAGAGGGCACAAGTGGGGCAGAGGGACACACCCCCCCGTGCCAGTGCACAAATTTTTGTGCACCGGGCCTCTAGCATATATATAAAAGCCTAAATGACAGAATGACCGAACGACTGGTCGACTGGTCACTATGATGCGCACTGACCACCAGGGGGCAGACACTCAATGCAGCTGCTGTCCCCTGTAGTCAGTGTGCTCCCACAGTGGGAGCACCACTCAGCTGACTGGTGGGTGCCAGAGGCACGACTCATGGCTGATGATCGCTGCTACGGCAGTGTGAACCTCTCCCAATTGGGACTGACTGGGTGTGAGCCCACGACAGGTGCAGCAGGGCCAGGGTGAGCAGGAGTGGCAGGCAGGAGAGGCAGGCAGTGTTGGACTGGCAGTTTCGGCCCGAACCCCACAGGCCATGCCAAAGGACCCCATCAGTGCACAAATCTGTGCACCAGGCCTCTAGTCATTTATAAAGTGGGTACAAAGAAAAACTGAAGAACATTTTGTTTGTCCAGTGAGTTGCAATTATGGTACTTTTTATTGCTGTAAAGAGGGTCTCCATCAGAATTAATTTTAGAAAAAAAAATATATGCAAAATATATGTATGCAATGTACAATGATACCAAAATATACACATATATGTAAGTTATACATACACTTTGAAAATTATGCTCAGATAGAGAAATTGAGTCCCCATAGAATGAACTGATTTGCTTAAGAGCAGAGAGCTTGTCTGTGAAAAACTCAATTCCAACCCAGTTCCACAGTACCCAACTGCCTCCTAAATCAGATCTTACATATAGGCATGTCTACATAGTGGCTAGTAGGATGGACCTTGAAGCCGGATTTCTTGGTTTTGAATTCCTATTTTACCACTTATGAGCTCTGAGGGCCTCCCTGTGTCTCAATGCTCTCATCTATAAAACAGAGGTGATATGTATTCCTCTTTCCTAGGTTTATTGGGAAGATTGAGTAAGTTAATACATGTGAAGCACTTAGAAGAGAAGCTGGCATAAAGTAAGTGTTCAATATATCGCAACTATTTATTTTATAACCCCTAATTTCAACAAATAACTTTCAACCAGGCCCATGTACTAACTTTTGTTGTTTGAGGCTGAGTCACAGTCATAACTTCATCCAAGGGATCACCATGTAGACTGTATGAAAGTGAATTTACTACCTGAGTAGTGATACAGAGATATATGCAAGTAAGTTATTTTCACGCTGTAAAAATGGTATTTGTGGTCTCAGTATACTTTTTATACTGAGAGAAGAAATGTTATTGATTGTATAAAGAAAGGTTCTGGCTATTTGATTCACAAATTCTCATTGTTCAATTTGTTTTCATCATTTTGACCATTCCTTAAAGCACTTACCAAGTACATTTCTCTTTCACTTCTTTTTGTGGTTGTTTCCCAGACAGTAAATGAGCCAAACCAAAGTTTCCAATGGCAACATTTGCTCCTTTATCATACAAGCAGGATCTTAGGGCTAGCAGTAAAAGCTTTATAAGCTAACTAATAGAGAGAAGAAGAGATATCGAAAGAGTTAGAATGGGAGCAGTCTGCCTTCATTTCACACCATGACTCTAAAGGAAGAATGGAACCACAAGAATCCCCCCTCAAACTCGGGGGTCAAACAGTTATGCCAATCACACTCATTGTGTTCCGCAAAGCCAGGTTTTGTCTGTGTGCACAAGTGTAGATTTCCCTTATGCTAATCAGCTCACAGAAGCTAGCTGGCTGATTTTCTTTTTCTGGCAATTACATTGTGATCAGTAGCATCTATGCTACAGAGAACTGAAGCCAATCCAGTACAAGCCAAATACCAGGAAACTCCTATGATTACATTTATTGAATGTAATCTTCTTCATGCAATTGATGGCATTATCACTGTTATAGTTCACGGGGTTCTTACTGTTTTAGACAGCTCAACTACAAAACTATTGGAAAATGTTCCAGGTAGGAAATAATAATGTTATAATCAGTCTGTCACCAAGTAACTTTATCCTGCTGGACATTGTATTGTAGAGTCTTGTATTGTGTTTTTTGTATGTTTGTTTTTAATTATATGTATTGTATTCTGAATTCAGTAGAATTAATTAGAACAGAGAGCCCAGAAAGAGGAGTAAAAATTCTATGTAGTTGAGTATGTAAGCAAACCATGATATTGCTAGAAAAATTGATTCTCAAAGCTGAAAGTGATCTGGTTGAAAAGGCCTGCAAGGAATACATAAATAGAGGGACTTTGTGTAACTTAATAGTTCTACAAAGAAAAATGGGTGTTAATAAACTTGTGTTTTCTTTTCTCTGAAAATAAGCAATATGTGCAATAACTATCCTGCTTTGACTATGATATTAAATGACTAGCAGCAGAAGTACTAATGACTGAGATTATTTTTATAGAGACTTTTTTCAATAATTAACTTGAATTTATTTATTTTTTTCCCCTTTTTTCCCCCTAGGGGGGGAAAAAAGATCCTGACAATTCATAAAATTTAGGGACATTCTAATGATTTTATATCTAGGTAGAACTGAAGATTACAAATTTAAATGAGTGGCATATGAATTTTTATAAAGTTTCATGGTTTTCCTCTGCTTCTTGACAATAAAAATTAAAAAGTAAACAAAAAAATGTAACATAGTGAATTACTAATTTCTCAGGAATCTCTAGGAAAGAAGGGAAGATAATTCATTTTCTTGCCTGTCCTCAATTCTACTCCATTTCAAAATCGAATTTCATTTGCCCAGGAGTTTCATATAGCAAACAATTTGTGACTTTGAGGGAAAAAGACATCGCCATTGGCATGCGGAAATGCAACTCCGGTAGGGTCCATACTCACAAGACCAAGTGACTGTGGTTTGTCTCCACTGAGGTCAGCACAGCATCTGCTTTCCCATGTAATCATGCATCTAATTTCCTCAGCTTTGAGGCTCAGAGTAAATAGGATTTGAAAAAAAAGGGGGCGGCATAATTTGACATTAGTTTTATTTGGACTAAATCCAAATAAATAGGAATTGTGAAATTTTTGGAGCTTTTGAAGTAGTCATTTACTTGTGTTGAATTTAAAAATATATAATTTCTTACATACAAAAAAGTAAACAGTATGTCAACACAAATCCACATTTTTGGCCAAATTCATTTTATTCCAAGCTTTCCAGAAATAAAATAAAAAAAGAAATATAACCTAGTGCCAGATCCCCTGTGATAAAAACTTCAGGGTACTTAAATATAGATATTCAAAATTTGGCAAAAGATTTGACAGTTGAGCCTGTGGAAAGGCAACTAGCATAAATTTTCTATTCAAATATGCAAATGTTTAAGAAAGGAAATTATTTTTGCAAAATAGCAGTAATTAACTTGGAAACAATTATTCTGTATAATATTATTACTGTGAACCACAGCTCTGAAATAGGTAGTTTAGAGAGTCTAAACCAAGGTTTGTCATAATGGATTTTTATAATCCTGATCCTATGAGTATATTCTCAGAGGATGGTTAGCTTTTAATACTAATTTCTAAAATAGATTGTATTCATTATAGAATAAAAATTGTTAAGAATAATAATTTATACTCATTGAGGATTGAGTATGAAAGGCATTTTCTAAATGTTGAACACATTAACTCTTCCAATATTCACATAAGTCTATGAGGTAGCTATTATTTTATCCTAATTTTATGCATAGGGAGGCTGAGGTTCAGAAAGAGTATATATCAGTTCCCTAGTTATTTGAAAATAAAGTAAATCCAGATATTATAAAAATTGTTATACATGTATTATGGGTTATCTAGTTCAACAAACACCATATAATCTAATATTGCAATAAAATTTTAATGTCCAGGTTGGCATTTTTGGTTTGCATTAACTTTTACTTGTATGGACTCACAGTAATGAGAAAGAACTGAGAAATACTTAAATATGACACTTTAGTAAACTATGGTTTTATGCCAAATAAATGCCATTATCACTTTAGAACATTCTGTAGAAGAATTTACAGTAGTTTGAAAAGGATATGGTCTTGGGAAATTTGTGTTATCATCAAACAAATAGGTATGTCTCATCAGAAAATGTAAATTCACTTTAAACTATAACCTTCTCAAATCTCAACAGAATCCCAGGAAGACTGAAAACCCACATTAACCAGGCCAATGTCAAGGTAACTCCTTTTACAATCTTGTAGCCAGCTCTGTCTGTCATGTCTGACATCCCTTTATTCTTACTCTTGGCCAAAGATGCAAGACCCTTTTGTTTTTCATTTGTTCCTTCTTTTATCACAACTCTCCCATTTCTACTTTCTCACCAACTTTTTACTGAATCCACAATTATCTCTCATGTTTTTCTGATTTTCTCCTACCTTTCTAGCCACACAAGTTCAATTTACCTTGAAGAACTCAGACATCATAACCAGTCCCGCCTTGGCTTCCTTCTTTCCTCATGACTGCTACACAGTGTCTCTGATTAATCTCAGTGACTGTCATGGCTTTCTTCACTTTAAATATCCCGTACTTCTCAACTTGTATCTCCAGCTTGGGCTTTCCTTCTATGATTCACACCTGTATGTGCAATTTCCTACAGGATTATCTCCAGTTTGGTAACTATGATAATTTGAAACTTTACATACCCAATTTAACCACTCATCTACTTGTGCCTGACCAATATATACAACCATTTCCCATTTCTAGCTTATCGCTTGTTACTATTTTTCTCTCTCTTACTGTCTATAAACCTGGGAGTCCTGGGGACTCCTTGCTTTCTCTCACTCACCATTTCTTATAAACCAAAGACTCAATTTTGCATTCATGCACAAGGGAGCATCTTATATCACTTCTCTTATCTAGTCTACCCTCATCTCTCACTGAGTTATGACAGCAGCTTCCCGAAACTAAGGCTCCTTATTTTTATTCTTATTTCTGTCCAATCCTTGCTTAGAAGACAATATTATATCCCTACTCAAAATTCTATAAAGGTTTCCCATTATTCTTATTATAAAAAACAAACTCCCTATAAAACCCTATATTTGAGCTTTGCTTATGTACAAATAGCAAATAGAAATAGGGGTACAAAAATTTTTCTTTGTTGATATTTAATATAGAAATTTCACTGGATCATTATAAATTCAGAATTTATAGATTTTTTTCCTTCTTGTAGAGAAAGAAATTATTAACTATAATTATTTTTCTTTTTCCTTTTATTTTTTTATATATGCTAGCAAAAACTTTCAATGTAATGTTGACTAGAAGCAGTGATAGTGAGCATACTTGCATCATTGCTGATTTTAAGAGGAAGTTAAGATTTCCATTTGAATATAATGTTTGTTAAAGTTTATTAAAGGTATGTGATAGACTTTATTTATCAAGTTAAGCAAGATCTTAACTCCTTAGCTAGCTAAAATATTGATTTTGGTCTCTTTGTGTTATTTTTAAGTGCTTATCCATAATTTGCAAAACAAATTTAATCCCATCACAATCTAATTTTAAAAATTTGATTAATTTATAGATAATGTAAAATCCTTGAAACAGGATAAGACAGTTTTCCTCTAGAATTTGCCGAGTTCTGCTGCTAGTGCACTTTGCGTTCAGCTGCTATAACTTCCCAGAGGAAAGTAAGTGGAAATAGTTACATGGTGTGTCAGGCCTTCTAAAGAGTAACAGTGGTTGTGCTACGATGATTATAAAGATATTACCACAAATCTTGGACTCAGTAGGCACATTCAAGACTAAGAGGCATCATTTTAAATTGTTGGGGACCCTTGAAAAGTATTTGTTGGCCAGTTTTGTTGACTACCTAGATTACACCAAGAAATACCCTTGGAATGCAAGCCACAGTAAATGTCTCACCTAAGGAAAACGAGGGAGCCACTTCCAGATTTTTAGTCTTTAAAAAATATCAGGGACACTCGGACCAAGATAAGAAGGTCTCTGTATTAGTTGGCTTGTTTTATTTATTTTGAAACTTTAGATAGTACCCAATGAGCATAATTTATAAAGCAGTTATCTCTCTCTATAAAAGCCTAAGTGACCATTATGACCGGTCGACCAGTCACTATGATGACGCACTGACCACCAAGGGGCAGACACTCAAAGCAGGAGCTGCCCCCTGGTGGTCATTGTGCTCCCACAGCCAACCTCCTGTGGCAGGCCAACCTCCCAAGGTCCCTCCTCCCGGCTCACCGCTCTGATCAGCCCAATCAGCATCAGCTCCAATCACCGGCCAGGCCAAGGGACCCTGCCCATGCACGAATTTGTGCATTGGGCCTCTAATCATTAATAAGTTGCCAGGAAAAATCTTCTAACAGACATATCTGTATTTCAGTTCTGTATTGTTTCCCTTGAAACACTTGTTTTAGGAATACAGAGAAAAAGGATTCAAAGGATGGAATGTTTTAAATACATGTGGATTAAAAAGTCCCTTGCATTTGACATTTCTTTTTCTGCCATAATAAGGAACTTTCGGCCACATAACGAATTGTCAGTGTTGGATGAGAATCTCACTAGTGCTTGGATATTAGCAGCCTGTCTGAGTCCTGGGTTATAGAAGTAATAAATATAGGAACTGTTGTAAGGGTAACAGTGTGACAGGAACGTGAAATCTGTAATTACTTAAAAGCTGGTGGTATCTCTTCCTTGACCAAGCCCCTCTTTCCATAAATTAAATACCTTGGATTAACTAATAAAGAAATAGTGTGGGCTCTGGCTGAGTAGCTCAGTTGGTGAGAGCTACTATGGCAAGGTGGGGGTTCTATCCCCAGTCAGGGCACATACAAAAATCAACCAATGAATGCATAAATTTGTGGAACAGACAGGTAGATGTTTCTCTCTCTCTCTCTCTCTCTCTCTCTCTCTCTCTCTCTCTCTCTCTCTCCGATAAAAATAAATTATTTAAAAAATATAGTATGGGATAATTCAAGTACAAATTAAAACAATGCTTTTATTCTATTCCCATTTTAACCAAATGTGTGTTAGTTAATTCATGTTACATAAACACGTTACACAGTTTTTGTTTTTATAAAGAGGAAACATCCATACATGGAATTAACTTTATGGAGTGGCAGAAGGGTGCAGTGAGAGAAACCAATAGCAGATCTGTCCCTGAATGATGTCGCTCGCTGAGTGATGAAGACCTTGCTGCTCTCAGTGCTGGGGATTCATCTGTTACCTCCTTCTCTTTCCTCTCTGCTTTATCGGTTTAGAAACAAAGCAAGAGACATGGTGTTAAAGAGTAATTCGGGATTATATGTCTTGGGCTATATTAACCACTATTTTATTAAGTAGTTCATGGTTTTAATGTAGTTGACAATAATACCCATTAGTTTAAATTTCAATGTGTAAGGCCAGGGATTGGTAAACTCCAACATTCAATGCTGACTGCTTCAATATAAATACGAATAATTTACAAAAGAAAAACAAAAATCATAGCATCTTTATGTACTTCACAGTAATTATAACATATGTTACTATAAAGTCCAGACATGTTTAGAAAGGTCATTTCTTCTGCGGTTTGTTTTTCTTCTTTATTAGAATCCATTAATTTCTACCCAATGAGTTACCATCTGATCATTTGTTTTCTCAATCTGTGGTTCATGGATACCTGCGTTAGATTTACTTGGGGTATGCAGCAGATGGTTCAGATTTGCTTACTCATGGCAGCCTAAAAGTTAGGGAAACAGTCCCCAGGCTCCCTTCTCCCTGGATTCCACATAGCATCTAGATGTCTTCTGCAAGCAGATACACCCAAGAGAGTTTGGGGCAAGGAGGGATGATGACAAAGCAGTGGCCCTTTTTCTGCTGCTTTCCCTATTTCTGCTCTATGTAGGGTTAAGGTTATGGACAACTTTTCCTGGGACAACTCTAGGAGCCCTTGTGCTTCACAGCTTTTTATTTGTGCCATCCATATTGCTGGCATATATGGTGGCAGGGATTGACTAATTCCCTAATGGCCCAATCAGGGCAGGCAAAGAAACTCCCTTAATAACCAAGATCCGTGGTGTTTTTGGGGGAGTTATTCCTGGATGTCAAACCTGAAGCCACATATGCCAACCCTCCCAAAATTGTTGTAGGCATCTAACTGCCTGATCTAAATGTCCTTCTGAAACTAAGTAGAATGGACACAGAATGTTTATGTTAACCCAGGAATCTTTTTTTAAAAAACGTATTTTATTAATTTTTTACAGAGAGGAAGAGAGAGGGATAGAGAGTCAGAAACATCGATGAGAGAGAAACATCAATCAGCCACTTCTTGCACACCTCTTACTGGGAATGTGCCCACAACTAAGGTACATGCCCTTGACCGGAATCAAACCTGGGACCTTTCAGTCCACAGGCCTACGCTCTATCCACTGAGCCAAACTGGTTAGGGCTAACACTGGAATCTTTATCTTAAACTATCTTCCTAGGATATTAGGTGCACTGTGAAATTTAAGAGCCCTGCTGAGACAATCTTTTTGGAGGGTAAATCCATAACAGGATCACCACTAAGAAATAGTAAGGCAGGCAATAAGCTTCAATTTAAATTGACCTCTATTGAGTAGTCCCTTTTACCTGCCCAGAGCCACCCTTCTGGGAAGTTCTTTATAAATAGCTCATGTTGTATGCCCTGTGATCTCATTAATTTGGCCTCATCACAAACTCAAAGAAAGTCACTTATAGAGACCAGCTCATAATAGGACCTGGCATAAGAGATTCACCCAAGAGACACACTTTATCTTGAACAGTGAGGGTCTAATTTATAATAACATTCTAGAGCCGTGGTCACCAAACTGCGGCGCTTGAGCCACATGCGGCTCTTTGGCCCCTTGCGTGTGGCTCTTCCTAAGCCTTAGGAGTACCCTAATCCTATCTAATAAAAGAGAAAAATGGTAATTGGTGTACGACGATACCCTTTTCATTGGCTAATCAGGGCTATATGCAAATTAACTGCCAACTAAGATTGGCAGTTAACTGCCAACAAGATGGCAGCTAATTTGCATATGTAGGCACAATGCAGGGAGGCGAAAGGGAAAGCAGGAAGAAGCCCCCTGCCACTGACAGTGATCAGAAACCCAGGGGGGAGCTAAGAATCAGGCGCCTTTGCCGCCCTGGCCAGTGATAGCAGGAAGTAGGGGTGGAGCCAGCGATGGGAGCTGGGCACGGTCGAAGCTGGCAGTCCCAGGAGCTAGGGGTCCCTTGCCTGGGCCTAAAGCGAAGCCCACGATAGCGGGGCCGCTGCAGCTGCGGGTCCCCGCTGCCCGGGCCGGACGCCTAGGCCAGGGGCGTTAGGCCTGGGCAGGGGCGGAGCCTGCAACCACGGGGAGCTGGGGGTCCCCTGCCCAGGCCTGACACCTCTGCCGGAGGCCTCAGGCCTGGTCAAGGGGCCGATCCGGTGATTGGTGATCGGAGGGTGATGAGGGTCAACTCCTCTGGCCGAGGCATCAGGCCTGGGTGGGGGGCGGAGCTGGGGATTGGGGGGATATGATGGTCCCCTTGCCCAGGCCTGAAGCCTGAGTCAGAGGCGTCAGGCTTGGGCGGGGGGTGGAGCAAGCGATCAGAGGGAGATGGGGGTCCCCTGCCCAGGCATGATTCCTGAGCCAGAGGCCTCAGGCCTGGGCGGGGGCCAGAGCCAGTGATCAGGGGGAGATGGGGGTCCCCTGTCCAAGCCTGACACCTCTGTCAGAGGCGTCTGGCCTGGGCAAGGGGCCGATCCTGCGATTGGAGGGTGATGGGGGTCAACGCCTGAGGGCTCCCAGTATGTGAGAGGGGGCAGGCTGGGCTGAGGAACACTTCCCCCCCCCCCACACACACCCAGTGCACGAATTTCGTGCACCGGGCCCCTAGTTAATTAATAACAATGTACCTACCTATATCGTTTAAGTTAAAAAAAATTGGCTCTCAAAAGAAATTTCAATCGTTGTACTGTTCGTATTTGGCTCTGTTGACTAATGAGTTTGCCGACCACTGACCACTGTAGAGAATTTGAATGGGAGACAAGAAGCAGACAGTCAAGTCCTATAGAAGCAGGAAGACCCACGGCAAGAATACTGTAGTCTCGGAAGCCTGAGAAGTCATGATTATAAAGATAATTAGTTAGTAACAGCAGGACCTGCAGCAATAAAACCAGAGACAAAACACAGCTGAAATTCTACAGAGCAGAATAAGAAGATAAAGAGCAAGAAGAAGTACCTAGTGAGAAAGGCCACTAATGCCTACTGCTACAGAGGGCCCATATCTGAACCATGGTCTAGTGTCTGAGACTGAGCTGAGTAACAGGGAGAACATTTCTGGGGTTGTCTTGTAGTGTGCTGTTTATGTGGTGTGGATGCTGTAGTATGCCAAACATGTCCCCCTTCAAAGCTTGCTCCTCCAGCTGCCCGGCTGATTGGCTGGCTACCAACATCTCTCATCTGAGTACCTCTCCCAATATCGTCCTCAACTAAAGATAGCCACCCCACCCAAAGTCATGCCTCCTTCCCTGAAACTGGCCATATATCCATGCAGGAATGTAAGGTCCACGTCTCCTTGCCTTTTTTTTTTTTCTTTGAATTTTTTAAAATTTATTTTATTGTTGAGAGTATTGCAAATGCCCCCCATCTCTCCCTTCCACCCTTTTTCCACCTCCTACCGAGCCTTCACCTGACTATTGTCCATGTCCATTGGCTATGACTAATTTGTACTTCTAAATCCCTTCACCTTTTTCACCCATCCCTCCCAAATACCCTCTTATCTGCAACTGTCAAAACGTTCTCTGTATTGATGAGTCTGTTTCTGTTCTGCTTGTTCATTTATTTTGATTTGTAGATTCAACTGTTGATAGATATGTATTACCATTCTATCGTTCCAATCCTTGATCTTTTTTCCTTTCTTTTTTCCTTCTTCTTAAAGGAGACCCTTTAACACTTTATGTATACTTTGTTAGGAAATGCTTTGATTCTCTTTAGAAAAGCATTGTCATTAGGAATTCGAGTATAATGTCTGGTGCTAACTACACAAGCTTTAACCATAAAGACAAAATAGAAATATTCAAATCTTTACTAGTGTTTCTTCTTGATTAACTTATAAATATGTGCATGAATTCACAGAGCAGAGTACTGACAAGGAAGAGCCACCAATGTGAGAGAAAACTATGGAAGGCTGGCAAAGAAATGCAAGAATAAGAGGGAACAGTGCCTGAGGCTCACACAGGTCTTGGAATAGTGCCTACTCCCAACAGCTATACTCTAATACCTAAATCCATGCAGTGTTGAGTAAAACACTAAAAGGATCTTGCTTCAGTAGTGGGAAATAATTAACCACAGAGCAAGCACTACTCCAGTCCCATGTAGCAAACCTTAAGTTAAGATCTGAAAGAATAAAACTATTTACTTAATGGTATTGGTGTACATACAGTTAATGTAGCAGTCCTGACTGCTATCTTTTGAAAGGCCTGCATCCAAGGCTGGCATTGGCTGACATCTGGAAACTTCGGTTTGGGGAGAGTTCCCACCGTTACAGACAAGAGTGACTCACTCTGTCTAAACTGGTCAACAACCAATATGGGTTATGCTAACTATTTTCTTTCCTCCTGGGACTCTAGAATTTAGGTACTTGGGGTGCTTCCCTGGTTGGCAACATTGTACACATGACGTCATAACTCATGTTGGGGGGCTTTAAGGGCATCCTGCGTGATACTACTCTGGGAAGACCCTGGAAGCTAGGATTTGGTTCCCCTCACTCTTGGCTCCATGCATCTTTTCTCTTTGCTGATTTTTGCTTTTTATTCTTTCTCCTTAATAAATCGCAGGCATAAGCATGACTATATGATGAGCCATGTGTGTTTTTCTAGAGAATCATTGAAACTTGGTACAGTCTTAAGGATCCCTGATATAGCATCCAAGAATAAAACTCAAGATTATTTACAATAGCCCCCCCACCCTTACCAATGAGGAATACATTCTAAGACCCCCAGTGGATGCCTGAAACCATGGGTAGTATTGGACTATACATATTTTTTATGTACAAACATATATACATCCATGCGTATACATCTTTTCACTTAAAGAAAGAAAGAACTTTTGGTATTTCTTTGGCATATATGAATTGTCAGCATCCCTACTTTTATGTTTGGAGAAACCATTATTATGTAAAATAAGGGTTATTTGAAGGGAAGCACTTTGATATCTCAACAGTAGATCTTATAGCTGAGATGGCTACTACATGACTAATGAGCAGTAAAATATGAATGCACTGGACTAAAAATAAAAAAAATAAAAATTGCAATAGAAATGTAAACAGTGGAGCATCTTCAAGCAGTATAAGTACAATTGGGGTGTCCAAATAAAGATAGTAATAAATGGTAACTCAATGAGTAAATGTGGCATTTTTCTTATTATTTACATTTAAAAAATATATAGTTAGGAGTGTCAATAAATATAACAATGTAGTATTGTGATTTATAACATAGTAATAAAGCATATGGCAACATAGCGCAAAGATCAATAAGTAGGAAATAAAACATATTTTTGTAACATTCTTATATTTTACATAAAATATCACTTTAAGTTAGAGTTTAATAAGTTAAGATGTATAGCATGAGACATAAAATAGCCACTAAAATTATAAAACAAAGAGCTTTAACTTAATATATCAAGAAAAGAGATAATAACCTGAACACTTAATTTAAAAGATGTCATAAAAATAAACAAATAAATGGACAAATGTAAAACAAGTAGCAATAAAGACCAACTATAAGTTGCTTATTGGAAACCCACTTTAAATATAGACACAAATAGGTCAACATGAAAGGATGGGAAATAATATACTACAGAAGCAGTAATCAAAAGGAGGTTGAACTATCTATATGAATATCAAACATACTTTAGATAAAGTAATACATTTTTTAAAAATATATATTTTATTGATTTTTTACAGAGAGGAAGGGTGAGAGATAGAGAGTTAGAAACATCGATGAGAGAGAAACATCGATCAGCCACCTCCTGCACACCACCCACTGGGGATGCACCTGCAACCAAGGTACCTGCCCTTGACTGGAATCGAATCTGGGACCTTTCAGTCCACAGGCCGACACTCTATCCACTGAGCCAAACTGGGTACAGCAAATAATACATATTAAAAGGAAGAAAAGAATATATCATAATGATAAAATGTCAATACATCCAGATAAATTAGCAATCCTAAATAGTTATATGCAGAATAATAGAGCTTCAAACTACATAAAGTAAAAACTAACAATATTAATCAGAGAAATAGAAAATATCCAAAACTATAGGAAGATATTTAAGTACTCCTCTTTCAATACTGCAGATAACAATTAGACCAAATATCAGCAAGAATATAAAATATTTGAACAACATCTCATCAATCAACTTGATCTAATTGACATTTATAGAATACTCCACTAAACAATAGAGTAATATACACATTCTTTTCAAATGCTTATGGGACATTTAAAACATTGACCATAGTCTAAATCATAAAATTGTCTCTAAATCATAGTTTCATAAATTTTAAAATATTCAAGTCTTAGAAAGTATCTTCTCTGGCAACACAAGAATTAAATAGGAACTCAATAATAGATCTCTGGAAAACCTCAAAATATTTGGAAATGAAACAACACAATTATGTATAACCTATGGATTAAGAAGAAATTAAGAGGGAAAATTAGAAAAAACTTTGAACTGAATGAAAATAAAAACACAAGACATACCACTAAGATACTACATAAGGTGAAATTTATAGTCTCAAATCAATGACTTCTGCATTCAACTTACAAACTAGAAAAATATGAGAAAATAAAGCCCCAAATAAGCAGAAGAAACAAAGCAATAAAGATCAATTATCATACTCATTGACTTTACTACAGATTTATTTTCTTTACTTAAAAATCTCAATTTTAAAATAATACATGTTCAACCCAAAGCTGCATTAAAATAAATGTCTTAAAAAAATTTTTGGTAATTTTTGCTATGAAAGTGAATTTAGTTTATTAAACTATTATACAAAGATGTTTACTATGACATTATTTATCATAGCAAAACTATAAGAATATTCATATAATCCTATATAATAATCCTATAATAAAAAGGTAATATGTAAATTGACCTTAATGGCAGAGAGACCGGGAACGACTGGTCACTATGACACGCACTGACCACCAGGGGGCAGATGGTCAACTCAGGAGCTGCCCCCTGTTGGTCAGTGCAGTACCACAGAGGGAGCTCTGCTCAGCCTCTCCTGCCTCCTTGGCAGTGCTAAGGATGTCCGACTGCAGCCATCAGTTGGACATCCCCCAACGGCTCCTGGGCTTCCAGAGGGATGTCTGACTGCTGGCTTAGGCCTGATCCCCCCGGGGATCGGGCCTAAGCTGGCAGGTGGATGTCCCCTGAGGGGTCCTGGACTGCGAGAGAACACAGGCTGGGCTGAGGGACCCCCCTGAATGCAAGAATTTTCAGGCACCAGGCCTCTAGTGAGAGAATAACTAAGTAATAATCTTTGTGCATCAACTCAATAGGAATGACACAGCTATTATAAATCATGATTAGAAAGTTTGATTGTAGTTGCAATAGTTATTGACAATCATTATTACAATTAGCTTAACATAGCACTATACAAAAAAGAATGATTACAAAGCCTTCAAATATCACATCCTTTCTTTTGTTCTATCCTCCACAACTTTGTCCATGCTCATTCCTTAGATTGGAATAAAATAACAGTGAACAACCATTAAAATTAAAAACAACATAGCGAGATTCAGGATTTTCTTTTTAATTTTTAAATTCCTACCATTGTTTATATAATAATTAATTTTCCTTTAAATGATGAGCAGAACTATACTTCTCCTGATTCATCAAGAATTTAAGAGACTTGAATGATCACCCACAAGCAGTCAGCATAGCAGTGCCTACCCTGTGGCAGAAAAATTTAAATCCAGACAATTCAGCATCCTGACTATTCGCTCCTCAATAACCCTCCTCCACAAATACTCACTTCATAAATCATATCGATAATTAAAACAGACTTTTTTCTCTTTGATATCTGTCTTAATACTCAAATAACTTTGCTATATAAAATATGTTTCATTACTATTTCTTAAACTTTAATTTCATATGAATCACCCGGGGATTTTGTTAAAAGGCAGACTCTGATTTGGTAGATTAGGGTAGGGCCTGAGAGTCTTCAATCCTAACTAGATCTCAGGTGATGCCAATGCTGCTGCTCCAAAACCCACATTTGAATAACAAACCATATAGCTTTTGAGTAATTTGCTTATCTACTGAATCTAGGTTATTCAGATATTTATAATGTGTGCATACATATGGACATATATTTTAATTATTATGTCAGTTTTTGCCATCAACATGAAGCAAATTTGGGAAATTGCCCAATTTACACTGCAGTTTATGCTGTGTAGCCAGCCTAGTTTCCTTAGTTTCTCATTTTTGGAACAAAGATAAATAATAGATAAGTTACCTACTATTTCTGAATTCTGTAGGGAAGGCAGGGAGGAAGGAAGGAAGGAAGGAAGGAAGGAAGGAAGGAAGGAAGGAAGGAAGGAAGGAAGGAAGGAAGGAAAGAAGGGAGGGAGGGAGGGAGGGAGGGAGGGAGGGAGGGAGGGAGGGAGGGAGGGAGGGAGGGAAAGAGAGAGGGAAAAGAAATGAAATGTTGAGTTAGATCATGCTTATCAGAAGCATGGCTTGGTCAATGATAAAAGCAGCCTTAGCCGGTTTGGCTCAGTAGAGCCTCAGCCTGTGGACTCAAGGGTTACAGGTTCAATTCCGGTCAAGGGCACATGCCTGCCTTGCAGGCTCCCTCCCCAGTAGGGGGCGGTTACAGGCTCGGTCCCCAGTAGGGGGTGTGAAGGAGATAGCCAATCAATGATTCCCTTTCATCATTGATGTTTCTATCTCTTTCTCTCCCTTCCTCTCTGAAATCAATAAAAATATATTTTAAAAAAGCAAAATGTAATTGTAAATGCTCAAAAAACATCAATAATCTCTAGTAACTCTTGACAAAGGAGAAAAAGTAATATACGTTTACTTTTAAAATTGAGAAATCTTGCCGAAACCGGTTTGGCTCAGTGGATAGAGCGTCGGCCTGCGGACTGAAGGGTCCCGGGTTCGATTCCGGTCAAGGGCATGTACCTGTGTTTCGGGCACATCCCCAGTGGGAGGTGCAGGAGGCAGCTGGTCGATGTTTCTCTCTCATCGATGTTTCTAACTCTCTATCTCTCTCCCTTCCTCTCTGTAAAAAATCAATAAAACATATTTTTAAAAAAATTGAGAAATCTTGAAAAGTAATAAGGAGAAAGTAAATTCTTGTAATACAATTAATAAGACATAGCGTCTAGATAGATTTACTTCTTAAGAGTTTATGTATGTATATATTATGTTAAATGCCTTTTAGTATATAAAAGGTACATATAAATACTATAGGTCATTCGTTAGTTTTGTAAAATTGTAATCAACAATTTGTATCTTAATCTTTTACTTTTATTAAATCATATATATTCCTGAGTCCAAGATTGTGTCTTTGATGTTTTTTATTAGTCTAAAAACAAAAAAATAATGTTGCTCAGCACTTACTGTGCTCTAGAAATTAGACTAAGAACTTTACACATTTTATATTATTAATTTCATATTACAAGAACACAATGGATGAAAACTTAATTGCTGTTAATAGATTTATTAATGATTTATAATTATAAATTGTATCTCAGGAATTTGATAATTAAATATGAAGTAGTGGGTATTCATATCTTATAATATCAGTCTAATAGGTTGAAACCCGCCTGTTACAACAACAGGAAAGGCTGGATTAAATATCTAAAACCATGGAGGTATCATTCTGAGGCCAGAATAAAAGAGGACAAGCCCTCCAAGAAAGTAGACAAGAGCAGAAGCCCTTGCTTATCTCTCAGCCATCTATAAACCTATGGTGACAGAGCTTCAGCTTCAATGGTCATGATTATAGGGGTCAGGAAATAAAGCCAGAACTGATGAAACTCACATGAAACTAGGACTCAAAAGTGTGTTAACACTCAGTTTAAAAGTTGAAGTAGAAAAAAATCAACTTCACAAAAGCAGGTGTCAAAATAAAATTGTGGCTTTGGGTAGAGGAGAAAAGTCTTATTTGAGAATCATTAATATAATGAGTGCAAAATCAGATATTAATAATATAAAATATTGGATTATTTAGAAACAAACTAAAAATGCAAGATATTTGTATATATATATATATATATATATATATATATATATATATGCGCAAAAGTAGGGTTACAGTAGTTCCTATGAAAAATAATTCAATAATTAATAAACAATAATACAAAAATAAACTCTGTGTTTTGCATACTTACAACTGTAGACCTACGTTTGCCCACCCCTGTATATATCACAATACATAAGTAAATAATAGAACCAAAAACTTAAAGAGAGACTATCAAAAATGCCTAAGAAGGTTTGGAGAGAACCAAATAGAATATCTAAAAATAAAAATATTAAAAATTATTCATTAAAAATTCTATGCGAGTGTGAAATAACAAACTATATATACCTGAACATATACTTAGTAGGCTAAAAGATAAATCTCAAAATTACATGGGATAAAGCAGAGCTCAAGAAATGGCTTATATAAAGGTTAAGAAACCTCTAAGTTAAAGGGAAAAAGTCAAAAGTCTAATTTAGGATTCCAGAAAGTTGTAAAAACATAGACAGGGGCATCAGTTGAAGAGACATGGCTTAGAATTCTCTAAATTAAAGAAAAACACCCCCTTGACTATTTGGGAAGCCTATTAGTTCCCCAAATAATAAAAATGAGTTCATACTTATACACATGATATACAGGCTGCAAAGCACCAAAGATAAATAAAAGTTATGAAAAACAGCCAGAGAGAAAAGACAAATTGCCTACAAAGAATAATATTTAAAGTACCTTGCTATAACAACAATGGATGTCAGAAGCCAGTTTAACACAAAAATTAAGGAAAAAATTACTTAGAAATTTTACACCTAGAAAACCTAGAATTATACACCAAGCAACACTGACTTTATCACCTCCTCTGCCCCCCGCCCCCAAGAAAGGGGTAAAAGAAAGATATTTTAAAGGTAAATGTTGGTTCACAACCTCAGTGGTACCCTGGATGGGTGACATCTAAAACTAGCCCCTTACAGGGAGGGCGAAGTGAACCTAAGACAGAGGCGAGCCGCCCGCGAAGGGGAGGAGGTGGTTTTAGCAGCAAGAACTTACCAGCTGGTCCCTGGGAGCTGCAGGAGCAGCAGGACTCCCGCTGCCCAGCAGCCTCTTACCTGTACACAGAGGCTGGAACCGGTTCCAGACACGTGTTCCTGCCAAAGGGCCTCAACGCACCTTGACCTCTCAGGCCACCTCCTTGAAGCAGCCCCTAGTGTGCAAAGGTGGGCCCAAAGGTATATTCCCAAAGACAGAGGAGAGGATGAGGAGCCTCCTATTTCTGGGGTCCAGCTGGAAGGTCAACCAGAGGTCATGTCCTCCCGATGACCTCCTCCACACTCCTGATTGGCTCTTTCCGTCTCCCACGGCCCCTCACTTCCTCAGCGCCCCTGAGTGGTTACCGAGAGGTCTGATTGGCACGGAGGCAGCTTATTTGTGGCCATCAGGCTACACTGCAGGCAGATACCACAGCAACAGTATAGGTACGTGCAAGAGAAGACACAGATTGAGATAATGATTTCCAAAATAAGTAACATTTTTTTCCTACCTAGAGTCCCATAATTCAAAACCAGTGATTTCTCTGCCCCAGTGGGTCAGTTGGTTGGAGCATGGTCCCATACACTGGAAACGCTGCTGTTGGGTTCTGGTGCGGGCATATACCTCGGTTCTGAGATCGATCCTGGTCGGGGCAGGATCTAGGCAATGGATATCTCTCTCTCTCAAATCAATAAACATATCCTCAGGTAATGACTCAAAAACACACAATGATTTACTTAAATCCTTAGGCTAGGGGTCGGATCACTCAGGGCCTTTAACTGTGTTTCCTTATGTGGTTTAAGACTGGTGCTGTGTTAGCAGACTCATCAGGTACATCCGGTTTGGATAATGCACAGGTGCCTCCTTGTGAGGCAGTAGTAATGTCCAAGACCATTGTCTTTTGGAAAAGATTTCTTTTCATTAGGGACATTGCCAGTGTTCAGTAAGGACAGGCTTTGTTGGCTATCATTTAAGGCTTGCTGGGTGAATTTAATAAAGGCTTCTATTTTTGCTATAATGTCCTCTAGGGCTCGTAGGGGCACTAGGGCATCAGCTTCCTCGTTGCCAGGAGGTGTCAGCACCGTATGAAAAGGTCTGAAGAGCAGTAGGGACTGTCTCAGGCTCCTAGAGGATAACCCCAATGTCTTTCCGCATACCCTGACCCCACAAGGGCTTATTCACCATCATCTCCCCTTGGCTTTCCATTTCCAACCAATAGGGTTAATCCCTCTTAGAACAGCCCACTGTCAGTGCAAAAGGTTAACAGTGAGGGCTCATGAGTGATCAGTAGCCAAAGCTGTCTGAGTGCAGCCCACTGACTACTGAAATTCATTTCTATTCCATCTAGATGTTATCAGTATTGGGCTGACTACTAACTACAATCATGTGGGTGGGCTGCCCCAACTACATCGAACTGTACATCAGATATCAATAGGAATTTCCCCCACTAACTCTGTTTAGGCCACAGGGACCATCACAGGAATGGGGGCAGGGGCATTTGGAGGAACAACATATTCTACAGGGTCTAGTAGCTCCTGTATTTCCGTGTGTGTGGGGGGGGGGGGGGTATGTGTGTGTGTGTGTGTGTGTGTGTATGCAATTGATTATGTTTCTCTGGAGAACCCTGACTTATACAGACAGGTAAGGGAAGAGGTTAATGGTTGAAGCTATAAAAAGATAACATGAGGAGCCCTTGTTATGGACCTATTTTGTGCCTTGACTGGAGTTCTGCTCATATAAATCTACAATTATAATACTATTGCATACAACATACACACAGAAATGAGTACATATAAATCTGGTGAAATCTGAATAAAGTTGCTAGATGTCTACAGTATCTCCTGGCTTAGATACTATAATAAATTTATGCAAAATGTTAACCTTGGGGAAAATAGTTGAAGGGTGCATGGGATGTCTGTTATTTCTTACAATTACATTTAGTCTATAATTATTTCAGTTTTTTAATTTTTTTCATTTAAAATTTAATAACTTTTATTATTTAAAAAATCTCTCTATATATAAAAGCCTAAGTGACCATCTGACAATCCAATGGTCTGACTGGTAGCTATAATGCAAAATGACCACCAGACACTCAACATAGGAGCTACCGAGCTGCGGTGACTTGGCAGCTGCGGTTCTCAGGTGTCGTACCTGGAGCCAGATAGGAGGGAGGTCGATTCCAGGGTGCATCACCAAGAACCGCCCTCTCACAATCCAGGACCCCTCGGGGGGTGTTGCAGAGCTGGTTTTGGCCCTATCCCAGCAGGCCAGGCTGAGGGACCCCACCAGTGCACGAATCCGATAGTTGATAGATAAATAAATAAAATGAATACCATCTTTCAAAGTAAGATGCAAGGTCATCATTTGAAGCTTTAAAATAGCGATCTGAAAACTAATTTTATGACCTTACCTGTCTATCCACCTACAGACATTAAAAGAGATAATATGTGGGGTAAAGAATTGAGGTAAAAAATTGTTGGTGAGGGCTGTGGGTGGTTCAGGTCCAAATCCCTACAATCATCCATAAGAGGTGACAGGTGCCTGTCTCTCATCTAAAGTCTAGGGAAGAGACTTCAGTGGGACCAGAGGAGCTGGTAATTCTCCTCTAGGGGCTGTTGGACACAAAGGACCAGTGTCTGTCTCAGTATTGAATTTTACATGGTAGGAATGTGTGTCTGACTTATTGCTGTGACAAACATACCTGGTGTTTGTTGAAGTAAATAATACTATTTACTGTGGATACATGTAGTGCAGATGCAAGAATGAGCTGGGCCTAACTCTGAAGATGATCTGCCAAAATATAGGGTGGGGCAAAAGTAGGTTTACAATTATGAGTACATGAAATACAGAGTTTATTCTTATGTTATTGTTGATTAAATATTGTACTATTTTCCATACCATCAACTGTAAGCCTACCTTTGCCCACCCTGTATAGGTGCATTTGGATGCATCAAGGTAACTGTAGGTGAAAGATTCCCTGAGGATGAGGCAATCTCCCCCAAACCCACAAGGAATTGAAAACTTGTCAACTAGGTGCTAAATTATCATTTGTGTTAGCCAATTAAGAATTTTCTACCACTCCCCTAACCTTCCTCCCCTAAAAATATATTTTCCTATGATATTGTTTGCCTGTTGGCTCTTTGGTCAGATTCTCCATTTATGCCCATTTCTGTTCTATATTGTATGAAAAGTTCATTTCCCAAGAACTTGTCCATTTTCATTTATACCCTGGTGTGTACCGGTTGCTGTCTCACAGTAGCTACCTGTGGGATAAGAAAGAAAGCACATATAAAGCATATAATTTATTAATGGAAAGAGCCCAAATCCATTCAGCATAAATGAACCCAGTCATATAACAATCAGATGGATTTGAATGAAATGTCCAACTCAATTGGAGCCCCTTTGTAAATTTAAGAAATGAGTTAGTAAGAAAAGAGCTGACTTGTATCAACATCTCCCAGCTGCCACACTTGGGTTAGAAGCCAACAATGGGATTTACAAAAAAAAAAAAGAAAAGAAAAGAAAAGAAAAGTGTTTTAATAGTTACTTAATAGTTACCTCTTTAGTCATTACTTGTTTTTAAAAATATCAATTTGAAATATATTTTTAGCCGTGAGTACATATAATCAATAGAGAATAGAAATGTATAGTTCTGGAGATGTATAAACTAACTTTTTATTTGTTCCTTAATGTAGCAAAGTTTGATACCCAAATAGCATTGTTGATAGAGCAGCCAAAGTACCTGAGAGAAGATTGCAAACTACGAGCAAAGTAACTTAAAGCTCTGAATGAATTACCAAAAAAAATAGTTACTGTTTATGTGAGAGCTAATCTTACTACAGTATTGAGTACACTTGATTTATCTGTAGTTCTTTTGAGTGTAATATTGATATAGCATTTTTTAAAATCCTCACTCAAGGAGTGAAAATATTTTTCTATTGAGAGAGACTGGAAGGAGGGGCAGGGGGGAGAGAGAGAGAGAGAGAGAGAGAGAGAGAGAGAGAGAGAGAGAGAGAGAGAGAGAAGGGGAGAGAAACATCGATGTGAGATTGGTTGCCTCCCACATACACCCAGACTAAGGGCGGGGATCTGACCTGCAACCCAGGTATGTGCCCTTGACTGGGAGTCGAATCTGAGACCCACGGATGCCCAAGCCAATGTTCTAACCACTGAACATGCCGGCTAAGGCAATATAGCATTTTTAGTAATTGCTTCAAGTATTACAATATATACAGAAAACTTACTGCAATATACTTGTATAGAATGACATTGTACCAGTTTAAGTAAAGCATAGAGGCATTACCTCCTTTCACAGGACTTTACACTCCCCCATTTATAACATAATTTTCTTAA
The DNA here is from genome assembly GCF_963259705.1 of Myotis daubentonii. Taxonomy (NCBI): domain Eukaryota; kingdom Metazoa; phylum Chordata; class Mammalia; order Chiroptera; family Vespertilionidae; genus Myotis; species Myotis daubentonii. The sequence goes on from NC_081841.1 coordinate 157,786,088, forward strand.
ATATTTTCTCTCCCTACACTGAGAATTACCCCACACTGTATTATAATTTTTGCTTTCACAAACCTGAAGGCTCTTCAAAGAGAAGAGCTTAGGGCTGCTTCTCCAAGGCTGAGTCCAAGCCATAAAACCTAATGATTCTCTTCAGCTAGTGTAGATGGAGGGCACTCAGAGGCAGAGAGCTCCAATGATGACTGAAATATAAATTTTACTTGCTGTGTTGTTGGTTCTGAGGGAAGATTAATCAATAATTTTATTTAGAAGAAAAAATAATGTGTCTTCTATTGCACCTAATTAGGAGGATTAAAAATTCATATTCACCTCAGAATTAAGTTCATAATGCTAAAACTACTTAAAATATATGAAATATTTTACAGATTTTATGAAATTTTAATGATTTTCCAGATCTATTAGTTTGCTTTTGCAGTATCTGCACAGCTCACAATTTCCCCTGCCCACTCCAAACTCCTCACTGCAGAAGGTCCACTAGTAGTTTTCTAGAATGTGACACTTTCCACCCTCCCAGACAGTGGCCTGCAACCTTAGCTGCTCATTAGAATCACCCAAGAAACTTAGACACTTAAAGATACCGATGCCCTAACTCCAACCCCCAGAGATTCAAATTTCATCAGACACAGTAATTTCTAACCTTCCCCAGATATATCCACTGTACTGCCAAGCTACCTCCCTGGCATGTGCCCTGACTTAAGGCAATTGAAACTCTCAGGGAATCTGATTTTGGATGAGAGAACATTGGATCACCTCTGTGAGATGGGTCTTATGCTCCTGAGTAATAGAGAAATCAAGAGATAAACAGGAGAAGCAAATAGGCCTGCAGTGCAAGGAGAAAGAAGCAGAGTCATTGAGAAGCAGAAAGGTGAAAATAGTAGAGGGTCCCAGGTCCCTGGGGGCTAACTGTATTTCTGGCTTGTGTACCTCTGGGTCTTTATAATCCACTTTCTATGGTATTTAAACTTGCAGGGATTTGTTTTTGTTACATCCAACCATCCTAACTGATCCAATAGTTTAACTCAAAAGCTCTAGATCATCTACACTAATAAAAGAGAACGATGCAAACTGACCGTAACTTTGTGATGCCCACCAGCCAATCAGGAGTGAGTATGCAAATCAACTCAACAAAGATGGCCGGTTAATTTGCATATGCAGGTGCCGAGTGGCTGGAGTGGGGCGGGACGCTTGGTTGTCGCCATGGCAACGACACAGCCATTCCACACTGCCCCAGCTGCTCCGGGCCTCTGGGCAGCATGGGGAGGTATAAGGGCAGCTCCAGGCCAGAATGAAGGCGGTGCCAGCAGCCAGGGGAAGGAAGACCCATTCTTGCATGAATCTTTGTGCATTGGGCCTCTAGTTGACCTATAAATGTAAATGATGCCCCCTTTTATTGGGCCTCTAGTTGACCTACAAATTTAAATGATGCTCATTATCTAACACACTTACTTGGCATTTAGGAATGTATGCTCTGTGTTTGAATCATTTTAGGCAAGTACTTACCCTGTATATATAGGTACTGGGTAATAATTGAATATGGTAGATCTATACTCAATAGTCTGACTATATTAGGAATTTATTTTTTGTAAATGATAAAACATTTTTTGTGTGATTAAACTGGCTACCTACCATAAAGCAAAGTTTGTGAGCATTGGTAAATGTGCTGTGATTGAAATGAATGAAAAATAACATGAAAAATCATATCACTAGAGTAGTATTATTTTTACTTAGGGGGAAATGTGTCCATGCTTTTCTCAATTCCTCCAGAATTGTCTGACCCCTCAAATATCTTGTTCTGTTCTCCAGAAGGTGAATGTACACTGTGGGCCACTAGATTGTTACCACTTAATGGTAAGGTAACAATACCCTCTTTGGACCAGCAATATGTTCACTACCAAGCAGAAGATTCTCAATGCATCTCTTCTTGCTGAAAGTAAGATCTGATTCCAACAGAAAGTATAAACTCCTCTGGAACAACAGCTATGTTTCAATTCCAGTGACTACAACATCTAGCACAGTGCTTGGTGCAGAACAGAGGCTTTATTAGTGAATCTGCTTAAATGAATAAATGAGGATAAACTCTGCTTTTATATACCAGTTGTACATATTAAAGATAAATCTGAGCACCAAGCCTACACATGAGGAAAAATGATATCTTTACAATGCCATTTACAATATTTTTTAAATTTTATTAACATCTCTATTTCGCATATTTTTAAAATGCAACTCATATAACCTTTATTCATAATTCACTCTCCTCTAGTAATAAATAGCTTTGTGCAGACGCTAATTTTGCTAGTCCAAAGGAAAACACATTGGGAAAACCTTAAATTACCACCAAATTCCACTAACATCTAGAGACTGTATGCTACTCCAGTACAAGTCTTACCGACATAAACATTTGATGACAGAAGACAAAAATGTGATTATAAGGGTCACATAAACATTTTGGGTGTTTATTAGGGAAAGATCATAATTTGTTAACTTATTGAAATAATTTCTTTTGACAGAAAAAAATATCCATTTTCCATTCTCTTGGGAGAGTTTAGAATATTCACAGAGATAGTAACCCAATATTTCTTCAAATGCTGCATTTTGGATTGATAAAAATGTTTATATATTATTAAAGGATATTAAATCTTCAAAGTTTCTAAAGGCATTTTTCCAGTGATAGAGATCAAAAGCAAAACACTGAGTTAGAGTTACAAATATACACTCATAGATATGGGAATAATATATTTTGTTCCATCAACATGTCTACTTTACATTATTCAGCACAAAGCTTTGTGAAATAAGAATCATGGGAATATAAGAATATAAAGGAAAAAGGTACAAATAACAGCTTCATAAACTGAGAAATGTACATAAATAAATCATGTATATGTGGGAAGTTTGCTTAGCTGGCAAGAAACAAAATATGGAAAATCTGCTTGTTAAACAATAACTACAGAGTGTGCTTTTATGATATTTTTCACCACAGTAATTCATATTAGAGATAGAAGCAGTTGCATGTTAAATAAAATCATTGAGCATTGTTCCCTCACATTGCAAAGAGCTGACTTATGATGTTTTTAGATGCCTCCCATTAGAAAGTAAATATTCCTTCAATGCTATGCATTTCACAAAATTTAATAAAGACGAACTGTAAATAAAGTCAAAGGGAGATTTCAGACAGTTTTATTAGGAGATTGTTGAAAAGAAAAAGAAAATTAAATACAATAATAGTAAACATGGTTCTCACATCGAAACCAGACTCAAAGAACTAGGCTACCATAGAAAAATTTCCAATTTTTGTATTATGATGTAAAAACAGATTTTTGTACAGATTTTGTACAACAAAATTCGTAATAACCTTTTATCATTTTTAGAAAACTTTAAATATATAGATAAAAATAGACAATTTCCATAGGTCCTACATGAAGGTGAGTATGTTCTGTTCCAAGGGCTTGCATAGAGCGCAAATGTGGTTATAATATAGAACAACTAGACATTAATATTTCTAGGATTACAAAAGCATGGAAACCATAAAATGGGCACAATTTTACTTGTTTATACCAAAAACAAATTTCAAACCAACCTGTATAACTAAAAAAAAAAAAAAGGAGGAGGGGGGTAAACTTAAGTTACAGACTTAAAATAACATTTCAAGAATTGTAATATTTACAACAGTGTTAGTAAGATTCTCTCTTAACATATAGTTGATAGCTCTTTTCTTTAATCCTTGCTAAAATTTTCTTTATATCAAACCCAATCCTAAAGCATTCTCAAAGGTCTTGAAAGTATGTATTTTAAAACTATTTAACCTACTTAACAGGTGACTCTATGCAAGGAGCAGAGCAATGATTCTACTACATATGTAAGTTGTAGGCTTTTTAAAAAATCATTCAAAACTGTATGATTCAAAAGCTTGCCACAAGTCCCTCCAATTTTAAGTGTTGTAATTCTTTAAAGACTGCATACAGAGAAAAACAAGAAATAGATACAACTAGGATTAGAATCTCTTGCACTCAAACAAGAGATGGTTAATGGAAGAACTATCTTAGAAAACCAAGTTTCTACAAAGCATTAACTAAGTATTTTAAATAAAAATATTGCTCCCTTTAAAGGAAGCTAAAATAGGAACTGCTTATATAACCTTTTTATTGTATTAAAAAAATGGACTTAGCTGTTACATAGTGAGCTATGCAAAAGAAGTATGTTCCAGTATTGCAAGGAAGACCTATAAACTATTGAAGCTTACTGCCAGAATATGTATAATATTCTTCTCTTAACCAAATAATCCAACTCCAAACTCCTTGAACATTTTAAGCTAGTTTTCTTGGATATTTAAGATTTTGCCATTTATGGTAATAAATAATGTTATGACCATACCATTTTAATGTGACAGCAAAATCATAAAATGAATAGCAACTGTACAGATTCATAATACCAGCCTTTAAAGGTGTAACTCCAGGTAGGTAAAAGCAAAGAGAAGGTAACTTCAGCATATAATGTGCACTGTTTGCAGCTTTACTTCCAGTTATCTGCACAAAGTGAAAACACATACTGTAACTTTCCAAAGACAGTGAAAATAACACGGAGGCACCCTTCCCTCTGACCAGGGTGGGAAGCACAACACATTTTAACTTTATCACTCAGCGCTACATGGTATTGGACTGATACATCAAGGGTTTGTTAGGTTTCGTTTTTCAGCAACATTAACATAATATGACGTTAACATATAAAAATATTTCTGGTGTTTCAATTTACTGTTCAGCCACAATCCATTCTCAGTAGTGCAGCTTGGGGCACTGACTAGGGTTCAATATACAAATAAAAATGGCTGACACAGAGTTCTGATGTCACCAGATGCTTAAGATCTCATTCATTAATACTGTGACTCCAGACAAATATTTACATGCCTGCATGCGTTAAAACCAGAAAGGTGTCTTTCTGACCAACAGGGTGACAAAACGTATTTTCTAAAATTTTCATTTTCCTAAACTCTAGTATACTACTGCATACATACATACCTTCCTTGTATGTTTTATGTTTATATACTGTACATGTGACCAACAGTTTGAATAAGAAGCATCATTATTATTTTTAATTCTATATACCACTACCAGTCAGGAATGAAAACATGTTACATTTGTATTTTCTTTTTTTAAAAGAAAAAAGACCTTCAGTGAAACCTTTTGGCTTATATTCAATACTTCTTTTCAGATACTCAAAATGTTATTTCACTGGATTGTTGTCAATATCCATTTATTGGTCTTTTGGAAAGTATGTGAAAAAACATCTTCAGGAGAAACCCCACAATTAGAGAGTTTAAAATAGAATGTAACAGAATATTACTCTTTATTGTATTGACTTTTAAGAAATCCTCTATGCCTCCTATAAGTTCATTTCCAAGTGTTCTTGCTGGTTTCTGGAGGATATTATTCTGTAAGTCTGGGTGACCACTGCTACGAGTCTCTTGATGTGCTCAGATACAGAATATTCAGAGGAGGAAAATGGTTCATTCCATTAAAAAAAACAAAGCTAGGTCTTATTCAGACCTGCCTTTAACTCTGTATACAAGTGTCCAGCAGCAAAGTTGCAGATATTCATTGTAAGAAGTTTGATACTTGTACATTTACAAACATTCTCAGGTCTCTGGTATAACCACAGGTGAAAATCAATGAAGGAACCTTGTATTTTTTTGTTTGTAGAATACTTAAACTTTTAAAGAACATTAATACACAAAATTGAGGAAGTTCCCTTAAAAGGACTTTTATTTTTTTCCGAACTTTTCAATGATGAATGTCTGACTGCAAAGTTCTTTACTACAACATGGATTTCTTCAACGGGAATGATTCAGTACATGACAGTAGTTTTCAAATACAGTCTTCCATCTAAAAGTAAACAATAAAAATAATTATTGAGATGACATTTTGAAAACAAATGTGAATATAAAAACTACATAGCTTGATATAAAATTTGTGGATTTTAGTCTCTCTCCACTTGATTAAGAAGTAACATTTTCCACATAGTCTCAAAGTTAATTTCATAATTACATTGAGTTAATGTGATTGCAATGAGTACAGCATTTCTAGTTCTCATAAATATATATTTGCTATTTTGCTATCAGTTCCAGAGCACTCAAAAAATAGATAAGAGTATGTGTTGTGTGTGTTTTATTGATATGCAAAGCTAGTTGACTTCTGTTGAATGACAATTACTTTCTTCAAGCTTGCAGAACTAAATTTTCTCTGGATGCATTCAGGTGTAACTTCATCGCGAAAGACCAAGTTCCAATCTTTCTCCTTAGCACTGTTGTTAAATATACCACATCATGTAACTGTTTTCTATATTTGTTGCTATTTATATGAAAGCCACCTAGGTAATTTCATCACTATCAATAAACTATAACCTTCCACCCTTGACATGAGAGTAACCGAACAATTAAATGTTAAGATGAAAATGTATTGCTTAACTTTCACCAATTGGGTAACACAGTTATGTGAAAAAAAGAAAAAAAGGAACTCAAACCTTGGACACTTTCAATAAATGCATTTGAATGAATGAGAAATAAGAAATAGGAAGTTAAAAATCAAAAGAGAAACAAACCTAAACATAAGCCTATTTTTCAAATGTCACATCCCCCAAACTGTCCACTTGTGTGGTCTAAACTTTAAATATATTTGTATAAAATATGTCTGCATTTCAAGTTTTTAAACCTACTGTAGAAGTAACCAAAGAAGTAGAGAGCTGATACTTTCACCAAAATTGTCTAATTCTTAGTCATTAATTAATTGATCTCTACTTTTCTCTCTTTTCAATTGTCTCATTATTTCTCTTATGTATTCAACTATGTTAAGAATATCATTCTCCTTTTTTTAAAAAAAATAGACAATGTTTCCTAGGATTAGAGAGAGAGGAAAGAGACATTCTCAACTTGCCCAAAATTCAAATTCTATCAATTGAGGTCCTTCACAAAACCTGTGAACAGGGAATTTGCTCAAAATTAACATTTCAGGGCTCAAGAAGGGTTTTTAAAATCTTTGTACATGAAGTCTTAAAAAATAATTTTATAATTTTCTGTTATGTTTATAGCATAATAGCTAGAACAAATCTAATAGGGAAGAGTGGATATATAAAAAATAATTCATTAACCAGAGACCTAGAAGCATGGAACAGACTGATTAAACTCAGAGGGAAGGCAGGGGTGGGGGAGGGAGATAACTAAAGAACTTATATGTATATATGCATAACCCAGGGACACAGACAATAGTGTGATGAAGGCCTGAGGACGAGGGAGGCAGGTACAGGGTGGAGGGGGTCAATAGGAAAAAAAAAAGGGAGATATCCGTAATACTTTCAACAATAAAGATAACTTTTAAAAAATAATAAAATATAAAAGATCTGCTAGCCATAATCACCATCTACAAGATGTTACATAATTTGGTATTTATCTCCCTCTCTAACCTTATCTATCACCACTTTCCTCTTACTCAGTGACTCTCCTTCATATTGTATGGCACATCAAGCTCTGTAATGCAATGGAGAATTAAGGCCTGTTTTCCTTCTTAGAAGCCTCCTTCTTCCCCACTTATTTTTCTGCTCCTTTCTATTGAAATTCTCTAAGTAGAACTCTCCTATTCATTCTCTAATGCAAGCACTCCAAGAATTAACTCTATTGCACTTGTCTCTACTACAAGGTGAGACCCACAAAAGAAGCAGCCATATTTCTTTCCCCGTTAGAATCATAATGAGAATGCTGTAGCATTCTTTCTTTAAAATTTTACTGCAGCCCTTGCTGGTGTGGCTCAGTTGGTTGGAATGTAGTTCTGTACACTAAGAGGTGGTGGGTTTGATTCCCAGTCAGGGCACATACCCAGGTTTCGAGTTCAATCCCTGGTTGCAGAGCCTTCAAGAGTCAATTGATCAATGTTTCTCTCTCTCCCTTCCTCTCTCTATGATCATTCAGTTAATAAATACATTTTTAAAGTTTTAATGCAGTATTAAATACTAAATTTTTGGAAAAATATATTCATTAATTTGCTTATGTAATAAAAATAATTATCTGTAGCATATTAGAAATGTTAAAGTCTATCTGAATCTGTTTTAAATAAAACTAAATTTATTTTAAAATATAACAATAATTAATGTGTAAGCATATTTACCATACATCTTATATAAAATACATTTATAGCAATTATATACATTATATTTGTGTGCGCAGTATCTGATTTACAATAATTCCACTTTTAATAAGTCTCTCTTTACATTTTTTGACTAATGTGTGTTCCTAACAAATGAACTAATGCATCAAGCATTTGAAGATTCCAGTTATAAAACAAATCCCAACTGCTACAATTATGGCATTTATATGATTAAATAACACTTAGACATCAAAGATTATCTGCCTTACAATTAACTGGAAGCAGAAATAGATGAGGCATGGACAGACCCTAAAAGAGTGATTCTCTCTTCCTTTGTCTACAGAACCAAACTTTCAACGCAATTCTACTTTATAATTTTGTCATCTTTATTGAAACATACTTATGCATAATTCAATATATTTAAGAAAAAAGTTCTAACTAATTTTATATTATTCCAGATAAGTTACAGTATTGGTCCTGCAACCTTCAGCAAATAGCCACCTATGGATGTACCCACAGACCTAAAAACAGGCCTCTCAGCTATGGGAACTATCTCAGTCTTCTGATAACAAACCACCTGAGTGAAAGTTAAATGGAAGGATACACAGGCCCATAATTCATTTGTGCCATGATTTTACATTATAAAATAATGTTTTCAATACTTTCTCCTTCCCTGACTATTCAAACAGCAAGAAAAGTTGTAAGGTCATAGAGAAGCCTGGGAAAAACAAGCTACTGTGTGGAGTTCTTTGGAATCCCAGGAGTGTTTCCATGGCTAGTAAGACTTTAGTGTTGTTTACATCTGGAAACTCAGAGGGCTTATTCATACGCTTTGTTTTAAGGGCTTCCCTTTGTGCATTATACTTACTTTCTGACTAGACAGTTTCACCCCTACTCACTATTTTATATATATATATATATATATATATATATATATATATAATTTCTGCATGCATTAGCCACAGACAAATATTTTTTCCTATTTGTTCTTGATGGTGAGCCAGGTTTATCAATTATTCATTGATATCTCAATTGGATGATAACTTTTCTTTAAGATCAAGTAAATCGGCAATAAAGACAATGATAATTATTATCCAGATATCTCATATTTTCTGAGCACCTACTGTGTTCAGGGCTCTTTATAGATATCAAATCTAAACTGAACAAAATAGGTATCCTTTAGTGTCTTTTATAAATAGCTATGAAGGCTCAAAAAGGGTTAAATATATTGCATACTTTTGCAAGACTTGCAAACGGAAGTGAAGTGGTTTGCTATTTATGTGAATCTAAATTTCATGTCCATTCTATTGTATTACTTTCATCCAATAAGCAATTGGGCTATGACTGGAAGAGATTCTACGTCTCTGAATTGCAGAGATGAGGGACTGGCTCTTCTCCATCTGAGTGCCATCAGTGTCACTGCCTCGCTGGTTCTGTTTCTCATGGTCCTCCCAGAGACAGGGGCTTCCTTTTAGTATGCAGAGCCTCAACTGAACAACTTGAAACCAGAACCAGAATTTTTATAGTTTGGTTTTGGAGAAAATATTTTCCTTCAACACAATGATTGTTTGCTTTCGTATGGGAGGCTAATATGACAGAAAAGCCAAGCTATACTTTGTGCATGGGAGTACTTAATTAAAGATTCTGTTCTAATTAAAAGCATTTGGGAGTAAGGATTGAGTGAAACTTTTTAAATTACAAATTCCTAATAGTTCCAGAGTTCATTGTAATTTGATGCTTATAGCTATAATTTGGTGTATAAGAAAGTATCTAGATCACTGAACAGTTTATTGCAGGTGTGAACTTTTGTGTGTTGTTTATTGTTATTATAAGGTTAGATCTATGGATGAGTTGAAGAAAACATTTTAAATTCCTTGTAAAAATGGATCTCATATTTTAATATTAAAGTTGAAACCAAATCAGACCATTAAGTATATAGATTCTATACATTATTTATTTGCTGTGGCGAAGGAAAGAGAAATGGGGAATGAATCACATAATTTTGTTTTATTGTATTTTATGTTTGTGTATTAAGTCTATTGTTTTGATTTAATGTATTTGACGGTATTATTATAAATGTTTATTATAATGTCTAACATACACACCTATACAGTTTAGCTTTTATTTCATCTATAAAACTAGAGTATTGCATAGCTTTATCATTTACTTTAAAAATTGCTCAATAACAATTATACCACACAACAAGATTTTATACTAGAAGGTGGCAAACATACTGGACAATTTCAAATTGCTTAGTTGGGTGACACCAGAAGTACAATTATTTCACTGTGTAGTGAAATAATTAACAAGGAACTATACTAGTAAAAAGTATCACACAATTTACAAATAGATATTCCAGTTTTGAATACAAACACCCCTGTAAACATAAGGTTCTCTTATGTATTTTCTCCACTAAGGGCTTAATAAATTGCATTTCCTGTTAGAAAGTAGCTTTATTTAAAAAGGCATCTATTTGTTCAAAATTTATATGTAAACCATTAGAATCTAATGAAGTTTGCTGCTTTCACAGAATTGGACATTTACGTGCATAATGTTTCCCTACACCAGAACTGAGGAAAATACTAACATAAACAGGGCAAACATATAAGATCATATATATAGAAAGTTTAATATTGACCTAAAATTAGGTTAATATAAAATATAGTAGCTTTGAGCCTCTCTCAACATAATGTCTTAATCATGAGAAATCAAAACAAGTGGGGGAAACAAATGTTAATGATTCATGTGATATTTGATAAGACAAAGAAAGGAAGTAAAAATAAAAGCAAACAAACAGGACCAGATGGAAAGAATCTTTGTCAAGTCATAACCCCTCTTCTAAAACACCCAAAAGAAGTAGTTAATTAAAGAAAATATTGTTTCTTGCTTTTTTTATAGTTTTATATTTAGAGTAAGAACATTCTGCTATGCTAAAGCAATGGAGCAGAGACACAAAGTCTACGCTTGGTATGAGACATTTTTAAAGAGAGATTGATGTTCAGCATAGGCACTTTTTAAAGAGGATACTAAATAAATAGCATTTCTTCTCATGAAATGCAGATAATAACAGTCTAAGTGATTTTCTATGAGTCATATTCAAGAGTGTGTAAAGATAAAATTAAACAGTAAAAACTGAAAAGCTGCAACAGATTTTGAATTTTATCTAATTTAGGGTTATAGCTGCAGAACCCTGAGGCTCACAGAGTGGACAAGAACTCAGATCTTTTGAATAGTTTCTCCATAAGTACTATGATGCTATTCTAGACAGTGGTACAGAATGTGTGTAAGAGAACACAAGGGTATTCTCTGGGCATTCCATCTATACTAGTACAAGCAGTAGGTAATGGGTTACCTAATGGACCAATACAATCCAGCTCACTTGAATTCAGAGTAGATGATATCATGTTTATTTACAAGACTGGTAGAAGTAAAGTCTTAAGTATGGATAATATAAAATATAATCAAGAACCTCTTTTACATATGTTTCAGTTCTCTTCAGAGAAGAACACAGTCTAGTTTAAGACATGTTTCCAGAACAGATCATCATCTAAAAATTATAGTATAGACATTAAAAGGTAACTCTGTTTTTAGACAAAAAGTGGAAATGAAACCATGCCTTTTCCACGTAAGGGCTTTGTGTCAGGCTCTAGGTCAGTGATGGCGAACCTATGACACGCATGTCAGAGGTAACACGCGAACTCATTTTTTTTGGTTGAGTTTTCTTTGTTAAATGGCATTTAAATATATAAAATAAATATCAAAAATATAAGTTTTGTTTTACTATGGTTGCAAATACAAAAAATTTCTATATGTGACACAGCACCAGAGTTAAGTTAGGGTTTTTCAAAGTGCTGACACGCTGAGCTCAAAAGGTTCGCCATCACCGCTCTAGGTAAACACAGGAATAAAGGAGAGACATGGACTTTGACAGCTGAACAATTTGAGGCAGGTAGAACTAGACGTTAGGTATTGTAGGACTAGAAGGGATCACCATTGTGGAGGCTGATCTAATCACAATATTTTAAATAGGAAACTAAACAGAAAAATCAGTAAAGAAGGCTGAACTGAAGAATGTGAAGAGAAGGCATTTCAATATCTACACATGGCTATGGTTAATCTTACTTGGCTTGGAGTTATTTAGTCAAATCCAAACCTAGGCAAAACACTTTTCTCAAATAGCTAGATCAGTTTACAGTATCTCAGTTCCTCTGAGAAGGGACATTCATGTCAATACCTTAACAAAAGCGACATTTTTCTTGGATTTCAGGCTCAACTGTGATATTAATGCTCTCTATGGACAAAGAGGAATTTACTAACAAAGTCTAAGATAATCGTGCTTTACTGGGTATTAAAGACCTTTTATCCTATAACTCAACAATCTTCCCCAATTAGAGTAAAAATCTGGACCCTGAGGTTCTATGAACTAAATGTTCTTAAGGCCATACCTCCATGACCACACCAAGCAAAATTGATTTCAAAAGTCATCAAGAAATTCCAAAAGGGTAGTGGAGTAAGTGGAAGCTACACTGACATGCTCCCAGAACCAAACTGGAATTACAACTAAAATATAGAAAAACCATCCTGAATAAATCAATTGACGACCAGCTGGAGATAAACTTGATAACCAAGGACAAAAATTGTAGACCACATAGAGACTGGTAGGTAGTGCAGAGGCAAAAAAGGGCTAGCCAGGCTCCCAAAGACAGCAGCTGAAGTTTTGAAGAAATATCTTAGCTGTGGGGAGTTCCCATTGAGAACTCTGGGGTCTAAACCCCAAGCTGGGCTCCCAAGACCAGAGCACCAGAAATCAGAAAGGTGTCCACATAACACTGGCTGTGAAAAGCAGCAAGGTTGCTGTCTGTCAGGGAAAGACAGCTGGATCTGCAAGTACCCTCTTAAAGGGCCAACACAAAATTTCATGAGCAGCCACTCACTTTGGGTCCCAGCAAAGGGAGGGCAGAGTGGACTGGAGGTGTGTGCGCAGAGGACAGAGTTGGAGGCTCTGGGGCAGAGCTTGGAAGGCACACTCCCCAGTTTGCAATGCTAAGACATTCCCTCATACTGCAGAGGACATCTATCTGTGGCAGACCTTTACTATCCAGGCACCTTTTATCTGGGGTGGGGGGGGGGGAGGAGGCAATTTCCCCACCCTATTGGAAAACCCCTTGCCCCACCCTGTGAAGTTTCTAAGGCCCATTAAGAGACTGAGAATAACAATCAGCCTGCAGGCAGGAGCATTTTCCCCACCCTGTTGGAAAACCTCTCACCCCATCCTGTGGTCTATTGCCTGCGGCTAATCAAGACTGAATAACAATCAAACTAGAGGCAAAGCCAGGTCTCTGGAGACTTTGATTCTTTGCCTGATTTAATCCAGGGTAAGAGGCTATGAAGCAGACCTTGGTGCTCATCTTGGTCCTTCCCAAAGGTACCCAGGCCCAGCAGAGGGAACCAAAATCTGTGGATTATTTATAGCTCCAAACAGGGTACTCAGGGCCAGTTAGAAACAGTGTCTAGCATTGTCTTGCACTAGCAGATCTACCTCATACAGAGACACAAAACCAAATAGGCAGCCAAAATGGGGAGACAAAGAAATAAGCCCCAAATGATAGACCAAGAGAATTCTCTTGAAAAAGAGCTAAATGAAATGGAGATAAGAAATTTATCAGACATAGAGTTCAGAATAATAATGGCAAGGATGCTCAACAGCTTGAGAAAAGATATAGTAATTATGAAGAATTACATAGTACTAAATAAAGAACACAGTGGAAGGAATGCACAGCAGATTAGGGGGAACCGCAGATTGAATCAGTGAATTAGAAGACAGGGTGGAAAAATCACTCAGTCAGAGAACCAAGAAAGAAAAAAAAAAACAATGGGGGGAAAAAAAAGAACAGCTTAAGGGAGCTGTGAGACAACATGAAATGTAACAATATTCACATCATAGGAGTGCCAGAAGGGGAAGAAAAAAAATGAACAAGGGATAGAGAATGTGTTTGAAGAAATAATGGCAGAAAACTTTCCTAACCTGGTGAAGGAAATAATCCCACAAGTACAGAAGGCACAGAATATCCTAAGTAAGAAGAACCCAAAACAGGCCCATGCCCAGATACATCATAATTAAAATGCCAAAAATTAAAGACAAAGAGAGAATCTTAAAGGCAGCAAGAAAATAGCAATTTGTTACCTACAAAGGAGCTCCCATATGGATGCCAGCTGATTTTTCATCAGAAACTCTACAGGCTAGAAGGAAATGGCATGAAGTATCCAAGGTATTGAAAAGCAAGCATCTCAAACAAAGATTACTATATCCAGCAATGCTATCATTCAAAATAGATATTGAAATAAACAGCTTCCCAGACAAAAAAAAGGCTAACGGAGATAATCACCACCAAACCAGCAGTGCAAGAAATGCTAAAGGGACTGCTGTAATGAGAAGAAGAAATGTATATAGAGAGAAACATAGGCATATAGAATTAAAGTGCAAAATAAATAAGTACCTATCAATAATAATGTTAAATGTCAATGGATTAAGTGCTCGAATCAAAAGATATAGGGTAGCTGAATAGACACAAAAACATGACCCAATTATATGCTGTCTATAAAAGATCCACTTCAGAACAAGAGAATAACACAATATGAGAGTGAAGGGATGTAAAAAATTTTCCATGCAAATGGAAACAAAAAAAAAGCCGGGGTAGCAATGCGCATATCTGACAAAATAGACTTCAAAATGTAGGCCATCAAGAGGCAACAAAGGTCACTACATAATACTAAAGGGATTGATCCAACAAGAGGTTATAACCCTGGTAAACCCAATATAGAAACACACACACACACACACACACACACACACACACACACACACATATATATATATATATATATATATATATATATATATATATATATATATATATAAAACTTCTAGAGGATTTTAAGGGAGATATTGACAGAAAATCAGTCCTAGTAAGGGAATTTAGCATCACACTGACTTCAATGGATAGATCTCCCAGACAAAAGATTTATAATGAAACAATGATGCTAAATGACACATTAGATCAGGAAGGTTTAATTGACATTTATACAATATTTCACCCCAAAGCAGCAGAATATGAATATACATTCTTCTCAAGTACACATGGGTCATTCTCAAAGATAGACCACACGTTAGGACACAAAACAAGTCTCTACAATTTCAAGAAGACTGAAATCATATCAAGCATCTTCTAAAATCACAATGGCATGAAATTAGAAATCAATTACAGTAAAAAACTAAAAAAACATTCAAATATATGGAGGCTAAATAGCATGTTATTAAACAATGAATAGGTTACCAATAATGTCAAGAAAGTAATAAAATACTTCCTGGAAACAAATGAAAATGAACACACAACCCGTAATCTCTGGGACACAGAAAAAGCAGTCCTGAGAGGGAAGTTCATAGCATTATAGGCCTAACTCAAAAAAGAATAAAAATTAATAATAAACTATTTAACCCTATAACTTAAAGAATTAGAAAGAGAACAACAAGAAAAGCCCAGAATAAGTAGAAGAAAATAATAAAGATTAAATTAGAAATAAATGATATTGATACTAAATGTCATCTTGTAAATAACAACACAAAACATCAATGAAAACAAGAGCTGGTTCTTTGAAAAGATTAAAAAAAAGATTGATGAAACTTTAGCCAGACTCATTAAAAAATAAGGAGAGAGGACCCAAATAAATAAAATCAGAAACTAAAGTGATGAAGTAATAACTGACACCACAGAAGTACAAAGGATTAAAAAGGAACTAGAGGCCCGGTGCACAAAATTTGTGCACAGGGGGTGGGGTCTCATAGCCCCACTTGCATCCTTTTGCAATCCAGGACTTCTTAGGGGATGGTGGGCCTAAACTAGTAGTTGGACATCCCTCTTGCAATCTGGGACGCTGCATGCACCAGTGACCATACTTTTCATACAAGTGAAAGGCATCGTGCTGTTGTATGGGCAGCTACATTTTTTTTGCCCTCATTATAAAAAGTAGTACATAACATGATCCTTCTAAGACAGTAGTACAATTTTCTCCATCTTATGGGTAGAAAAACTGAAGCAGAGGGAAGTTAAGTAATTGGCTTTGTCACACAGTTATAAGTATCAGAATCTGGGTTGACCACGAAATGTGCAAGCATATCATCGCTGCATCATCCTGTTTTTTCAATGTTAGAGTAGCCTTGCCAGGTTTTAATTTTTAAATCTAAGAGACTGTTCCCAATATATAGGGTAGGGTCCCTAGGCCTGGCCAGTGATCAGGGCCATCTGTGGGGCGACTGGCAGGCAGGGCGATTGGAGGTCCTGACTGGCACATGCCTTGGCTGGCAGCCAGGCACCGCTCACTTACCAGCCCCGCCCCCTACCACCACCTCCAGTTGCCTTCCTCAGCGGGGCGACTGGTGGGCAGGGCAATTTGGGGGTCCCCAATGGCACCCACCTTGGCTGGCGACCTGGCACCATCTGCTGGCCGGCCCTGCCCCCTGATCGCCACTACCAGTCACCTCCCTCTCAGGGGACAGAAGCTCAATGCAGGAGTTGCCCCAGACCAGAGGCAGCTCCTATGTCAGTGATGGCAAACCTTTTGAGCTCAGCGTGTCAGCATTTTGAAAAACCCTAACTTAACTCTGGTGCCATGTCACATATAGAAATTTTTTGATATTTGCAACCATAGTAAAACAAAGACTTACATTTTTGATATTTATTTTCTATATTTAAATGCCATTTAACAAAGAAAAATCAACCAAAAAAATGAGTTCACGTGTCACCCCTGACACGTGTGTTATAAGTTTGCCATCACTGTCCTATGTTAAGCGTCTGCCCCCTGGTGGTCAGTGTGCCTCACAGCGACTGGTCGTTCTGCTGGTCGTTCCGCTGTTTGGTTGATTTGCATATTAGGGTTTTATTATATAGGATACTATCAGCAACTATATACCAAAAGGCTGGAAAACTTGGATGAGATGGATAAATTCCTAGAAAAATACAATCTTCCAAAACTGAATCAGGAAGATTCAGAAAACTTGAATAAGCCAATAACAATTGATGAAACTGAAGCAGTAATCAAAAAAGCCCTGAATGGCTTTTGTTTGCATATATTGATCATGTGATTTTTGTCATTCACAAAATGGATGGATGGCTTCACAGGGTAGTTTTACCAAACATTCAAAGAAGAACTAACACCTACCTCCTTAAACAATTCCAAAAAATCCAAGAGGAAGGACCATTTCAAAGCTGTTTTTATGAGGCTAGCATTATCCTAATTCCAAAACCAGAAAAAGGCACCACAAAGAATGAGAATTACAGGTCAATATCCCTGATGAACATAGATGTTAAAATCCTCAACAAAATATTAGCAAACCACATCCAGCAATATATTAAAAAGATCATACACCATGACTAAATGGGATTTATTCCATGGTTGC
The DNA here is from genome assembly GCF_963259705.1 of Myotis daubentonii. Lineage (NCBI taxonomy): Eukaryota > Metazoa > Chordata > Mammalia > Chiroptera > Vespertilionidae > Myotis > Myotis daubentonii. The sequence continues at coordinate 157,803,674 of NC_081841.1, forward strand.
AAGGCTGGTACAATATTCAAAAATCAATAAATGTGATATATCACATAAACAATTTGAATGACAAAAATCACATGATCAATATATGCAAAAAAAGCATTTGACAAAATCCAAAACCCAGTTTTGATGAAAACTCTCAGCAAAGTGGGAATAGAGGGAACATACCTTAACATAATAAAAACCATATATGACAAACCTACAGCCAACATCATACTCAATGGGCAAAATCTAAAACCATTCCCCCTAAGAACAGGAACAAGACAGGGATGTCTGCTTTCCTCACTTTTATTCAACATAGTACTGGAAGTGCTAGCCACAGCAATCAGACAAGAACAAATAAAAGGAACCTAATTGGAAAGGAGGAATTAAAACTGTCATTATTCACAGATGACATGATATTTTACATAGAAAACCCTTAAGACTCCACCAAAAATCTACTAGATTTAATAAAGGAATTCAGCAATGTAGCATAATACAAAATTAATACCCAGAAATCAATGGCATTTTTATACACCAATAATGAATTCTTAGAAAAAGAAACTAAATAAATAATCCCATTTAGCATAGCAGCAAAAAAATTAAGATACCTAGGAATACATTTAACTAAGGACTTAAAAGTCTTATACTCAGAAAACTACAGGACATTTAAAAAAAGAGATAGAGGAAGATATAAACAAGTGGAGAATATAATGTGTTTGTGGATTGGTAGAATTAACATCATTAAAATGTCCATTCTTCCCAAAGCAATCTATAGATTCAATGTAATCCCTATTAAATTACCAACAGCATATTTCACAGATCTAGAACAAATAATCCAAAAATTTATATGGAACCAAAAAAGATCCAGAATAACTGCAGCAATCATGAGAAAGAAGAACAAAGTTGGAGGGATCAGAACACCAGATATCAAATTATACTACAAAGCCACTGTAATCAAAACATCCTGGTATTGGCACAAGAAAAAGCATATTGATCAATGGAACAAACAGTGTCCCTAGAAACCAATCCAAGTGAGTTTACCCTCAATTAATATTTGACAAAGGGGTCAAGAGCATACAATGGAATCAAGACAATCTCTTCAATGAATGGTGTTGGGAAAATTGGACAGATACATGCAAAAAAATTAAACTATGTATAACACCACCTTAGACCATATACAAAAATAAACTCAAAATGGATAAAAGACTTAAATATAAGATGCAAAATCATAAAAATTCAAGAAGAAACCATAGGCAGCAATGTCTCAGACATCCAGCATAGCAATATGTTTGTGGATACACCTCCAAGGGCAAAGAAAACTAAGAAGAAAATAAAGAAATGGGACTCTATCAAAATAAAAAGTTTCTGACAGCAAAAGAAACTACCAACAAAATGAAAACTGAGTCCACTATATGGGAGAACATATTTGGCAATGATACACCTGATAAAAGATTAATATCCAAAATATATAAGGAACTCACACAACTTAACAAAAAGAAGATAAACAATCCAATTAAAAAATGGGCAAGTGACCTAAATAGACACTTCTCCAATATGGACATACAGATGGCCAAGAGACATATGAAAAAATGCTCAAAGTCACTGATCACCAGAGAGATGCAAATTAAAATATCAATGAGGTAACACCTCACACCTGTCAGAATGGCTACCATCAACAAATCAACAAATGGCTATCATCAACAAATCAACAAATGACAAGTGCTGGTGGGGATGTGGAGAAGAAGGAACCCTAGTACACTGCTGGTGGGAATGCAGACTGGTACAGACATAATGAAAACAGTATGGAGTTTCCTCAAAAAATTAAAAATGAAACTGCCAGTGATTCCATTTCTAGGGATAAAACACCAATCAGAAAGTATGTATGCACTCCTATGCTCTTAGCAGTGAAATTTACAATAGCTAAGTTCCGGAAACAGCCCAAGTGTGCATCAGTAGATGAGTGGATAAAAAAATTTGGTACATTTACACCATGGAATAACATGTGGCAGAAAAAAAAAAAATCTGCTTAGCCTTGGAGACAGCATAGGGGGAACTGGAAATTATTATGCTAAGCAAAATAAGCTGGTCAGAGAAAGACAAATATCACATGATATCACTTAGATGTGGAATCTAATGAACAAAATAAACTGATGAACAAAACAGATACAGAGACAGAAGTATGGACCACATTATCACATCTCAGAGGGAAGAAGGTGGATAGGTGGGTGGGTGGGAAGAAGATCAACCAAACAACTTGTATGCATATATGGGTAACCCATGGACACAGGCAATAGGGTGGTGAAGGCCTAGGGCACGGGGCGGGGACAGGCTAGAAGAGGTCAAAGAGGGAAGAAAGGCAATATATGTAATACTTTCAATAATAAAGCCTTACAAAATCATCAGAAATTATCTATTGTTGGTTTAAACAATAGGGAAAGTTCTATGCTTAATGTTAAAAAATTATCCCTCTGACAAAACTTTTAGCCATAAATGTTCAGCCTATACTCATGTAGACAAGTTTTGGACCCATACATTGTATTACTAGAACTTAAGTGTTGTTACAACCACTTGTCATTGGATCTAAACTCTTGTTTCCCCCAAGATGTTGCAACTACACTAACACTTACATAGAGGTTCGCAACCCTAGAGAAATTTATTAAAGTCTGGCCATAATCTCTTTACAAGCAGATAACATACATATGCCCATGTGTATTTCTAGTACCTTGAAAATTGCCTGGAATCTGGCAAGTGCTCAATAAAAATATTTGGAACAACTACCGAAATAACATAAAAAATGAGAGGATAATGGATATTATAAGCCTCTGGGCAATATACCTTGAGAAGAATACAACCTCACTTGGGTAGCATACTGGCTTAGACTAATCATGAGAAAGCATCAGATATAAAATGAGAAAGTCTGCTAAGACTGAACTCTTCCAAAAATGTCAATTTCATAAACTTCTTTAACAGGCCAAAGAAATGATCAAGGTCAAAGAGACTAAAAAGTAATGACAACTAAATATAATACGTGATCCTAATTTGGACTCAGAAATGCTATTAAAATGCTCTAAGGGTCTTTATTAGGTCAAATGACAAAATATGAATTTCAAAGTCAGATTAAATAAAATGATTGTGTCAATGAAATATTTGTTGAGCTAATAAATATATTGTGTTTATATATAAAAGCATATCCCTTTTTCTTTTTGTAAATGCCCCTGAAATACATGTGGTAAATATAACACTTCAGAATTTATACATGCTACTCTGAAATAAGTCTGAAAATACAATGCAGAGAGAGAAAAGTATAAAGTACACAGTAGCAAAATATTACTAGTGGATTAATCTTGTTAAATTAAATATGAAACTTTTGAGACCTTTTTGAACTTTTCTATAAATATCTTTTCAAATTTAAAACATAAAAATTTGCCTAAGTGATTAAAGTTTAATATGTCACCAATATCAGATAGTTATTAATGTTGAAGACTGACACCCTCCTCTATCTACATATACTGTTTCACTGTTTAAATGGGCAGTATTTTCATAGTAAGTATGTTTTCTGGCTATCAACAAGACATTTGGCAAGACCTATTCAAATATTAGTAAAAAATATGATTAGTGATCATCTTAATAGAGTTCTTCAGGAAAACCAGGTTAAGATTTAAGAAACTTACAGGACTGGGGTGTGGATATAAACTGGATTCTGGTCTATTTGTCCATTATGTTTAAATGGTAAACTTACAATTTTAAAGTCTACGAAGTTCGCTTAACTGTATTACCAGTTAGTTAAGACTGTGTATGCTAATGTGCATTTTGATATAAAGAAATTACTGTCTGTTTAACTGTTTGAAACAAAAATAAAAGGACAAGCACAGACCTCTTTAAAAGTTTTGTTTCTGTAAATAAATAAAAATTATATTGCTTTTAGGTCTGCTTTGGTAAACTGTGTGTGTGTGTGTGTGTGTGTGTGTGTGTGTGTGTGTTCTAATTAAGCATTCATTAGTAAGAAGTGAGAAACCATCAGAGTGGTTAATGTACCAGCAAGTGAGAACGTGGTACTTTGCACTTAGGCTACTTTGTCCTGATTGGAAGGTGAGACCTCTCAACTTCAGCAAAGTGAAGCACAATAAAATATCATTACTTTCTCTATCCTTCTATCCATCTCTGGGGCAAAGAAGACTAAGAAACAGAGATGGAAGAAGACAATCATGTGAGAGCACAACTGAACCTGAGTGAAGAATGGACAAATTATCTCCTTTGCCTAATTAAAACAGAGGGTAGGAAAAAAAGTGATGCCTTGTTTGATAAAATAGATATTGCCGAGAAGGGAAACAAGTCACTTTCAAGTCAAGCACATGTGTCCTTCAGAACTGCAAGAAACTGGCAAAATACTTGGTGAATAAATTAAGTTTTCAAAATAAGTATGGGGGGAAAACCAAAGGTGTCAATTAGTAGGGCAGGTCTTGTGAGAGTCTAGTTATTTTATTTTATTCTATTTTAATTTTATTTTTAAATATGTTTTATTGATTTTCTACAGAGAGGAAGAGAGAGGGATAGAGAGTTAGAAACATCGATGAAAGAGAAACACTGATCAGCTGCCTCCTGCATGCCCTGTACTGGTGATGTGCCCGGAACCCAGGTACATGCCCTTGACCGGAATCGAACCCAGGACCCTTGAGTCCGCAGCCAACGCTCTATTCAATGAGCCAAACCGGTTCTGGCTTATTTTTTATATATAAAAAAATCCTCATTTTTCTTTTAAAGTATAACGTTTTCTATTTTTTATCTACACTAATAAAAGACAAAGATGCTAATTGACCATACCTTCACTACGCCCACCAGCTAATCAGAAGAGTATGCAAATAAACTCAACAAAGATGGCGGTTAATTTGAATACACAGGCGCCCAGAGAAGACTGAAGACAGTGTAGAAGGAAGCCAAGCACTGCAGAAAGGAGCCAAGCAGCAGAGAAGGGAACGGATCAGAGGTAGCAGAGACGGGAGCGGAGCTGAGGCAGTGGACATGGGAGGGGATGAAGTGGCGGAGAAGGGAGCGAGCGAGGTGGCAGACATGGGAGGGAGGTGAAGCAGAGGACACAGGAGGGAGCCGAGGTGGAGGGGAAGGGAGGGAGGGAAGCGGTGGACACAGGAGGAGGCGAGGCAGTGGAAAAGGAAGGGGGAGAGGCAGTGGAGAAGGAAGGGAGAGAAGCAGTGGAGAAGGGAGGGAGAGAGGCAGTGGAGAAGGGAGGGAACTGAGGCAGTGGAGAAGGGAGGGAGAGAGGCAGTGGAGAAGGGAGGGAGTGAGGCAGTGGAGAAGGGAGGGAGAGAGGCAGTGGAAAAGGAAGGGAGAGAGGCAGTGGAGAAGGGAGGGAGCGAGGCAGTGGAGAAGGGAGGGAGTGAGGCAGTGGAGAAGGGAGGGAGAGAGGCAGTGGAGAAGGAAGGGAGAGAAGCAGTGGAGAAGGGAGGGAGAGAGGCAGTGGAGAAGGGAGGGAACTGAGGCAGTGGAGAAGGGAGGGAGAGAGGCAGTGGAGAAGGAAGGGAGAGAGGCAGTGGAGAAGGGAGGGAGAGAGGCAGTGGAAAAGGAAGGGAGAGAGGCAGTGGAGAAGGGAGGGAGCGAGGCAGTGGAGAAGGGAGGGAGTGAGGCAGTGGAGAAGGGAGGGAGAGAGGCAGTGGAGAAGGGAGGGAGAGAGGCAGTGAAGAAGGGAGGGAGTGATGCAGTGGAGAAGGGAGGGAGAGAGGCAGTGGAGAAGGGAGGGAGTGAGGCAGTGGAGAAGGGAGGGAACTGAGGCAGTGGAGAAGGGAGGGAACTGAGGCAGTGGAGAAGGGAGGGAGTGAGGCAGTGGAGAAGGGAGGGAACTGAGGCAGTGGAGAAGGGAGGGAGAGAGGCAGTGGGAAAGGAAGGGAGAGAGGCAGTGGAGAAGGGAGGGAACTGAGGCAGTGGAGAAGGGAGGGAACTGAGGCAGTGGAAAAGGAAGGGAGAGAGGCAGTGGAGAAGGGAGGGAACTGAGGCAGTGGAGAAGGGAGGGAGAGAGGCAGTGGGAAAGGAAGGGAGAGAGGCAGTGGAGAAGGGAGGGAACTGAGGCAGTGGAGAAGGGAGGGAGAGAGGCAGTGGGAAAGGAAGGGAGAGAGGCAGTGGAAAAGGAAGGGAGAGAGGCAGTGGAGAAGGGAGGGAGCGAGGCAGTGGAGAAGGGAGGGAGAGAGGCAGTGGAGAAGGGAGTAAAGCCCGCCTTGGTGGGCTTCGCTCCCTTCTCTGCTTCGCTCCAGTCTCAGGAAGCCCTGTTATTGCAGGAATCTTCCTGCAATTTCCCTCTAGTAGCATTAATAATACAGTAATTTTGATAAATTTATATTTGTTTTAGGAAGTAATTGTGAGTGAATAAAGTTCTAAGTCTCTAGAGCTTTATTTAACATAGTTATGCAATGCTGAACCACAATGCTGGGCTAGTGTTAAACTACACAAATGACAAACTTCAATGAAAAAATCTCAAACTTTTTCAATAAATAGGAGGATTTTTTAAATGAAATAAATGGCACTTTTGAGGGAAGCTTTTCTTTATATCTTATCTAATGGAATCGTCAAATGTTATGTAGACAGTGTGGGATGAGAACAGTAATATGCTGTACAAGATCTATTAAGTAAGGTAGCTCTTGTTCACTAAAAACTTAAAAGTCTTATTAAAGAGACAGACTAGCAAACAGGTAAGAAAGTGTATTGGCAGCATGAACATGTCTAAAGAAGGATATGAGAATCAGTAAAATGTCTGCCCAGAAATATAAGCCCAGAGGCAAGTTAAACAGGCAAGTTTTGGCAAACGCTCATTTAGCAACGAACCAGAAATGAATGTGGACGTGTGATATACTTTTGGAGATATTCCTGGGTCCACAAAATATTTGAATTATATAGTATTCCCAGTTAGATCCCACTCTCTGGGTAACTTGGCAGTTTCATTTTCTACATAGCCCTCCGTGGTAGAAGTCCTCTAAGATAGCCAGCATTGCTTCCTCTCTCCAGGTAGTCACATCCTTGTATGATCCCTCTCACCTTAAGTGTGGGCTGTACCTAGTGACTTCATTCTAAGAAGGAGAATATGGCAAAAGTGATGAGAAGTCACTTCCAAGATTAGGTTATGAAAACCTGTGACTTTCATCTTGCTGGCAGACACACTCTCTCTCTGAATCTTTTCACTAGCTTGATCTGATGCAGCAGTTTACCAGGTACTGAGTTGCCCCATGGAGAGTCCAAGTGTCAATAAACAAATAATGGTTTCAGGTTAATTGTCAGAAAGTATTGAGGCTCTCAGTCCAACACTCTTGAGGACAGGAGGATGCCATCAGCAATACGAGAAGCTTGGAAGTAGGCCCTGCCTCAGTTGAGTCTAGTGATGACTGCAGCTCCTGCCAACAACTTATTACAGCCTGGGAAAGAGCCTGAAGCAGAGGACCCAACTAAGCTATTCCAAGATTCTTCACATACAGAAACAGTGAGGTAATACATGTGAGGTAATAAACAATGAAGTTTTGAAATAATTTGTTATGCCACAACACATAATTAATGCTCCTTCCTTTATAAAAAGATGTGCTGGTCAATGATATAGGTAAATTTTTCAGTTCTTATGACTTCCAGTGTTTTAATATACCTGTTTGCTTTCTTCTGGAGAAGACTGATCACCCAACTCTGGGTCATGTGAACTCACCAAGCCACCTTGTAAGTTCTCCTGGAAACTTGCCTGCATTTCAGAGAAACAACAAAACCAACCTGCATGTTTCCCTGTATAATATTTATTGTCTTCCTATAGCAAAATAATTTTTAAGATCCTCTCTGATTTGCTACAAATGGAACACATTATTCTAAATCACATGTTTATTTTCACATGTTTAAAGAACTTGCTGGGTCTTTTTAAACTATATATGTTAAATATCTATCTATCTATCTATCTATCTATCTATCTATCTATCTATCTATCTATCTATCATCTATCTATTTATCTATCTATCTATCTATCATCTATCATCTATACTTATATCACTTTCTACACAATCTTTCATCTATTTATCTATCTATCATCTATCTATCTTTCTATACATATGTTTACAGATATATTTATCCTGTAGTAAATTACTTGTGTTACCTTAGAGTACTTTTATTCTTTTTAAAAAATATATATTTTTAATATGTTTTTATTGATTTTTAGAGAGAAAGGGGTAGAGAGATAGAAAATCAATGAGAGAGAAATAGCAATTGTCTGCCTTCTGCACAATCCCTAACTAGGGATTGAGCATGCAACCCAGGACTGTGCCCTGACGAGGAATCAAATGGATGGTTTATGGGTGGATGCTCAACCATTGAGCTACACCAGCCAGAGAGGGTACTTTTATTCTACTGGGAGTAAAAGATTTTTCTGGAAGACTGATAATTTTATTTCATGATATATAGTGGCAGTCTCAGAAATAAAAATTATAATTTTCAATAGTCTAATCCTTTATTAAATTTATTTCAGAATAATAATGATTATGATTGTATCAAATCACTTGATGCAATTGTGACAGAGGTAATCATCCCAGAATATTGTATGTTCCACACTGTTAAAGTTGTTACCATTTAATGAACTGCCATTTACCAAAAAAGAAAATACAAGAAAAAAAAGTCTAAAGTTCTCTACTAAAACCATGTAGGAAGATAATATGTTGAACAAGAAACCAGACAATCTTTTTAATATCCCTCAGACATTCTCTGGCTTTATTACCAAATGCCTTATGTACTGAAAAATCACAGTAGTGGTTATTGGTCAAGTTCACTTTTGGTTATATCTGGGGTCTTGGAATATTTGAAGCTGTTGTTTATTATACTTCATGTTTTGCAATGAAACAGACATAATTATTTTCAAATTATTCAGGAAAATATCAACCAAACAGCCACAAACAATAACAACTGTAAGACACTAAATGCTTTCTAAAATGGAAAGCGATGAAAAAAAGATAAAATGTGCTACCACAAATATATGCAATGCTAATAGATAAGTTTGCATTTTACAAATTATCTCTGAGGAAACAAAGAATTTCAGAAATCATCTGAAATGCTTTGTTTATTGTAAGTTATAATTTGTTCTCAGCATATATTAAATTCCACGAGATTGCCAAATTTATTTAATACAATTTCAAAAAATTAACACCAGAACTCTACAAATAAACATTTAAAGTATATTATTAAAAATGTGCATATATTTAGAAAGAAGATAAATGCTGATATATTCCATGCCCACTGTGAAATTCTGCCCTCGGTCATGGTAACATAGGCCACTATTTCCATTAAAATTAACAGCTTGTGGCTATGGTTACTGTCAGCATTGCCTTATTTTCCCATCACTAGCAACTGTGATATGAATAAAATTAACTTATGTCACCATATACATGATTATATCCTGGATTGAGGTTAGTTTCGAGAAGTACTATGAATTTAAGGAACTCATCTAAGATTATGTCAAGACTACCTTATAATAAATCTTTATTTTCCTACCATACAGACCATATACTACTCTTACTTCTGTTCAACCAGGAATGTCTATTTTATCTCAGTATCCCTGACTCATTTCAATTGGACAGAATTCAGTTCCATCTCTTTTTAGGAAAACTTGCTTACATAGTATAAGAACATTAACTTGTAAGTCTTGGATAATCAGTCTTGCCTATTTTCCCATCAGGTCTTTGATAGCAACATGGTGTCTGAATAGAGTTCACAACCGTAGCCTCTTTCACATGTTCTTTCCTGATCCAGCCCTTGGATGAGAATTCTCTAAATGCTTCAACTATAAGCAGGCATTTCCTGGCTTTATTATCAAATGCTTTATGTACTGAAAAATCACAATGCTTGTAAAGTTTTAAATATAGTGTAGGACTAGAATTATTTTGTGTAACACACATTTTGTTGTGATCATTCAAAACACTATTACATGAGCATTTTTTCTTTACCTACAAAGACTAAAGCGTAAGTGTAATTTTTACCTTCATCAAAATAAGAATGTATTATACAGTTCAAACGATTGCAAAGAATAACTATGTATCAGAAGAAAAAGCTAACAATGGGAGTAAATTATTGTTGCTTTTTTATGATTCTATTCAATGTAGTTTGATTACTTGAAAGGACTGATATTCAACATATTGCCATATGAAACAATATCATGAAAAATACATGTCTCTTAACGCAAGAGTTGAATTGACAGTTTGTCATAGGTAAAATCTGCAGAATCAACAAAGATGCAAAGTAAATAAGTCAAAATATGAATTATCTACTATACCATTGCATTTTTAGCATTCTCTATTCTAATATTATGAATATAATATAGCACTGTAAATTTCTCAGTCCCAGTTTTATTACACTCACTTTAATGGACAAAATTCAACAATAGTAATCCATCCTTTCTAAGCACCATAGAAAAAGCTACATTATGTTTTCTCTAATATATATATATATATATATGTATATATATATGTATATATATATATATATATATATATATATATATATATATATATATAGTCATTCATTACAAATAAGAATGGCATAAAATGTTCCAGATATGTAGTGTCATAGCCATGAGAATATGCTTCTCAATGTTGCATCTGTTATTATAATTTGTTCTTTGTAAGGGGAAGGAGTGGACACTCTAGCCTTTCAGAATAATGACAATATTAAGATTATGGAAAGAAAGTCTATATTTTCAAAATAAGGCTTTAATAGTGTCCAAAGCTGTATGTCATGTCTGGCCTTCACATTCAAACTGCCTCACTTTCAAACTCTAGTAATATACTCACTTAGGTTCTTACCCTAATGCTATCTAAATGCCCCGTTGCCATACCAGACTCAATAGTAACAGGCTAACCTCAGCATTTACTCTAGCCTGGATCTCGTTTCCAAATTACCTATTTCCAATTATCAACCACTGGTTTCCTTTTTGAAATTCTACAGTTTTTTCCTTTGTATTTCAAGTGCACCTTCCCACCCATTTCTTGCACACCAGAACTTGGATCCTCCTTATTCTCATTTCTAAATTTATTACATTTTTTCATTTATTTGTTCTCATTCTCTATTAACACTTCTTATGCAATATTTATATTAGATTTAGATTTATTATATTGATTTCAGATACAGGGGACCTACTCTTTATTTTTACAAATTTTTAGGAATTTGTCCAGTGCCATACTCAAACACAGCCATAATGTTTATTTCTCTTCTGTTTGCAAATAGTATTACATAAAATATGTCAATAATATGACATCTCAGAGGACTTAGACTTACATAGCTAGACTTAAATGTGTCTTCACTAATCACCCAAATGGACTTTATTGCTTTGTTTGTGGTTTGAAAGTACTTTGTTTACATGTCAGAAGCACTGGATCAGAGTGTTACTTCATTAAAAGAGAACAATAGATCTTTCACATCTTTCAGGAAAAAAATCATCAAATTTTCTAAATTTCAGATTTAACATATTAAATTAATTTTAGGCCTTGGATACATGTTTTAATATTGTGCTAGTGAGTTCATATAAACAACAAAGCTAAAATTGAGTTCTACTGGAAACACTTCAAAAGATGACTACCTAATGTGTTTGTTGAGTGTTATTTTTTTAAACAGCATGCATTTACATGTTTTGCTTTGTTAAATTTATTTGTTTCACATAATTAATGTAATGTCTAAATATTTCATATTAATATAGAAATACAATTTGACCTATAGTTTCTACTACCCCCTGAACAATACCATGATACCCACAGTTTTATCAATAGGAATTAACTCTACATGTATTTTATTAAAATTATTTCTGTATGCCTGTACTAGATGATGAATTATTTAGGAAAGATATAATGTCTTCTGCCTTTTTTCTGGCCCTACTTAAGTATATAAGCATTGCTAAAGTGAATTGGTTACAACAGATAGATTTAACAAGAATTAGTTACAATAAACAGTGTGCCAAATTTCATTCCATGAGATATTGATACATTTAATTCAATACATTGATTTGGAGTCAGATGATTATTGGAAATGCTAGTTTAACTTCCCAGTCAAATATATTGCAATTAATGCAAGACATTATTTTACTTTAATGTTGGACTTTAAAGTAGGATTTTTGGAGTCTTTAAAATACTAAACATGGACTTTGAAAATTCAAGAGAATATATATATTTAAGTATATATTTTCATTTTTCACGGCTATTTTAAAATTCTGTTATCCCAAACTCTTCATGTGATGACTCCCAGAAAAGGGCATTGATAAGCAGATTAGAAACCATGTTGGAGGAGCATGTTCATCTATGATTTTTGTTGTTGTTTTATTTTTATTCTACAGTGCAATAAAGATTTCATACATTTGTGGTGGTCAGAGGGGTTTCAAGAAGAGAGATCAGATGAAAAATATATACATGAAAATGAAAACAGCAATCCTGGCAGTTATAACTTCAATTTCATGATTTGGAGCTTCTAAAACTTCCTTCATGATATCACTTTATATTTTTTATCAATTAGTGTAACCATATGAAAATGTAAACATCCAGTTAGTGGCATGAAGAGGGAGAAGACAGTACCACACTAAAGAAGAAACTAAAATCAAAGCCAAAAATAAACAAAAAGAAGTCTGGTTTTATATATTAATTTAAGTTTGTCACATTGCTAACTCATTTTATTCAGAAATTATACATATGCCAATAGTAAGAAACAATAATCAAAGTCATTATTTTCAAGACTTTAAGAATACTACACAGCCATTCATCACATTAAGTATTGCTAAAATTTCATGCATACTTATTCCGTAATATTTCATCACTCCAAGTGTTAAATCTAAAAGCCCATAGCTTTGGAATGATAACATAAAATGTCACCTCTGTTGAATATAAATTTTTAACATTAAGAGAATAATTAGAAAGGTTTTTTTTTCTTTGTTTTGTAAAAATAACATGCAAAGAAGCCTACTGAGTTGTGATAATTCACAGCCTTCCTATGTGAATTGTTAGGTTTAAATAGATGCCTATGTTCTAATTTTCTCACAAAGGAATACAATCACACATTGAAATACTATTCAAAACAAGGCAACCAAGAAATGCATTTGATATCAAAGTGGGCAATTATCTACCAACTAAATATTTCAACATTAATTTAGGAAATCAATTTGTATGTGACTTAAAAAAAATCTATCTATCCTGGCACTTAAGTATATAAATCTCTAAAATATTCACCTAACTTTGATGTTTATTTGTAATCTCTCCAGCATTAATTTTCATAACATTTTCACTGTGTAGATAAATGCTATCAGTATTTTTGGAATTAGTCAGTTGAGAGTTTTGTTGTGGATGTGAAATTAGAAGATGAGAAAATGTGGGAACTGCTATATGTTATTACCAGCTTCAGATCAAAATGAAGTTTGCTCTATTGTTAACACAATAGCTCATATTCTTGAATGACTTTATACTTCTTTTTGGATGGTTGAAATGTTGTAGTGTTAGCCATCGTTTCTTTTTAAAAAATATCTTCATTGTTGAAAGTATTTCATATGTCTTCTTTTTCTCCCATGGACCTCTTCTAGCCACCCCGACCCCTGGCCCAGGCCTGCACCTCCCTATTATCTGTGTCCCTGGATTATGCATATAGGCATGTTAGTTCTTGTCCTGGACCTGGACTTGACAATGGTAATTGTTTGAAAGCCACTGAAGAACTATCGGTCCAGTCTGAACCTGAACGAGTTCAGTGCCATGGGCCGCCTGCCCTCATCTACTGGATCAGTAGGCACACAGTTGAATTTTGTCTGCACTCTAAGTTCTCATTGTAAAATTGCAATAAAATATCTTCAAATAAGGAACAAAATGATATGGAGGAATACTTTTTATAGGCACATTTTGATTCTGATGTTGGTAACCCTTGGGAAGTTATTGAATTATATTGTATTTCAATAAAGTCTCACCCAGGAAAGTTAAGGATTATAAAAAAAAATATATTCCAAAAATAGACCATAAGTAGATGAATAAATGCTATGCCATTAACAATCTTCTTTTTATTTTCCAGATTTACTTCACTCTTTTCATTCATTGAGACTTGGATACATTAGCCAAGATTGGCTCTGAATTTCTTTGGAAAATACAAGCCTATGAGCTATATTATGTAATTCAACAACTTTTACAGTACCTCCAGCAATGTCTTTAAATGGTTCTCATCCTAATAATTTAAGAAGTACAATTATAATTTAAAAGATTAAAAAATTGGACATTTTAATTATGTGCAGTAACCATATCACTTCCATGCCTAACACAATGGAATTAATCTGAATTGCACACTTTTGAAGGAAGATATGAGGAGTGGGCCTAAAAATATTATTTCTAAAGGATGTCTGAATTAAAGGTAGTTAGGGGAAATTGTATTCATTCTGAAAAGCTAGGAGAGCTGTTCTCTTTACTTGTGACTTAATTTCTATTTTCAATTTGGTTTATGTGTTAATACCTGATATATGATGGGTTCTATTTTGAATTGAGAAAACTTTTCTTTTTCTGTTTCATAAAAGATAATATTTTATTTGGGCTTCAACAGTACTTTTTTCAAAAATATGTAATTTTACATAAAAATGTGTATTTCTGAGTTCCCTCAGAAAACAAATATGATAGTACTAAGCTTATAGTCCCATTTGGGCAACAGTAGGCTAGAACCCAGAACCATTTGTTGTGTTTTGAAGAGAAATATACTTTCCATTCCTGCTGACTCACATCTAATCTACATTTTTCATTTGTAAAATTTCTCTTTATTTCCAAACTTTTTACCAAGGATAGGTTTAGACTGTAACATTTTGTATGACTTTTCTGGAAAAATTTATAAAAAAAAAAATCAAAAGACTGATAACTTGGAACAAGATATCTTGAAATTATATTAACCAGTATAAGTCATTAAAAAATACAGAAATTGAAATTACTAATACAAGTAAATATAAATTTATCATGAAAATCAAATAATTAGTTTTTAATCTGCTAAAATGGGAATTCCGTAAGTAAATGTAAAACCACAGTATGCAATATCAAAGTAAAACACAACACACCTGATTATGTATAGGAATAATTTATGATCTAAAACCTCCCCATCCAGTCTCTTTCTCCCAGGGAGAAATAAATAAAGAATGAGAGTCAGATCCAATAATTTGTAGCCATCATTCATCGTTTATAGGTGTAATTAGTAAGCTTAAGTGGAACTATGTTTGGAGATTTACTATCTCTGGAGTATGATTACATGTGAATTAGGAGAGTCTGTAGCTACTCCACACTCTATGAGAATACCAACCATATTAAGAGAAATTTGCCAAAATATAATAAAAAAAATTAAGAGGCTCTTATGCTTCCATCTTAAATGAGTAAAAAAAAAATAATTGGTTTATCTTTTACTTAATTTGGAAAGAGATGAATAATAATACAGAATACATGGCTGCAAATAAATCTCCTTAACCCATGTTGCTTAGATTGACATAAATATTTCAATTCACACTCTGTCATTAATTTTTTAATGCTTTGGAAAATCTGGTAAATATAATTTTTATTTTCCACCTCAGAACATGCTAAAAGAAAAAGCATGTATCACATAGGAAAAATTATTCATTGTATTAAACATTTTTCTTTTCATTCCTAAAATTATTTAATTTTTACCACTAGTGAACACTATTGGAAGTATCATTACATTAAACTTGTGCATAATTATAAAAATAGCACATTCTTACTATAAGTTAGCCTCTACCAGGCACTGTTCCAAGCTCTTTCTATATATTCATTCACTTAATCCCCATACAACTCTGTGAGGTCGATATTATGATCATTACCTGTGTTTTATAGATTAGGAACCCAAAAAATCAGAAAGTTTGATTTACACACTCAGTGTTGTATAGATAATAAACAGCAGTGTGGAGATTTGATCTCAAGTAGTCTGATTCCAGAATACATGCATCCACAGTGGACCATGGACACACTGTGTGTATGCGTGTGTGTGTGTGTGTGTGTGTGTGTGTGTGTGTGTGTGTGTACTAATAAAAAATTAGATGTCTCTGCAATTGACACTTAGAGCAGATCTTAGCAGTTAAAGTGAGTTACCAGGGTGACAACACTAACAAATGGAAGTGTTGACACTAGACTCTAGCTCTCAGTTTACCAGTGCTCTTCTAGGCCTGACTCATCCTGATGTTAATTTTAATTTTTTTAGAACTCAGTTATTTAAAAAAATTATCAATGTTAATGCTAGAGAAAATCTGCATTGACATTTATTTTGTAACTGATTAATAATAATCTTTGTAACCTAATGACTTTATTTTCCTTTTTATATCAGAGAAAACTTCATGAAAATTTGTAAATTATGAGAGCAGTTGCAGGGCTAAGAAATAACTGTTGCCTAATGGAAATGCCTTTTAGCTTCCCTAAAGATAAATCCTACAGAAAACCCTAGTCAATGGAATAGATTTTATCACATTACTAAACTTGACATGGAAAAAAACTATATATTTGCATTTTGAATCTTAATCTTTATAAATTTATGCCACCCTCCTTATCTAGTTTAATATTTAGGCATTTATAGCCACTTCATAAATTATCATAAGAAATGGTTGTCATGTAGAAGAAAAGTATATGGAGTTAAAAGGACACAAGGTTCTGAATTCAGTTTGCTTCTAAGCACTTTGCTTTACCTCTATACACCTCAGTTTTCTCAAATAGTATAAAATGGGCATGCATGAGGATCATAAAATAACATCTGAGAAAAGGCTGAGCAAACTTCAAATTGCTTTAGAAACATTAGCTGGTGTTCTTCTTTGTAAGAAATGTTTTTTGATGCCCATCTCTGCTAAATCAAAATGAATACTATTTAAAGATAAACAATTTCCTAATATATATATATATATATATATATATATATATATATATATATATATATATATATATATATATATATATATATATATATTATATAATAAAAGCTTAATATGCTAAGTGTCCAGTAGTCCGTTCAACCAATCAAAGCATAAAATGTTAATGCTATGCTAAGGCCACTCAACTGCTCGCTATGATGTGCACTGACCACCAGGGGGCAGATGTTCCAACCTGTAGGTTAACTTGCTGCTGGGGTCCCTGGAGCCCTTCTGCAGTCCCTTCCTGGCCCCGTTTGTGCACCAGTGGGGTCCCTTGGCCTGGCCTGAGCCCTCTTGCAATCTGGGACCCCTCAGGGGAAGTTGGAGAGCCAGTTTCACCCTGATCCCGCAGGCCAGGCCAAAGGACCCCACTGTTGCACAAATTCGTGCACCGGGCCTTTAGTGCACCAGGCCTCTATATATATCTTCTAGTCTCCACAGACTCTTATTTAGTTCTCTTGAAAATATACCATTTGGCACTTGATAACATTTTGGATTTCATCCCTTTTAAGGCATGTCTTGATTTTTCGCTGTGATCTTAGTTTGTGAGAGGAGAAACTCTGGCTGCAAATCTCCAGCAGGCAGATTTAGAATAAAGTTGAAACTGTATAGCCTCTGTCAGAAAATATTGTCAGTCAATCTAGCAATTGTTAATAATAGCAAATGAATATTTTGAATTTTAATGGACTAATTTATTTCAACCAACTAAAATATTTTCAACTAATGAACCATTTCCCAAACAATTAAACATACTGATTCTCATGTATTCCCACTTGTTACCTACTATTTCAGCCATAAACATAACACTGCCATTAAAAGAAATGATCAGGCTTTTGTAAATCATACTTTTAACACTAAATCATTATATTTATTCACCAAATGCTTTGCCACATTTGAGAAAGTAAAAATAGGTTTTCTTTTAAAAAAATATTGCTGTTTTGAGATGATACTGAATGGTAAGTAATGTGTTTGTTTTTCAGCTGTTGCAAATCTAAAGAGATTTTTTGAATACTTCAATTATAAAAACATTTAAAACATACAAACTTGTGCAATTTTTATTTTAATGAAGATGAGAAGTTCATTAAAGAAGATAAATATTTCATTAGATGTTAAATAAAACAAAGAGATTTTTTGGCTTCTCTCAGCAGAAAATTCCTTTGAAAGATTAATTAATACATGCAAATTATGCAAATTAGACCCATGCAAATATTTTATGAAGACAATTAAGGGAACCATTAATTACTGCTTTTTTTGCTTCAGTGAGATTCATTCATTTAATTTTAATTTCACTTTAACTGTTTTGATGTATAATCTTGCAGCTAAGAACTTTATCTTTCCTGGCGGGTCACTTAAACTTATAAATTTCATCAAGTGAGCGCACAGAAATCTGTAAAGATATTCTCTAGACTATGTTTAGTATCCAGAGAAATTCTGACACAATGCACTCCCAGAAACAGGGAAACTGGAAGGGAATGTGAGCTCATTCTTGGACAAGGTTCAACTGCTGGAAAAGCAATTAATTTGCTTTGGCTGTGCTAATATAGGGGAATTAGAAAGTGTGACACAAGACAAATAGAAATAATTAGTTCTCAAAAATGATGTTCTCATTAATATGGTTCAAACAGTAGAAATAAAAAACATTATTGTGGCATGTCTGCATTCTCTCCCTAATCATGGGAGGTGGGGTAATGCACCATAAGCATTTTACATTTGTAGTCTAACTGATGTTTTATTTTTTCTAAAGGAAATTTTAAAGCAAAGGGTGTTATATATCATACATGTCTAAACATATACTTGCTATCAAAATTGATAACATACTTTCTGTCACTATGGGTGTATGTACCAATATTTTATTTGTTTCATACAAATCTTGTAGTTTACTGAATATACTTTAAGAATGATGGTTCTTTTTATGTAACTTAAATAGTTTATGACTTTTATAACTCTTAAAGTATAAATGACATTTCTCAAAAATATTTTAAAAATTGCACTTATTCTTAAAGTAGTCATTCTCTATATTTATTAAGGGTTATTTTAGATGGCCAGTGTAGTTTTACTGTCTAAGTGTGGTTACAAAAAAGAGAAAGCAGATTTTATGAATATGACCACTAATCTATATTTCCAAATGGTAATCTTCTTCATTCAGCTTTGGTAGACATTATACACATTTACTACTTAAGATCTTTAGTCAGCAAATTAATTGGCTAAAATGGCCACCTACATTTCACTTAATAATGAAGATTATAAATGGCTCAAAATAAAAACTTATTTTAAATAAATTTTCCTTAAATCTAAAGATAATTATATACTGCCTAAAAAGAAAATAAAAAATAATGTTGACCACAATAAAAAACCAATTTGCTAAACTGTCTATTTAGTTATAATAATTGAAAGTATCATCAATAAAAACATATAAAATTTAAATGACAGAGGCTTATTTTATGCCTATTCTATGGCATTTTTCTTTGTTCTGCAGCCAGGCACTGTCAGTACAGGGTAATATGAACAGTGTTAAGTGGACATATACTATCATTGATATTTGTGGAGCTTCTTAGTATTTACTAAAAAACAGATCTTAAAATTAAATTTTCTTTCTTACAAAGGTAATCTCATTTTATTCAGCCTGAAATTTCTAAATTATCTACTTCTAAGTTAGGATTATCTATGCATTTCATTGATATGCTCTGTTTAACCACTTTTCCATATCACTAATTATAATGTTAAATCAAAATGGATCTAGCATTGATTTTTAGGGCCCCCTGATAATATCTTTCCCAATTTCCATTTGTCACTATTCTTTGATAATGGTCTTCATACAGTATTTAAGCCATAAATATGTTCATGAACATACCAATTTAATTCAATTCTTCAATTGTATCCATGTTAGCAAAACATTATTATATTTTCCATTGATAACTGCTCTCTTTAATACTTAAAGCACAATTTAGTTGTACGAAAGTCCATTACCCCTCTTGAAACTTCTAAATGAAATTCATTATTCCTGATACTCCCTATCTCCCTTAAACTCTCATAGTATTGATCACATATTATATTACTTTTACGAGAAAAAATTATTTTAACAAATTACAAACTAAGCCCAAACATTTTGCCTTAATTTTCCTAATATTTAATGGAACAAGAATTGAAATCAAATCACAAAGCCTCACATGTCATAACTCAACACAAACATAAAATAATGACAATCATGCTTTTTATATAAGAATGAGAAAATTAACTCTATTAAATAATGCACTGAAAATAATTTTATGTAATAATAATTATAATGAATTACATCTTGTGACTGTTTTGAACAACTTCAAACTTCACTGCCCACTATGTCTAAGTTCATGTATAATTAGTTTAAATTACATAAGTCATTTCCAACAAAACCTTTAAGAAGCTTTCAACACTGAGTCTAAGCATATCTACCTATATTAAAAAACAAGATTTACTGTTTTATATATTTCTTAAAAGAATGAAAATGCTTATAATGAAATTAAAAAAAACACTTCTCTAAAAGTTTATAAAATATTAAAAAATTAGTATCTCTGAGACTTTATATTTAATAATAATAACTCTGTCAAGTTAAATGAGTAGTTAACAATGACCTGTGATAACTATGGAACATTAGCCTGTTTACTGGTTACTGCCTGCAATCAATATCATCTTTTGTTCAACTTAATCAATGCTGTCTTAAATTGATTAGCTGTATTGAAATGCTGCCAAACACCAGAAACCAGTGCCAAGAGACTAGAGTAAATGTATTATTGTTTAGTTTTGTTCATAGTAATATAATTTTATTATTATTTTTTTTTAAGATCAAGAAAAATAGTTGGAGGTAAACCCTATGATGATTACATATTTGCAAGTGAATAAACAATAGTCAATATGTACTGCAGGCAGCCCAGAAATCAGTTTTAAGCATACCCTCCACTTGTTGTTGTTTTTTAATTGAAAGGATCTCCCTTTTAAGCTAAATAAAGACATCTTTAAATATGGAAGATTGTCAGGTAACAAAAAAATTCTTGTAAATTTCTGCAAAAACTTTAATTTGGAACTAAATCAACATTATATTATAAATAAAGACCAAATTTCTGAAAAAAAGAAAAGTAATGTATATGTTAGAGTAATAATAGCTTCAGTGTTTACCAGTTGCTAGGCACTATAAATAAGTTAGTGCAAAGTAATAAGATTTAATATTAACAGTTAAAACTTAACTGTGTGCCTACTATTGTGTAGTGTGTGTTAACTGTTTTACATGGATTATTTTATTTAATATCCATAATAACCCTCTGAGGTTAAGCAATTACTAAAGAAAAAAAAAAAAAGAGTAGAGTTGAGATCTGAATCTAGACCTGACTCCTAGCACTTTTCATTGCTCGATTCTACAGATTTAGAAAACTTCCACTCTTGCATTATATTTACAGGTCTTCCTTTAAGGATTAGAAATAAATATATGCATATTAAATCAAATTTATACACTACTTTCATAAATACCTCACAAGTGATAATTTTAAGTAAGGTTCCATTTAAGCCTATTATAGTGTAAAAGTCTTGGGATATCATTTAGTAACTAGAAGCCCGGTGCACGGATTTGTGCACAGGTGGGGTCCCCCAGCTTGGCCTGCGCCCTCTCACAATCCAGGACCCTTCAGGGGATGTCGGACTGCTGGTTTTGGCCCAATCCCCGTAGGCCAGCCTGTGGGGATCAGGCCAAACTGGCAGCCTGACATCCCCTGAGGGATGTAGCTGTGTGGAAAGTGGCAGGTAGCAGAGAGGAGCCTGAGCCAGGGATGTTCATCCCAGCCCCACCGCCGCCACTTCTCTCGGTAGCACTGCTGCGGAGGCAGGAGAGGCTCCCGCCACCATCGCAATTACGCTTGCCAGCCATGAGCCCGGCTTCTGGCTGAGCAGCACTCCCACTGTGGGAGCACACTGACCACCAAGGGGCAGCTCCTGCATTGAATGTCTGCCCCCTGGTGGTCAGTGAGCATCATAGTGACTGGTTGAACAGTCGACTGGTCGTAAAGGTTACTTAGGCTTTTATATATATATATATATAGACTAGAGGCCTGGTGCACAGACTTGTGCATGGGGGGGGGGGGGAGGTCTTCAGCCTGGCCTGTGCACTCTTGCAATCTGGGACCTATGGGGATGTCCGACTGCCGGTTTAGGCCCAATCCCCACAGGTGCCAAGTGGCAGGCAGACAGGGAGGAGTCTGAGCCAGCGCTGTGCCACTCACGCTCATGCTGGCCCGCTCCGCCTCCTGCCGCTGCTTGGTAATGCTGCCGTGGAGGTGGGAAAGGCTCCCACCACCGCAGCTGCGCTCGCCAGCCATGAGCCTGGCTTCTAGCTGAGCAGCGCACCCCCTGTGGGAGTGCACTGACCACCAGGAGGCAGCTCCTGCATTGAGCGTCTGCCCCCTGGTGGTCAGTGTGCATCATAGTGACTGATCGACAGGTCATTCTGATCGTTCATCCTAACAGTCGCTTAGGCTTTATGTATATAGATTCTGTTCAACCACACACTGCACAAGAAATGAAGAAGCTTTCCAAATGTCTTATATTAAATTAAAATTGGATTTGTGTCTGATTTTAAATTTATTCATTGCATGCTAATTAATGTAGATAAGTCTTTTATTTTTTTTTAAATATATTTTATTGATTTTTTACAGAGAGGAAGGGAGAGAGACAGAGAGTCAGAAACATCGATGAGAGAGAAACACCGATCAGCTGCCTCCTGCACATCTCCTACTGGGGATGTGCCCGCAACCCAGGTACATGCCCTTGACTGGAATCGAACCTGGGACCCTTCAGTCCGCAGGCCGACACTCTATCCACTGAGCCAAACAGGTTTTGGCAGATAAGTCTTTTATCTAAAAGTTATTAATTTCTCATATTGCCAGTTTATTTTCTTCACTTCAAATGAGATTTTCCCCCAGTGTGTCTGAAGTGTCTATGAACATTCTATGTAGGTATGATGGCTAATGAAAAAGTGAAAAAAGAAACTGGAAAGGAAAAATATTTTCCCCCGAATGTATTACCATTCCTAAGTAGCTGTCAGTAGACTATTTTGAACTTTTGGCGTAATGTGCTAACTATCCAAAATGATTAATGGAGCTTCAAGTAGTTATCCTAGGAGAGAGACATGTAAATTCAGACAACAAAGCATGGAGGAAAGGACAAAATTTGGAGGAGGGCGGTCATCAACATAGAATCAAATGCCAGCAACCCCATTAATTCATAGTACAAATGTGAGAATGTTAGTTAGCCTCTGAGCTTTAGTTATCTCACCTTTAAATTAGAATATACAGGAAAAGCCCAATAAATATCCATTCCTACTCCACCTCATTATTTTTTTAATATACTTTATTGATTTTTTTACAGAAAGGAAGGGGGAGCAATAGAGAGTTAGAAACATCCATGAGAGAGAAACATCCATCAGCTGCCTCCTGCACACCACCTACTGGGGATGTGCCCACAACCAAGGTACATGCCCTTGACCGGAATTGAACCTGGGACTCTTCAGTCCAAAGGCCGATGCTCTAGCCACTGAGCCAAACTGGTCAGGGCTCCACCTCATTATTTTAATAAGTGAGTACTTCCACTTTGTAATATCATTAAGTCTAAAAAAATATATATTACTAAGAAATTCATTGAGTATTGCAATGTTTGATTTAATTTTTAAAAGCTTGAGAAAAGAATAATTTTTACTCCTTGGGATGACCTGCACTATAATACCTTGGAGCTTTGAGTTACTAAACAAATAATGTGGTGTCTTCCCCCAAACTGCTTCTTTGCTTTCTGAAGTATTCAGTTACCCATGGCCAACAGCAGTTCAAAAATATTAAATGAAAAATTCCAGAAATAAGCAACTCATACATTGAAACTGTGCTCCATTTTGAGTAGCCTGATGAAATCATGCACCTTCCTGCTAGTCCCACCCTGGGAGTGAATCACTCCATTGTATAGCATATTCATACTATATATGCTACTAGCCTACTAGTCACTTAGTAACAGTCTGGGTTATTGTGGGGAAGCACGCGGCTTGGTTGGAAAGTCTGTAAGCAGTCCCTTAGCATCTCTTTCACAAAAAACATGTGTCAGAATAATCCAGTCATCTATTGCTCAGGGTCTGCTGGTCAGTCCCGGCAGGTTATCAGACTGGTTATCACAGAGAGGGACAGAGAGACAGGATCACATAACCATAATTGCAATCCTATATTCTATATAATAAAAGGCTAATATGCAAATTGACCAAACAGTGGAAAAATTGGTTGCTATGATGCACACTGATCACCAGGGGGCAGACACTCAACACAGGAGCTGCCCCCTGGTGGTCAGTGCAATCCCACAGGGGGAGTGCCGCTCAGCCAGAAGCCGGGTTCATGGTTGTGAGTGCAGCGGTGGTGGTGGGGCCTCTCTTGCCTCCCTTGCAGCGCTAAGGATGTCAGTCAGACATCCCCCGAGGGCTCCTGGACTGCAGGCCAGGCTGAGGGGTCCCCCCTCCCGACTATTTTGTTATTAGTTATTATTGTTACTCTATGACTGTGTCTAATTTATAAATTAAACTTTAGCATACGTATACATATATATGAAAAAAAATGGTTCGTTAATACCCTGGGTTTCAGGCATTAATTGCGAGTCTTGAAATGTATTCCCTGCAGATAAGGATAAGGGGAGGCTACTGTAACAATAATTGCATATATATTTTAAAAGAGCAATATTTTAACAATCCTAGTCTAAAAACAATCAGGAAAAATATAAGGGGATGTGAAAAGCAATTGCACCAAGTTATAGTCCCAACTTCCATTAACTCATGGCATAACCTTTTAAGAAGTCATGTACCCTCCCTAAGCTTTTGCAAAATAAAGAGATTGAATTAATTTTTAAAGTTCTTTCCCAATGCTGAAGCAGTAACACAAGTGTACTTGGCATGTCATCAGTGTTCAGTAAATATTTGTTGAACAAATAAATATTTTTAAAATTAAACATGTATCTTCAACTATCTAGGGAGAAGAAAGAAGATATTTTTAAATTAGAAATTAAAAAGGATTGTTAATGTGAAGGAAGTCTTTCATGTCCTTTAATTTGAAAGAATGTTTGGTTTTGTATGATCTGATATAATTTAAACAAATAAATAAAAAAGAAAAGCCAAACAGTTTTGTTTATGGCCATTGGATGTAAATAAAAGAGATGTACTTTCAAGTGAAGTCAAGATTTTGTAAGCATAGCTTACAGATATTCTAATATGTCAGAGGAACTGTGGTCCACATTTCAATTTATTTTTAACATTTACTTATTTTTTAATTGAATTTATTGGGGTGACATTGGTTCACAAAACCATACAGATTTCAAGAGTACAATTAAAAAAAATCATCTGCACACTGCATCGTGTGCCCATCGCCTAAAGCATAGTCTCTTTCTTTCCCCATTTATGCCCCCTTAACCTACCTCCAATTCCATCCACCCCCTTTCCCTCTGATTAACAATTACTCTTTGTTTTAAAAGGACAGTTTTTTTACTTAGAAAGAAAAAGGGACATGTACGATTTCAAAAGTGAACTTTGTAGATATTTTGGAAATTTATAAAACACACAGATAAAACAGACCTAATTCACCATTCTTCCATGTGATAGTTCATGTCTATATACTGATAGGTCACCTAAACAATATATGTGGAAGATTCAATCATTTGAAATTATATGAAACAATAAAAAAACAAGCATGAGGTTAATTTATATTAAATCAATGAATAAAGTGTTATTTAGAAATGTGATTCTATAGTATGTTAAATTAAATATATATTTATAATGAAAAATTGAGCATAAGTGAATAATAAAAAATTTCAAATCTTAGGCCAAATGTGCAAGAGGAAAGAATTATTAGAAATGCCCACACACAAAAAATAAAGACACTGTTAATTTGGCTGTCAGGAATAAAAACTAATTCTGCCTGAATTTGTAATTCTGATTTTGGTAGGCAGAATCATATTATCCTTTATTTGCTCCCATTAGTCTCTCCAACTAAATTCTGAGAAATGTCAGAACAATGGTATCTTCAGCATCCACAAGATCTAATATAGATCCTAATTCATCAATGTTTGATGCAATTCTTCAATACCTAACAGGCACCATATGTTGCCGGAATCCAGCACCAGCGGTCCAGGGGTTCCCAAAGGTGTGGATGGCGTCGGCGAAGAATGAAAGACATGGAGCCAGCGTTCAGATCATCAGCATAGTTGGGTTCTCCTTATTGTCTTGTAACAGCTGTATTTTATACTACTTGATTCTATAAGCATGCCTCTATATCATGGTATGTTTTGGGTCCTCCCTTGACCTTCTACAGTTTCTTGTGTCAAACATTCTGCCATGCACTAGTATACAGTAATGAACAAAATTGGTGTGGTTCATGCTCTGCTGGCTTCTTGCAGAGAGAAAGAAGACTTGAACAAGGAACTATAAGTGGACAGCATGCTGTTGTGAAGTGAGAGGTGTGCGCAGAACCTCTAAGAGTCTTAACTAGATCCAGGGGTCAGGAAGGTGCTGCCAGGGCAGGCCTGGAGTCTAGGAAGCATTCCTGAAGGCAGGGACTTCTTAGATGAGACCTTTAGGATGGGTAAGTAAAGGCAGGGTAGAGGGCAAATCTCTCTGGAAGGGGGAAAAATGTGAGGTTTTCGGGGGGAAAAAATGCCAGTGTAATAAAAGCACAGAGAATGAGGGGGGAGGCTTGTGATTAGGTGTAAAGGGTGTGGCAGGGAAATGTCAAGCTGACTCTCTCCTCATTACATGGTATGTTTTGGGTCCTCCCTTGACCTTCTACAGTTTCTTGTGTCAAACATTCTGCCATGCACTAGTATACAGTAATGAACAAAATTGGTGTGGTTCATGCTCTGCTGGCTTCTTGCAGAGAGAAAGAAGACTTGAACAAGGAACTATAAGTGGACAGCATGCTGTTGTGAAGTGAGAGGTGTGCGCAGAACGTCTAAGAGTCTTAACTAGATCCAGGGGTCAGGAAGGTCAGCATAAGTGAATAATAAAAAATTTCAAATCTTAGGCCAAATGTGCAAAAGGAAAGAATTATTAGAAATGCCCACACACAAAAAATAAAGACACTGTTAATTTGGCTGTCAGGAATAAAAACTAATTCTGCCTGAATTTGTAATTCTGATTTTGGTAGGCAGAATCATATTATCCTTTATTTGCTCCCATTAAGGAGGATATCTGATTGGACAGATGAGGGTACCATAGGGAGGGAGCAGTGGAGGGAGACAGGTTCGCAGGGGCAGGGAGGGAGGGTCCTTTCTGTTTTGTGCACTGACCTTGACCTCCAGGTGAGACAGCCAATTAAAAGTTGAAGATTATCTGGTGCTCTTAACAGATGTCTGAATGGGCTGAGAAGATCGTTTTTAAAGTTGTTAAGATACACAAGTTACTTAGGTGGATACTGTTTCTTCGGGAGGGAGAATAAGAAGAGACAAGGACCTAGCTAAAGAGAGCCATCAAGTGACAGAACTGGCTGCATACAGTGTGCGCATGTGTAACCCACACATACAGTAAGGGGTTTGGAGGATATTTAATGTCTATTGCAAAAAATTGCTCAGTGAGTATTTATACATACTATGTCTACTCTATATATTCAAAAGATCTTACAAAAAGCTTAGAAATAAAAATTTTAAACTCCCACGCAAATCAGGACATGTAAGACTCAAGGTATGAGAGCATTAATCAGTATGCAGATCAGCTTTTAAAACAAGTTTTTGTATTTTTTTTATTCATAATATCACCTCAAACTCATAAATTGTGAATTAGTTATGACACATTATTAGCAACGAAGCCCTCGCCGGGCAGTTCAGTTGGTTAGAGTGTCATACAGCTACACCAAGGTTGCAGTTTTTAACTCTTGTCAGGATACATACAAGAAGCAACCAATGAGTGCATAAATGGGTGGTGCAACAAATTGAAGTCTCTCTCTCTTCCTCCCTCTCTTTCTAAAATCAACCAATCAATAAAAATAAATAGAAGTATCAATGATGAATTCATCCCTGTGTAGTATGAGCTTATATATCTTACTTATCAAGATAAGTAATTTATTTAGGGTGTCTTTCCTCAGGAATACTTTTTAAACTGCTTTCTTGTTTCCACTTCCCCTCCTCTATAGTTTTTCGGAAATTGTGGTCTTAAATGCCCAAAAGGCAACATTTAGTCTAACCTGAGGAGCTTGCAGGAGGTAATGACTTGGCACTTGAGCAGTATTGAAGTGCCTGGCGCTTAGATAACCGACTCTTGGGCCAAGTGTGGCACTTTTTAATTGTCAAAATGTTAAAAATAAATACATGACAAGCATGAAGAAATGTGGGTTTCCTTTGTCTGTCCTAATTAAGTTGAGTTTATTTAGGAAGAGAGAATAATTTCAGTTATGGCTGGATTGGGAGCAAGAAAGAGTACAAAGAATATCATAACACCTGGGCTCAGGGACACAGAGAGAAAAAGCGAAGGGAGCCAACGGCTGTGCGTGTGTCACTCCTGAACTGTGAAGAAGCAGGTGCTCATGGCTCCCCTAATGCCTGACACAGACCATGTCACAAATCAGTCATGAGTTCTGTTTCTTTCTTCTTTGCCTTTTCCATTCTTATGCTTAGACTCGGAATTTAACTAGAGTCTTTTTCCTTTGATTTATTTTGTTCACAGTTAATTTTGTTCTGTTTGTTAGCTTCCAAATATATGGATTTCATTTCTAAGGTTAAAAAAACTTCAAAGGGCTAAATGAGCTTATTTAGTGGAATTAGAGTAGCAAAAGGTGATCCCTTTGCTGTTGTATTTTAAAAGTCTTGTGTAGTTCAAATACTGGTTAAATAACTTTTTAGCAACCAACACACAGAAATACAAATTCATGTACAGTATTTTTTAAAAAATTACATTTGATAAAATTTATCTAATTAAAATCATGAATATTAGTTTAAGAGTCTTATTGAAAACCAACTGTACATGAAACAATTTTAAGAAAATTAAACTTGCCCTAACCAGTTTTGCTCAGTAGATAGAGCAGCGGCCTGCGGACTCAAGGGTCCTGGGTTCGATTCTGGTCAAGGGCATGTACCTTGGTTGCGGGCACATCCCCAGTGGGGAGTGTGCAGGAGGCAGCTGATCGATGTTTCTCTCTCAATGATGTTTCTAGCTCTCTATCCCTCTCCCTTCCTCGCTGTAAAAAATCAATAAAATATATTTCAAAAAAAGAAAATTAAACTTGAGGAGCATCATTTCAGTTAATAGGCTGGATGAGTGAATGAATGAATGAATGAATGAAGATTCATATTATAATTAAACGAAAGCAATAAATAACCTCATAATCATTATATTTGGCTTAAAGTTACTATGTATACTTGTTCAAATGTTTTGTTTCCTTAATTATGAGTTTATTTGGGTAAGTCTTATATGTTGCCCAACTGATAGCATTCTGAATAGTAAACCAAAAGGCAATTTATGATTAAAAAGTTTCCTCAGAGTAAGCAAATCACATTAGAAAGAAAACTCAATATTTCAATCTCATACAGCAAGATTTTATCCATAATAAAGTATATATTTGAATATATGTGAATTTTGAAGATTCAAATAATAATAACTGTAACCTTATTGATGACCAAAATATTTCTGATAGCAAACTCTTAAAATATATATTATGTCAACTATGCAAAGATTTTTCATCATTGCCTAAATATTTCTTAATATTAATGACAAATCTCCTATTTATGTGCAAGAATATATTGTTTATAATTCTTCTTAGGTTGATTTCTGACCATCTTGAGAATTCTGTGGACACCAGGTCATTTATATATCACATTGAACTAGAGATTCATGTGCTTCCTTAGACCACTTTGGACATTAGCTAAGTCAGTGCGTGAGTCACCAACCCCTGCTCACACAAGCCAGGGCTGATATTTTTACATTGGCCGTACTAAGGTATTGGCTCTGATTGGGAGGACTGGCTCTGTTAGGAATTTGCTAATATGTGTATGTAATTTTTAAAAGAGATGCAAGAGAGTCTTATGATTTTAATAACATGTACACACACATATAATTTTGCTGAAATCCATAAGACTCTTAAAAATGAAGTCTTTTCTACATTTACAATTGCATTAATCTTGTATATCCAAGGAGATGTCTCATAATAACATATGGTTCATGGCTTAGGATTTTTTTTTAAAAAAAATACCATGGATTTCAGGTAAAATAAACATAGGCAAAAAACAGTCTCTAGGAATGTTTCAAGTTTCTGATATTTACTTTTTGCACCATATATGGTACTTTAAAAAGATATGTTTCCTTTACACTAAACCAAGAATGACACATTTGAAACTGATTAAGTAACACAATTAATGTCAAACAATACCCCAACATGATTGAGTTTAAAATGCAAAATAAAAGCAATTGGGAGGATTATAGCAATTAATCATTTTGGGCTTTGCTTTGAAGAATCATCTTCATTTAAAATAGAAAATAAATGCTCTTTTTCACTGTTCTGTATTCATGAAGTTAGACTGAGTTTCCTGTATAGAATAAATATTAGAATATAGATGCTACCTTCAAATTTTGTCCTTTCCTCATAGAGTGATCTTGGCAATATATATATATATTTAGCTCCTCTGAGTGTATAACACAACTTACTTTAGTATTCTATTGATGATTTTGCTCAGCAGATTTATTTTATTAAAATGGCTATAATGGCATACAGAACATTTGAAAAATCCACACAGGATTAAACAATCTTATTTATTGTTAACATTCAACTAGACTATTTTGTGTGTGCCTGACAGTAACTATCACAAAATGAGAAGACATTTTCAAATGATTAGTACTCCTATTCTATTAACTCATGATTTTATTTATATATAGAATAGAACTTATAAATCCTTCCTGCATTAGATTGGGCTTCAAGCATTCAATAAAAACACATTTACTGTGTCTAAGATGAAATCATACATTGTTTAAAATTAATTATTCCTTTTTAATTGCACTGTATAAACAGAAATGACCTGTTAATTTAAAGAAAATCTATCAGCACAAAATGAATTCACTCATATAAACAAGCAAGATGAACTTGACCTTGTTTGAACTTGTTTTGATGTGGCCCAGATGGTAGGCTACATGCTTGAATAGCAGGCTAAAGCTGAGGAAAAACTCATATAGCAAGATCTAGATTTATAGCCTTTTGCAAATTCCTACCTTGTATTGTCCTTTCAGCATCTGTTCTGCCGCCAGTGCGGTCAGCTTCTATCTCTGGGGTCAGCGAGTCTAGAAGCACAGAAAGGTAAGAGTGACACACATTTCATTTGATAATATTGTCCTTTAAAAAAAGAGTGACCTCTTACTCTGGTGCTAAATTAAAATTATCTAAATGGATGTCATCTTTTAAAGGTGGAACAGAGACTATAACCATAAGAATTATCAAAAGATTTGTTTGAATAGATAAATAACACAAATTTGTTCATAAACTGGATGGGGGTTGGGGAGTTCTCAGATTACTATTTTATCATGTTTCAGTAGAGACAGATTTGGTTAAACAGAGAGGCAATGCCAGGTCCCAGATGCTGGAGTTAAGTAACAAAACAATGGAAGTACCTATGAAATAATACATTTCCCTCAACACATGTGGCTATTCTTCACACCACAATTAAATTGTGCTAGGAGCACAATTTAACGAATGACAGGACTTAAATATAGACAAAACCACAAACACTTGTCTAAATTGTCTATTGAAAAATGAAAGTTAGTTAGCAACACATAAAAATGCACCTCTTACCGTTTAAGACCCTAAGACTATCTGTTGAAGCTGCCTGTTTCAGTGTTTGTTCCGCTTGCTCACGCCGTTTTGTCTCAAATTCAAGTGCTTCCTGCAATTTTCTCTTTGCCTTCTTCTCCTTCTTTAGCCTCTTTTGAACTATGGCTAGAAAGGAGTCCACGTTATTTTTTCTTAAATTTTTACAGTATTAAATAAAACATTTATCAAACTTATAAATGATCTACCTTTCTTATAATACTCTTTTTCCCTCCACTGGATTGAGTCTACCTATGCGGAGGAAGTGGAAAAAATGCAACCTTAAAATAAATCCCAGTAAAATGTCCAAGGAGGCCAATTTTTACTTAGCCTTGAACTATATTACAATGTAAGAATGACTTTAATTATCATTTTTAGAGACAGATTTAATGGGAAACTAATTTTAGTAAATATTTGAATTCACTGATAAAGGAAGCCTAATTAAAGGAATGTTTGGGCTTAGTCTCTGCCCTTGAATCAGAATAGTGCAGAGTAGTCTAGAATAGCACAAACATGTATAAGTATGCCTCCTATTTATAAAGCACCAATTTTGAGTAGTAAATGGTACATTTCCCTTTTTACAAAACAATGTTACACCAGCTAAACTTTTAATAATTCTATCTTGAGTTTTTTTATCTATCCTGAAATTTCAGGAAATACAATATTCTTCTATATGAGGAGTTACATATTTTTAATTACTGTTAACATATATAAGCAGAAATATTTTGGATGAAGTTATTATAATAATAATTATTAATAATTACCTCATAGCAAATGTGTATACACTATAACACATTTCAAGAAAGTTATACTTTTACTCTTCAGGCATTTGATGGGGAATAAAACCTCATTGCTAATTATGCTATTGCTAACAGTAGTAGTGTGCCATGGTATAAGAAAGTAGATTATGATACAAAAAGTTGACTATGATACATTTTTTCCTACTGGAGAATTTAAATATTTGTATTGCAATATGTAATCAATAAATAATGACAAATAAATGCCCTTCATAACGTGAATGTCAGCTGTATTTTCAGTATGATTTTTTTTTTACAATATGTACATAAAGTAAACAATCAGCATATGGGAAGCATACAAATGTTTTTCTTTGAAATACATTTTTTAATGGCTGTTAAATATTGTGGATTTAATGTGACAGAATCTGTATGAGAAAATCCTTCTGTTAGTAATAAGGAGCAATCATCCTAACTGTGCTATTTGATCTCTTACTACAGATTTAAAAAAAAAAATTCTGTAACACAGTGTTGAATCAGTATATAAAGTAGGGTAATATGCCTCAAGAAAGAATTTTAGTTACAACTTCTAGTGTCCATATATCCCATTTGTATAATTATTAATATTATTAAGAGGTCAGACCATTATCTTGTTGAGTTTATTGTTGCTGGTATCATATATTAACAGAAAGTGTACATTGGCTACCGTCTTATAAGAAAAAAACAAAGCTGGTTTCAAATAAATGTGCTAATTTCTTTTACTTAATAGTATGAAAATTATGTGCTTATCTTAAGAAAGTCACAGTCCTACTATTTCCCTTTCCAAAGATGATTGCTTATAAGTTTCTTTGAAAAGAAACAGTAGCTTCTGAATTATTATTTGGATTGTACACACCCATGGCACTAACACTCAATAGCCATCACCTTGTACTGGCCACTCACTGTCTCCTTCCTGTGTGATTGAACCAAATGGAAATGCCATGTTCTCACTTCAGAATAATACATTGCTTCAATAGGTACAGTCATAAGAGATAATTATTGACAGTTATTACCTTTAATTTATTTTTCACAATTAATTAAATGGGAGTTTTTGGTATCATCTGGGAAATGTTTTGCCCTCTAGTGGTTAAAGAGGTAAAAGAGTATAAATCCAACAGATTTGAACCAATAAAACTCTTAAGGTCCCTCAAGTAACCAAAAGCTAACTTAGGAATTCAAGTATCTGCCTTTAAGTCTTGTAAACAAATTTTTAAAAGAAAGACTTTTCCAGGTGCAAACAAAATCAAGACATGGCTAGCATATGGAATATAGTCCCATATAAGGAGCTCCAACCAAATTTCATTATGCACTTAGAACATACCTTGTTACCAATGTTTATCTTGTTTTGATTATATTAATGAAGCCACATTATTTAGAACTGTACTATTGGGTTGACAATTTCCTAAATAAACTTCATCCCAGGAATCCTCTAGCTGTGGCTTCATAGTAACTGATGAAAAAACATACTAAGTCCTGTCAGTTTTGAAAACAAACAGAACACTAATTTTTAAATGTCAAATATCCAAAAGGAGAATATATATAGTATTTGTTATGGATACTTATTAAATGAAAGAAAAGAAGCACTCTTTCTAGAATATTTAGGAGAAACTTATTGTTGAGGCAATGGGAAAGTTGGTTGTAAACAAAATATTATTCAATCTCATACATAAAATAAACACACAAATATAAATGATCTTTAAAATTATGTATACATACATTGTAGATTGTGTTAAAAGAAGCAGTAGATTGAGAATATTATTATTTTTACCCAATAAACACTCATATTGGTTTCTACTCTAATGTGTACTTGATCTTGTTGAGTGAAGCATTATTATACAACTCACCTTTGGTCATTTGTTCAGACATTCATCAGTCTTCAATTTCATTTGATAAATATCTTACTAAATCTGTTTCACTTGAATAATTAGTATTTTCTCTTTTAACTTTATGATTTTAACTCGATTTTTTCAAAAGGCAACTGTGAATATATATAAAATGTATCTTCATGGCTGTGCATCTTAAATTTATAAATTTGTTAAGCTCATAATAAAAATTATGCAATTCATGATATAATGGATATATTTCAATATCTTGGGGTATAAACAGTAGAGAAACCATGTACACTGGAGATTAAGAAATATATGAGCCCAGGATTCAAGTTTTGCTTTGAACTGTAGCTATAAGTAAGAAACAAAAGGTATAGTCTCATAGTATAGAAATCACCAAGCATTGTACTGTTATTGTAAATGTTTCACCTAAAGTGTTAAACATGGTTGGAAGTTTGAAAATACCTCTATTTTTTTGTTCCATAGCCAACTGTTTTTCAAGGGTTTCCCTTAGTTCTCGTTCCCTTAAAAAATCCATCTTCAGCTCTGTTTTTTCCAGTTGGACCTGTTTTTCTTGAGCTCTGGCATTATCTATGGCAACTTTCAAGAGCCCCTGTACAAAGAAAGTATTGAGAATTGATATATTTTGGTACAAAGCACATTTCATTCATTACTTAAAAGCATTTCAAAAGAGAAGAACCCTCTTGTCAAATTCTTCCATTCTTGTGCATTCACTCTGTACTTACTAGGACAAGCACTATAATTAAAGCACAACATTTCTAAATCTAATGAAAATACTTTAGGAAGGCAAATACTTTCGGCATTCAAGTTCAGTTGCTTCTAATCAGAATATTTAAAACTAACGCTAAATGAGGGCAGCACATAAGCATGTCTAAAAAAGAACTGAGTTAAACATTAGACTGAACATGGTTTTTGCAACCCCAAGTGTTCCTGGCACCACCCACCTATCTCTGGGAGCTCTTCACCACCATGTCCTACGAAAATTATACTAGATAAAGTGGGTTTCTTTACGGTTCCCAATTTGTTTCTGCACAAGGGACTTTGCTCTTTCTGTTCCCTTCCTGAATGCTTTTCCTTCCAATTTTTGTGGTTTATGCCCTCATTTCATTTCACCTTTGCTTAGTCACCACCCAAGAAAGGCCTTCTCTTACCACCTACCCAAACATATCTTGTTATTCCCTCCTCGAAATTCTTCACAGCATCTATTTTTTTAAATATATTTTATTGATTTATACAGAGAGAAAGGGAGAGGGATAGAGAGTTAGAAACATCGATGAGAGAAAAACATCTATCAGCTGTCTCCTGCACAATCCGTACTGGGTATGTGCCCGCAACCAAGGTACATGCCCTTGACCGGAATCGAACCCGGGACCCTTGAGTCCACAGGCCGATGCTCTATCCACTGAGCCAAACCGGTTAGGGCCATAGCATCTATTATGTAATGTTGTCACATATTTGTTTATTGCTTTATGTTGCGTCTTCTACACTACACTGAAAGCTCTCTGAGGCAGGGACATTTTCTCTCATTTGGGACTATGCCCCTAGGACCCAGAGAGAGCCTATAATATAGTATATTTTGAACATTTGCTGAATAACAATTATAATACTGGTATTTTTTCTTGAGATATATATGTAAGGAATCTAAAGCTTAGTGGCTTCATAGTGCATTATTTTTTAAAAAGCATTAAAATAGTCATAACAAATCAAGAATAACTTGTAGGGGATTATTTGACAAGATAGCAATTCATGAGCAAATGGTAAAGGCAGGGTTTATCTATTCAACTGATTATGGAGTCATATATTGATTCCCTGTATGCTATTTTTTAATTTTTAAATCTTTATGCTATTTTTAATTTAATAATGTTCTGAGATTTTTGAAAATGGGGCTATGAGAATATGTAAAACATATACAAAGCATGTTGCATATGTTCTCTCCTAAGATGCTTTAGAAAATTATCAGTAAAATTGTTAGTAAAAATAAAAGCTAAAATTTCTATTTTTAGCAACTCAGGAATACAAAAAAGCTATTTGGAAGTAGAAGATATTTTGCCTTGGTCCATGAACATCAGAATCTGACATTTGCAACAGAAGTTATATATGAAATGGAAGTTGGTCCATTCGCAGATCTACTCTGCCATGTGACCCCTTTGCAGTAGACAACATAAGCAGCTTGAATCAGAAATTGCAACTCTTGACTTGTTACCACAAAAAAGATGTTCCCTTACTTCTGCCGACCAATGCAGCACTGCCATAAGCCATGTCTAGTCCCTTTTCAAGCATGTATAAATTATCTCATGTTTGTTGTACCTGACTCTGAATTCCCTGGATTAATTATTGTGATATGAAACAAGCTAAAGGATTTCTGTGAGACAGTTTGCCCCTCCCCCACTCTCGTTTTTGACAATAAAACATAGCTGCTAAGTAAACTGCCATCTTCACTCAATTCAGCAACATTCCTGTATATGTTTTTTTTTTCCTTTATCAGGAACAAACAATTAGTAACAAATGAAAGAGATCATTGCATCAAGTGCCCTTTTAGATCACCCCAATTAAAACTTTAGTTTAGCTGTATTTTAATTCTAAGATACCAAACTCTAATTTTCTGCTCTGATTGCTCTTGTTGACTTATCTTTGAAAGATGTACTCTCTGCAATGTCTAGAGATTATTTAGCAAGATGCCAATGTTGGCACCACTTAATGTGTTGATTGGTTGTATTATCACTATCCGTTTAAAATAGATTATTATTAAACTATTATTGTCCTTGGCTGATAAAACACAGTATTTTGGTGTTCTTTAAATATGAAACAATCATTATGAATAAACATATTGAATAACATTAAACTGCAACCCTAATTTGTGTTATTTTGTATTAATATTTCTTGTAAAGTATGAAGTCGCCAAGAGCATTTATGTTTACTGTTTCCTTCTGTTATATTTGCTGCTAATGTAGCTAATGGTAATACATTACCTATTCCTGCTGATTATGTCTGAAAAATGTTAGCTTTTAGGATCCAATACCCTCTAGGGACTACTTATAAGCTATATAAAATTAAGTTTCATTTGTAGACTTTAAATCAGTGCACATCAGTAGGAGTCCAATGTGAACAAAAATCTGCACTAGAGCCAAACTGATGCATATGCAAAATTATGTTATTGCCCATGACAGCCCTGCTGCAAAACAGACAGAAAACCGATTAAACTTCAATGCAGCAGGGGGCTGGGAAAAGCTGTAGCAAGTAGTGCTCATCACAGCTACCAATCATTAGGACACCATTTTAACTTTCAGTGGTAATAGTAGTTTCAGATTTGTGTAACTTCTGTAAATTTTCCAGGGGGGTTCATGTGCAAAAGGTCATGCTAAGTGCTGGGTCTCAGGTGGACATGCAGTATGGAGCAACATTCTGTGATGACAATGTGAGTTACAGTAAAAGACACTGGATTAAAATGTGAATTTTCCTCCAAGGGGAGGTCAATTTTCATGATCTTGAAGTTGGACAATGACTATTCTAAAGAAATGCATTTTAAGCTTACTCGATGTCACAGCAATTATATGAGACAAGAGTTGTTTAGCCTCAAATTTCTTTCCAGTAAGTGAGGCATAATGGTTATCATAACACACTAATATTTTTGTTTTCTAAAATACTATATCTTATAAATTAAATTATTTTCATAAGTTTTAATAGGAGGAGTTTCTACATATTTCTTTTAAAAAGGCACTATAATTGATCTAGCAATGTTATAACTATTTTTATTATAGCCTAGAAAGCACAAATCTCTGCTTGTATAAGAGTATCCACAGTGATACTTATATGAAAGAAACATTACTTAATATATTAATTAGATCCTAGAAAAAAAAAGTTTACTTGGTCGATGTTTGTTTTTTAGACTACTGTGTTTCAGAATTGGATGATAAGTAAGGTTTCTTGAGTGTCAGGTGAAACTCCTCTGGCAAAATTTGTGCTCAATAATGTGTTACATCTTCTAATGAGAGCAAATAACCTAGTTGGGGTTTCTAGCAATCACCCATTTTAACTAAAACCTCTTACATATGAGAAAACCCAGGCCCAGGAGGATCAGGTGACTTGTCCAAGTTCCCAAATTAATAAATTCGCTAAGCTCAGAACTCCCCAGCTTATTTAACCTTAATCATTCCTTTTCATGTTTCTTACTGGGATGGGAAGGAATAACGTCTCTTTAAATCAAGAGCTTATGTAGACAGAAAAATTATGATTAAAAGAGTAACGACTGATTCATTTATTCACGGAAGTTCTTGTAACAAAATATACAGCTATACTTGGTTTAATGTTATGGTTACTATGCTCCAAAGTGGATCAATGATGGACGCTACATCAAAAGCACTTCCAGATATAAACCATAATATGATCTGCATGGCTTTGCAATTAATCAGCCATTGTTTAAGTTGAGATATCACCACCATTGAGTGATCTTGGTCAAATGGTTTATCTGCCTCCATTTTCTCATCTGTAGAATGGGAATAGCAACAAAATCCACTGTGTAAGGTTATAAAGAAGATTCATGTAGCCCTGGCCAATGTGCTCAATGGTTAGAACATCAACCTGTACAACAAAGGATCTCAGGTTTAATTCCCAGTCAAGAGCACATATCTGGGTTGTAGGTCAGAAACCTGGCCCCAGTTGGGGGGCACATGTAGGAGGTAACTAATAAATGTGTTTCTCTCTCTCTTTCTTTACCTCTCCATCCCACCTCCCTTCCACTCTATCTAAAAATCAATGGAAAAAATATCCTCAGGTGAGGATTAAAAATAACAACAAAAGATTCATCTAATATTGTATATAATCAGCAAGAGACTGACTGTGATATAGTGATTATACACACACACACACACACACACACACATATATATATATATTTCTATGTATATATATAGTAAATTTATCCTATCTAATAATAGACAAACATGGTAATTAACCATACCTTTGCTACACCTCCCATCCTCCCATTGGCTAATCAGCAAGATATGCAAATTAACCCAACCAAGATGGCGGCCGGCAGCCACACAGCTGAAGCGAGCACGAGGCTTGCTTGCTCCAGTGATGGAGGAAGCCAAGGTTTCCAGCCTGCCGCAGCCTGCTCTAAGCTACACTGAAAGCAACAAAGTTTAAATTATAGAAGCTAAACAAACCCCAGATACCTGCTTTCAGCCAGCCATGGCCACGGAGCTGGAGCAAGCTCAGCTCCAGTGACGGCAACAAAGTTTCAATTATAGAAGGTAAATAAATCCCAGAATAACAAAGAAAAAAAAAGAAAAAAGGAGAGACTGGGACCTTCAGTCGCAGGCCAGCCTGAAAATGGCCCTCAGCCCCTCACCCAGAATGGCCAGGCACCTCAGTGGGGACCCCCACCCTAAAAGGGGTGTGGCCAGCCTGAAAACAGCCATCAGTCCCTCATCCAGGCTGGCCAGGCACCCTAGTGGTGACCAGCTGCAAACAGCAGAGAGACTGGGAATGACTGGTCACTACGACACACACTGACCACCAGGGGGTAGACACTCAATGCAGGAGCTTTCCCCTGGTGGTCAGTGTGCTCCCACATGGGAGAGATCTGCTCAGCCACAAGCTAGGCTGATGGCTGCCAGTACAGCGGTGGTGGTGGGAGCCTCTTTCGCCTCCTCAGCAGCACTAAGGATGTCCAACTGCAGCTTAGGTCTGCTTCCCACTGGCAAGTGGACATCCCCCGAGGGCTGCCAGGCTGCCAGAGGGATGTCTGATTGCCAGCTTAGGCCCAATCCCCTGGGGAGCAGGCCTAAGCTAGCAGGTGGTCATCCCCTGAGGGGTCCCAGACTGCGAGAGGGCACAGACTGGGCTGAGTAGACCCCCCCCCCCCGAGTGCACAAATTTTGTGCACTGTGCCTCTAGTGTGTATATATATATATATATATATATATATATATATATATATATATATTATAGTATATAATTATATATATATAATAGTATATATATATAGTATATATAGTATATAATATTGTATGTATATATATAGTAAAATTATATATATATATATATATATATATATATATATATATATATATATATATATATATGCTGATCCTGTGCTTATGCTGATCCTGGCACTGAAATCCTACTTTGGATGGAATTTTCTAAGTGATAAGAGCAATAAAAGTAAACTGAGTGTCTTGTTATTCATAATAAGCCTCTTTTGAGTACACCAGAGTTTATGTTAATAAAATCACTCTTGGAAAGTCCCTAAAAATAGAAACTGGATGTGAGGGGAGCCCACCCTTTGATTAGAGGGTTGGTGCTTTCAGCCTCACCCTTCTGATCTCCAGGGAGAGCAGATGGGCTAGAGGGTGAATTAGTCACCTGTGATGAATGATTTAATCAATTTTTCATAGGAAGTGAAACCTCCATAAAATCTCAAAAGTGAGAACATCTTGGTTGGTCAATAAGTGAAAATGCTGGGTGTGTGGTGTACTCAGAAAGGTCATGGAAGCTCTGATCTTCTTCTCATATATCTTGCCCCATGTATCACTTGCATATGGCTGTTCCTGAATAATATCCTTTTATAATAAACTAGAGGCCTGGTGCACGAATTCGTGTTCGTGTGGGGTCCCTTGGGGTGGACTGCAGGGATCAGGCCCAAACCCACAGTCCAACACCGCCTGCAATTCCTACCTGCCGTTCCCACTCACCGTGGCCCCACTGCGCCTGCCTTGGGCTTGTGCCCAATCAGTCCTGATCGGGTGAAGTGAGTGCTAAAGAGGTTTGCACTGGCACAGCAGCACTCACCAACCATGATCCCTGTGTCTGGCACCCTCCCGCGGGGAGTGGCCTGCAGGATCGATCAAAACTGGCTCTCTGACATCCCCCTAGGTGTCCCGGATTGCAAGAGGGCACAGGCCAGCCAAGGAGCCCCACCAGTGCACAATCAGGGCTAGAGAGGGACTGCAGGAGGGCTCCAGGGTGTGTCCCATCCTGTCTTGTCCAGTCCCAATTGGGGCCAATCAGGGCTTGCCAGGGAGAGACATGGGAAGTTGGCCAGCTGGGGAGGGACCACAGGATGAATCCAGGGCATGTCTGGCCCATCTTACTCAGTCCCAATCAGCCAGACCCCAGCAGCAAGCTAACCTACCCTGGTGGTCAGTGCACATCATAGCAAGCAGTTGAGCAACTTTAGCATATCATTAGCATATTATGCTTTGATTGGTTGAATAGTTGACTGGTCACTGGATGACCGGACACTTAGCATATTAGGCTTTTATTATATAGGACTAGTAAGTGAGTTGTGCTAGTGAGGAACATGAGGAGTGGGTCAGTTGGTCAGAAGCACAATTTACAACCTAACTTTGCAATTGGCATATGAAGTGGGGGCAAAGGCAGTCTTGTGGAATTGGTTATCCAGGTATGTGGTGTCAGAATTGAATTAAAATGTGGGGCATCCAGCTATTGTTGCAGAATTGCTTGGTGTGGAATAAACTACCAGACACTTTTGATGACCAGAAATGTCAGAAGTGAAAGAGTATTATAGTAGAGTATGATAAAAAATAGTAAATATGATACATACTCCAGATTTTTAAGAGATTTATGCTATTCTCTTCATCATAGTAAACCATCTTTAGAATATTGGATACATTTTACTGGTATTTTTTTATTATCTCTTTTTATAAAATGGTAATGGAAATAAAAGGGAAAAGATATAGTGCATACTTATGATTAAAGAGAAAAATATATAGTGTAAGAACAACATATCTGATCTCAACCTACCCATATTTTGAAGCCAATGTTCTATTTTGTTGTTTTCTCTTTTTGAAAAGTTTCCTCCTAATTATTTTGTCTAACCCTATTATAATTACAATTATGTATTAACAATGGAAATGAAAGAAGTTAATTTCTTAAAATGTATGAAATATACATACATGTTATCAAAATGTAAAGACTGGGAGATTGGAGTAGTTCGGTCTTAGTACTAAGACAATTTTTTTCATTTCTTTTACCTCAAACAAGAAGTAGAGCATACTTCGTAAATACCACAGTTGGATTATGTGTATCTATGAATCCATAGTGAATCAATCTGGGACAACCATATATTGGGGTTTTAACATTATTTTTAGGTCTTTCTTCTTTGTTTAATTCTTCCATATGGAAAAACTATAGTGAACCAAACTTCTGTCATATATTCCCTTATGGCATATATTTCAATGCCAACCTCATCTCTAACTAAATTTTGTATTCCCAACTTTTTTTTTTATATTCCTACTTTTTACTTATTTACCTATTCGTATTTTAACATTTATCAGTTACTTTAAATAATTACTTTAATAAGGTAATGAATGTATATTAGTTATTTCCAAGTCTATGCATTAATAGATCCTAGCTATGATTATTACATGAAAGCTCAGACTAAAAATACTTGGTAAAATTCTCCTTTGAATGTGTTCAAATGAATTAATGTTTGAAGGTGTCACATCTAGTAAGTTGACACTAAATTTCTAGTTTCCTCACCTGAAATTTCACAGGGAGTTCTCTTTAGACATATTTTGATAAAGCCATATGAAAGACTGCCCACATTTAAAAAACACAAACAAATTTTCATATAAAATAAAAATTTAAAAAACCCCAAAAAGCAAAATCTAGCATGTATCATACCTCTCACTAAATTGAAATTACTATCTTTTATTGTAGACATCTTTATCCATTATTACTTTTAATTTCCAAAAAACGCAAGTTTCAAGACAGAGTTGGTAAACTCTGGTACCAAAAATATAGATATAGTGTTTTTTATACTATATATAATATATTAAAAATATTAATATACTAATATATAGTATTATTCTACAGGTCCTCTTTTAAAGCACAAAAAATAATATTTATAGAAATTCAATTTTTATAACATGTCATGAAAGAAACATCTGTAGTATCCATTATAAATTTTAAAACTGAGAATTATTAAATTATAGAATATCAAAAATTAAATTATTGGATATTAGAACAATTACTCCTTAAACATATTATTTTGAAGGGTTTTTTGGTCATTAATTCTAAGAAAAAACAGAGTTCATGTACATTAAATTTAAGTATAACCTGGGTTTAATTACAATAGCAGATATGCATAATGAATCTTTAATTTTAGATATGAAATTGTATGATTTGAAAAATTAAACATTTTCAACTCAATTCTTTTTCATTGCTATCCTGATAAAATACCTCCAAAGGAAATAGGGAGCTTTAAACTTACCAAAAAGGTTACTGTCTTGAAATAGAAAGCAGAG
Source organism: Myotis daubentonii (assembly GCF_963259705.1). Lineage (NCBI taxonomy): Eukaryota > Metazoa > Chordata > Mammalia > Chiroptera > Vespertilionidae > Myotis > Myotis daubentonii. The sequence continues at coordinate 157,847,258 of NC_081841.1, forward strand.
AACACGCTGCATGTAATTGAATTGCAGAGGAAATTGAGGTAGGCAGAATGTAATTACCAAAACTAGAATTTGGACAGCAAACACATTTATACTGTATGTCCATTAAGCCAGGATCATGACTGTTTAAACATTCTATATCACTCTAAGGATATTACTATACCTCAATAAATGTGGCAATATTAAAAGAACTATCATCCATGACCTTCTGTAAAACCATTACTAATCATTAATGAAGTGTGTATGTATGTGTGTATATGTGTACATGTACCTATGTATTTTGTATTTTGTGTGTGTATTTGCATATCCTATCTAATAAAAGAGAAAAATGGTAATTGGCGTACGACGATACCCTTTTCATTGGCTAATCAGGGCTATATGCAAATTAACTGCCAACTATGATTGGCAGTTAACTGCCAACTAAGATTGGCAGTTAACTGCCAACAAGATGGCGGTTAATTTGCATATGTAGGCACAATGCAGGGAGGCGAAAGGGAAAGCAGGAAGAAGCCCCCTGCCACTGACAGTGATCGGAAACCCAGGGGGGAGCTAAGAGCTGGGGGGCAGGGCAAAGGCGGCCCTGGGGCCGCCTTTGCCCTGCCCCCCAGCCATGATCGGAGAATCAGACGCCTTTGCCGCCCTGGCCAGTGATAGCAGGAAGTAGGGGTGGAGCCAGCAATGGGAGCTGGGCACGGTCGAAGCTGGCAGTCCCAGGAGCTAGGGGTCCCTTGCCTGGGCCTAAAGCGGAGCCCATGATCGCGGGGCCGCTGCAGCTGCGGGTCCCCGCTGCCCAGGCCGGACGCCTAGGCCAGAGGCCTCAGGCCTGGTCAAGGGGCCGATCCGGTGATTGGTGATCGGAGGGTGATGAAGGTCAACTCCTCTGGCCAAGGCATCAGGCCTGGGCGGGGGGTGGAGCCGGGGATTGGGGGGATATACTAGTCTCCTCGCCCAGGTCTGAAGCCTGGGTCAGAGGCATCAGGCTTGGGCAGGGGGTGGAGCAAGCGATTAGAGGGAGATGGGGGTCCCCTGCCCAGGCATGATTCCTGGGCCAGAGGCCTCAGGCCTGGGCGGGGGCCAGAGCCAGTGATCAGGGGGAGATGGGGGTCCCCTGTCCAAGCCTGACACCTCTGGCGGAGGCGTCAGGCCTGGGCAAGGGGCTGATCAGGCAAGCGGAGGGTGATGGGGGTCTACGCCTGAGGGCTCCCAGTATGTGAGAGGGGGCAGGCTGGGCTGAGGGACACTCCCCCACACACACCCAGTGCACGAATTTCGTGCACCGGGCCCCTAGTATATATATATATATATACACATACACACACACACACACTAGAGGCCCAGTGCACAAAAATTTGTGCACTCGGAGGGAAGGGGGGGTCCCTCCGCCTGGCCTGTGCCCTCTCGCAGTCTGGGACCCCTCAGGAGATAACGCCCTGCAGGCTTAGACATGCTCCCGGGTGGCAGAGGGCAGGCCCAATCCCTAGGTGCAGCCCCTGGTCGGGCTCAGAGCAGGGCCGATTGGGGAGTTGGGGCGCCGCCCCCTGTCATGCACAGAGCAGGGCAGATCGGGAGGTTGCGATGCCACCCTCAGTCACGCTCAGGGTAGGGCCAATTGGGAGGTTGGAGCACCGCCCCGTCACACTCAAGGCAGGGTCGATGGGGAGGTTGCGGCGCCAAACCCTGTCATGCACAGAGCAGGGTCCATCAGGGGGGTTGGGGAGCTCCCCCCTTTCACGCACAGAGCAGGGCCGATCAGGGGGTTGGGGAGCTCCCCCCTGTCACGCACAGAGCAGGGCCTATAGGGGAGTTGGGGCTCCGCCCCCTGTCATACACAGAGCAGGGGCCGATCAGGGGGTTGGGGCACTCCACCCTGTCACACACAGAGCCGCAGGGCAATAAAGGGGTTGGGGAGCTCCCCCCTGTCACGCACAGAGCAGGGCCCGTCAGGGGGTTGGGGAGCTCCCCCCTGTCACACACAGAGTAGGGCCTATAGGGGAGTTGGGGCACCGCCCCCTGTCACCCACAGAGCAGGGCCAATCAGGGGGTTGAGGTGCTGCCACTGTCACACTCAGGGCAGGGCCGATGAGGAGGTTATGGCTCTACCCCATCACACACAGAGCAGGGCCTGTGGGGGGGGCGGGTTGGGGCGCCGCACCCTGTCACACACAGAGCCGCAGGGCAATCAGGGGGTTGGGGAGCTCCCCCGTATCAGGCACAGAGCAGGGCTGATCAGGAGGTTGGGGCGCCTTCCCCTGTCACGAACAGAGCAGGGTGGATATGGAGGTTGTGGCCTTGCCCCCTGTCACACACAGAGCCGCAGGGCGATCAGGGGGTTTGGGAGCTGCCCCCTGTGACGCTGATCCCAGTGCCGGGAGGCCTCTCGGCTCCGCTGATCCCGGTGCTGGGAGTCATATTATCCTTTTACTATATAGGATAGAGGCCTGGTGCATGATTGGGCTGGCTGGTTTGCCCTGAAGGGTGTCCTGGATCAGGGTGGGGGTCCCCACTGGGGTGCCTGGCCTGGGTGAGGGGATAATGGCTGTTTGCAGCTGGTCACACACCCTTCAGGGTGGGGGTCCCCACTGGGGTGCCTGGCCAGTCTGGGTGAGGGGCTGAGGGCTGAAGCTCCCAACTGTTACTTTTTTTCTTTTTTTAAAATTCTGGTCCAGCTTTAGCTCTGGCTCCAGCTCTGATGCCCCTGCTGCTGAAAGCAGGTATCTGGTTTGTTTGGGTTCTATAATCGAAACAATGTATAACTCCAGCTCTGAGATCCCGGCTCGCTGAAAGCAGGTTTCTGGGGTTTTGTTTAGCTTCTATATTTGTTACAATGTTTCAAACTGCAGGCTCAGAGGCCGGTAAGGCAGGCGGGGATCATTGGAGTCTGCCATCACTGAAGCAAGGAAGCCTCATGTTAGTTTCCAGCTGCCTGGCTGCCGGCTGCCATCTTGGCTGGCAGTTAATTTGCATATCTTGCTGATTAGCCAATGGGAAGGGTAGCGGTCATACGCCAATTACCATGTTTCTCTTTTATTAGATAGGATATATATACACACACCTGTGCATGCCTTTATGCATGTATATTAAATACATACATACATATATATATATATATATATATATACACATATAGACTATCTACATCTATATTCACATTACATATATGTAAGACTATATTCAACATGTATAATTTATTTATAATACAGTATTCTTATTGTAGGAGTTCTAACATAATCAGTCTCAGATTGCTATGATTTTGAACTAGAAATCATTTAGCTTGCCTTCTCTATCATCCTATCATCAACTCCTGCTAAAATATGTCTTTGGGGCTGGCTTGAGCATAGAAAGAGGAGTATATTCAATCTAGAGGTGCCCTCTATAAAATAAACAGTGTCTAAATGTATACATGGTAAAACTAGTGTTTTCCTCTCTTTCTTTTTAAAGAAATAGTTATAGTTTGAGGTGATGTAGATAACATTTCTTATCCGGGTAACACTGGGCTGGGATGGGTGAACATTTCCAAATTGACAGTATTTCTTCTAGAGACGTGGTATCCACACAACAGAGGAGGCCACGTGCAACCCCCTCTCCAGGTGTGCAAGCTGCTTTTACACTGAAGAAACACAGAAATGTTTTCTCTGCCAAAATTAAAATGAAATTACCACTTTCCTGGTTAAAGAGGTTTTAGTTAGTGAAAATACATACAACTAGATGGAGGATTTTAAGTAAATGCCTTCTTTTTTTTTGTTTGTTTGCTTCATATAGAGTTGTATACATTTAAAAAAAAATGAATTGTTCCCTAATGTCACAATGCAAATTCAAAAATGTTGAGGGATATTTTCTGAAAGCATTTAATTTAACAAAAGAGAGAAATTGTAAAAATCTATCTCATAGCAAAATTACTATAAGTCAAATTTAGAAAAAGTATTATGTTTACTTTAAAATATAATCAACTATTTGGCCTTGATTAAATTTGGGCAGATTGATGATTTATTTCAATTACTGAGATATAAAACCTTAAAGTTGAATACAGTTCTGGAGACTCTAATTACATTAGTATTAAAAATGCCAGATTAATATATGAGAAGATATGTTCCATTAAAGGCCTTCTGTTATATCCTTGGAGAGGTAAATAAAATTAATTACATTTCTACTGGGAGAAAGTTTAATACTGTAGGAAATGTGTACAGGAAAATATCACCAAGGATGGAGTGCTAAGGTAAAAATTGAAAAAAAAAATATGTTATCAGCACAGTATCTGCAAGCACATTCATACTACTAGCTACTCCAAATGTGGAGAAATAGATGGCAAAAATCCCCATCTGGGGCCCACATGATCACTTCATGTGTGGGCAAGAAAATTGTGCTTTCTTTTATCCCACACGCTCTTATTATTTGGCTCCATGCTCTATGTTATTGTTAACTGCAAGTATTTTTGATTCATAATGTACTGTACATAAAATATACATCCTGAGGACTACATAGGAAATCCGTGGAAAGTTTTGTATGGCTTTTTGAAGTCTATTCTTTGAAGAAACCCTATTAACTGAAACAAACTTACTTATGAAAGAAGAGATGTTTTTGGATTCCTTCGTACTAGATGTATTTAAGTGACTAAACATATCATTTCCTCACTGGAAGTCCAACAGTTTAAAAATAACTAAATATTTATTAGAACTAGTGTGCCGCCATTTAGTAAATCAGACAAACTTAAACATTTAAATTTTTCCCCTTAGTCAGCAATAACGAGAACATTTAGGCAACGTGATTTTTAAAACACCCAGGTCATTTTCATGTAAGTGTTTCTTAAGGCTCAACACACATATCTGTGTATTTCTAAACCAATTTGATTAGTGTAGCAAGTTTAAAATCTTAAATTGCTGGAAAAAGTTGAATACCATGGTTCAGCCAAACTCACGAGTAGATTAAACTGGAGAAGTATGACTTTGTAAACTCTGCAACTGGGTTTTCATGTTCCTTTCTCGCAGGTTGCAGAAAGGCCTACCTGTATGTTAGTCAGCAGGGTCTCTATGGAAGACAATCCATCAGGAAACAGAAAAGGAGACGGAAATCCGGGAGGTAGTGGTTGTCCATGCCCAGTTAGAGAAAGTTTCTCAAGGCTGTCTCTTGCAGTTGGTGTGGAAAGCGGGGTCTCATCTGTATGTGATTGAAACAAAAATATAGAACAAGTTACGCTTGTCTGTTTTTATTAGACCTCAGTAATGGCTTCCCTAGTGGTTTCCAGAACATTTATTGCAAATTGGTTCCTGCTATCAGGAGAAAATGCTTTCTGCTGAATTTTCTTTAATGAAAAAGCTGTGGAGATACAACAAGATAACATTAATGAGTAACTTTATAAGCCTTTTAAATGCAGTCTCTAATGAGACTGAGTTTACAGTGCCATAGAATCTTTTTAAAACAAATATTATCTCATATATAGTTGTGATAATATATTCAGGCTGACTTTATGGGCACCTTCCCAATTATCTCATTTTAGTTTGCTCTGTTTGGATTGACAATAGAATCTTTCTAGAGCGCCATATAAGAGAAATACTTTGCATATTAGTATGTTTCTTTCTCAATTAACCCTTTATGTCAATGATTTGTTCAAATCTATTCTTAAGAAATCTACTAAATATTGTACAAATAAAACTTTTTATTTCACATCTGAAAAGACAAACTGGAATCAAATATAATCATTCTAAGTTATAACTGAATTTTTCAATATCATTAAAACTAAAGGCCTAATTCTTCTTTTTTTAATTTTTATTGTTGAAAGTATTACATATGTCTCCCTTTTTCCCCCATTGACCTCTTCTAGCCCACCCCCAGTCCTAGGCCTTCACCACCCTATTATCAGTGTCCATGGTTATGCATATATGCATACAACTTCTCTGGCTGATCTCTTCTCACCCACCTAGCCTCCATGAAGAAGGGTTCTAAAGAAGGGTAAGATAATACAGCTTTCATAACAATATTTTTAAAAACCAAATATAAAGTCCTCTAAGATAAATCAGTCTTTACTTTGTTTAATATCTTTCATTATTTTAAGCAACTTAGAATAATGCCCCATTATAAATTATTTTTACTTATAATGAAATCCTTTTACTTAGTTCTTTATTAGTTAAATATGTTCAGTTTCATTTAAGATAGATACAAAGTATGGCTTATTTTAGTTTATTATATCACAGAGAAGATTTTATTCACAGCAGAATTCTCAATTTTATAAATATTTTATTTCACACTAGGAAAATTAATTAGAGCAATGTATTTGCTCTAATACATCCTGATAGTATTTCTCAATTTTGCAAGTGGCTAGAAACTTCAGCACACCTGCGTTTATATTTATAATTTGATTCCACTGTTCTCAATCATTTCTTTATTTTTCATTACAACACCTAACCACACAACACGTTTTCCAATTAACTCTCTCTGGGGCCGAAGTACAATGGAAGCTGCTACACTTCTCTGTAACTAATGTCAGAACAAGTTAAATTCATCTCCCTCACCTTGCCACATTCTAGTTAATGAACTAAAAGGGAGGAAAATTTGGGGAGAGGAACAATAACACAAGGCCTTCTATTAACCACACTCCTCACTCACTCACTCACTCACTGCTCTGCTGTTTCTCCTTCCAGTCCCTCCTCTGTTAACTTACTAACAGATGATCTGAGGCAGCAGGTACCAGAGGAAGAAACGGAGTAAGCAGCTGAAGTAGGATTCATTGGGTTCTTATTTTCTTTTTTTTATTCCACTTGTCAACAGGGTTAAAGAAAGACAGCAGGGCATGGCTAATGTGATCAAGGTGATCTTGGACACCATTTACCTCGCTGTCGTAAATTACTCCTCCAGACCAAGGCTGCTAGTGTTTTCTCACAATATCTCTGAAAAGGCGCTTGTTAACCATCTTTGTGCATGTGAAATTGTTTAAGAATGAAGAGCAATATTTTTTGATCAGCATCACCTTAGCTGTCACATGCTAAAGAACATGTGGCTTAATAGATCATGGGGATAATAATTGCTTGTCTCCTGAAGAAAGGCATAGAACCAGATGAGCACCTGAGACTGTGTTCAGCTTTAGTCTGTGACTCCACATTTCTTAAAGGCTGTCCAAGAAAAAAGCATCGTATCTTTGGGTACACACACACTCACACATATGCACATCTTTATTTAGAAGTTCCATCATCCCACGATTATTTAAACTTCAAAACATTTAACCTTGACTATGTTTGCTTGTTGTGTGAATTAATTAATTAAATCACTCAAGATACATGCATTCATGTAGCCAGTGTTTACTTAACATAAATACTGTGCTGGGGATAGATACTGGAGAGAGAATACTGAAAACCCCCACAATTTGTAAGCCTCAAGAAGTATTTTCTAGAATGACCAATCCCAATCATTAAATACCTAATTATTAAAGTTAGCAAAGCATTTTGTCTTCCATCCTTATCCCATTACTACTCATTTTTCCCCAGTATAAGATTAAAATGGTGCATACATATGTTTCATGTTTTTTTCTACAGTTGCTCAATTGAATGCTCATCTTGGTTCTCATGCTTTCAGCTATATGTGAGTAGGTTATTATTTGGTATAAACTTATTTGATTGAATTCATTCATTTATTATTTTACATAATAGAGATATTACATAGGGTTACTGTAACTCTAACAAATTTAGGGAAGAGTGAGTGACTGCTTAAAAATCTTTTTAAAGGGTGATTCTTAAGATCAATAAACATTATATAAAAGAAAACAAACTAATCAAAGATCAAACAAATAAGACAAAATATTTTGGGGGTATCAAGACCCTACTACCTTAGAAGAAGTTGTCATCTTGTGGCAATTAGCATCATAGAAAGTCTCATTTTGTCTTCCTACAAAGAGTAAAATTGAGAACAGGGTTCTTCCTTTTAAATAAAAGTGACCTTTGATATCCTAAATGTTCTCAGGAGATTAAAGCAAAAATTTGAGAGACCAGACAACATGGAAGAGAGTTTTGACATCACATAATCTCTAAAGACTTCAAACAATGAATGATGCTGAAGCACAAATTCACAAAGGACATTATTCCAATTTTGTATATTGTGCATATTTTTGAGTTTTATCTTTAAAAGAAAGTTGGCATGTCAGATATTATGATCTTTGATTATAGCATTTGATTCGTTCTTTAAAATTTTGCTCCTAAATAACGTGAAACTTATGGAAAAGTTACAAGACTTGTTCAAAGAATTCCTTTATGACCTGTGGTTGGTTGGATGGTAGACCCTCAACATACATGTCCTTGTCTAATCCCTGGAACCTAGTAATGCTAGCTTATTTGTAAATTGGGGTTTCACAGATGTAACTAAGTTAAGGTTCTTGAGATAAAGAGATAACCCTGCTTTTAGGATGCACCCTAATTCCAATCTTTCTTTAAAAGAGAAAGTCAGAGGGAGATTTGAGAGAGACAGGTTCACAGAGTCGAGGAGGAGGCAAAGAGAAGACAGAGAGGGAGATCAGAATGTTGTAGCCAGTCACAAAATGCTCACAGCCACCAGAGCTAGAAGAGAAAAAGAATAGATTCTCTTTGATAGCCTCTTGGAGATAGCTTGTCCTTGATGACACCTTGAGTTTATACTCCTGGCCTCCAGAACTGTGAGAAAATAAATTTATGTTGCTTTAAGCCACCAAGATTGTGGCCTTTTGTTACAAGAGCCCTAGGAAACTACTTCAACTTTTTACCCCAAGTAACCAATGTTTACATTTTCTCACATTTGCTTTTTAATCTTTCTGTCTTCTCTCTCCCTTTCTTGTTCTGTGTGTACATATGTTGGAACCATCTTCCCCTTTCAATCCTTAAGACTTCACTACATATTTCACAAGTATAAGGGCATACTCTTCCACAGTATAAAATGAGCAAGAAACACATACACAAACTACTATTATTTAATCAAGAGTCCACTTTCTATTTTCATAATCTGTGAGATGGTTTTAGTTGTAAAGAGTTAAATAATATGCCCAGCCAGGGTGGGTCAGTGGTTGAGCATCGACCCATGAGTCAAGAGGTCACTGGTTCGATTCCCAGTCAGGGTACATGCCCGGGTTGTGGGCTCAATTCCCTTAGGGGAGTGCAGGAGTCATCCATGTTTCTATCTCTCTATCCCTGTCCCTTCCCTTCTCTGCCACCAGGGAGTGCGGGCATGTGGTGCGTCTCTATTTGAAGAGTGTTGGGCAGTAATTTATAAATATTTTAATTTACTTGACAGGTACTTGAGGACTATTTTTTCTGGGCATGTGGTAGCCCCTAAGATACCTTCTCATGATTATTCCCTACTACTAATTCTCTTAAGAACTTTCCCCTTAGTCTGAGTTAGATCTAACAAATAGAATAAAACAAATGTAATGATATGCTGTTTCTGAGGTTAGGTTATAAAAAGTTTGCAGTTCCCATATCTCTTTTCCTCTCTTTTCTCTTGCATTTCTTACCCTGGTGGAAGCCAGTTATCATGTCATGAGACAGCCCTGTGGGGGTAACATGACAAGGGATGGAGGCCTGTCAAAAATCACGTGAGTCAGTTTCAAAGCAGATTCCCCCTGTGCAGCAGAGACTTTGTTTTATTTTTATTTTATTAAATTTATTGGGGTGACATTGGTTAGCAATATTATATATGTTTCAAGTATACAATTTTAGAATGCATCATCTGTATATTAAATTGTGTGTTTACTACCCAAAGCCAGATCTCCTTCTGCAGCCATATATTTGGCTCCCTTTACCATTTGCTGTCCCCCCTCACCTCCCCTGCCCCTCTGGTAATCACCATACTGTTGTCCATGTCTATGAGTTTTTGTTGTTTGCCTAGTTTATTCATTTGTTACTTCAAGTTTTTTATTTTACATATGAGTGAAATCATATGGTTCTTGAATTTTTCCTACTTATTTTGCTTAGCACGATATTCTCAAGATCCATTCATGTTGTCGTAAATGGTAGTGTTTTATCTTTTCTTAGGTCTGAGTGCTATTCCATTGTATACAAGTATGATGTGTCCTTTATGTCCCAGTTGAGCCTTTAAGTGAGCTGCAGCCCAGCTGACAGCATAACTGCAACCTCATCAAAGGCCTTAAACCAGAGGCACCCAGCTAAGTTGCACCCAGATTCTTGATCCATAAAAACTATGAGATTTTTAAATGTTTACGGGTTTAAGCCACTAAGTTTAGTTAAAATTTGTTACACAGCTGAAGATAAATAAAACAGTATGTAACAGGTTGTGTTTTTTTAATACTTTGGAGTATAGGAAAAAATGACTTCATATCTAGTTACTTTCAGTGACTGTTGAAATGAAACAAATTCAACCTTCCTTTTCTAATTTTTAAAAACCTAGCAGCTTTAATGAGACAAATTTTAGTATAACTCAAATCTATAATTCCACATTCTCTATTATCCTATCTAATAAAAGAGAAACATGGTAATTGGCGTACGACCGATACCCTTTTCATTGGCTAATCAGCGAGATATGCAAATTAACTGTCAGCCAAGATGGTGGCCGGCAGCCAGGCAGCTTGAAACTAACATGAGGCTTGGTTGCCTCAGTGACGGAGGAAACCAACGTTCCCCGCCTGCCCCTGCCTCTGAGCGGGCAGTTTAAGAAACTCTGTAACAAATACGCCCAACTTCAGCCAGCAGATTCGCAACATTGTAAGCAAAGGCCAGAAACCTACTTTCAGCCTAGGCCTAAGAGCTGGAGCCAAGCCTCAAGGTAAAGCTGGCCCAGAATTAAAAAAAAAAAAAAAAAAAAAAAGGAAAAAAGGAGCGTTTGGGAGTTCAGTCACCCCCAGCCTGAAAACAGCCCTCAGCCCCTCACCCAGACTGGCCAGGCACCCCAGTGGGGACCCCCACCCTGATCCAGGACACCCTTCAGGGCAAACCAGCCGGCCCCACCCGTGCACCAGGCCTCTATTCTATATAGTAAAAGGGTAATATGCCTCCCAGCACCGGGATCAGTGGAGCCGTGAGGCCTCCCGGCACTGGAATCAGCATGACAGGGGGCAGCACCCAAACCCCCTGATCGCCCTGCGGCTCTGTGTGTGACAGGGGGCGGGGCCACAACCTCCCTATCCACCCTGCTCTGTGCCTGATAGGGGGGAGCTCCCCCCCCCGCCACGGGCCCTGCTCTGTGTGTGACGGGGTAGAGCCATAACCTCCCCATCAGCCCTGCCCTGAGTGTGAGAGTGGCGGCGCCCCAACCCCCTGATCCGCCCTGCTCTGTGGGTGATAGAGGGTGGCGCCCCAACCCCCTGATGGGCCCTGCTCTGTGTGTGACAGGGGGTTGCTCCACAACCTCCCTATTGACCCTGCCTTGAGTGTGATAGGGGGCGGCGCCCCAACTCCCCAATCAGCCCTGCTCTGAGCCCGACCAGGGGCTGCACCTAGGGATTGGGCCTGCCCTCTGCCACCCGGGAGCAGGCCTAAGCCAGCAGGTCGTTATCTCCCGAGGGGTCCCAGACTGCTAGAGGGCACAGGCCAGGCTGACGGACCCCCCTCCCCCCCCGAGTGCACAAATTTTTGTGCACCGGGCCTCTAGTTTCTTATAAAAATTTCTAAAAAGTAGAGACTTTATCAATATTGACTAGAGAATGGTAAAGTCTCTTTGGAATAAGAAATATCAGTATCTTCTTAATTACAGGTTTCAAAAAGTTATGAATATCTATGATTATATTTGAAAAAGAATTAGTCTTCAAAAAATAACATAAAACACAAATAAAATTTCAGAGCAAGTTATTGATTACTTAGGTTTACAAAATTAATTCTATTCAAGAATTTTCTAGAAACCGCTGATAAATTTAGTGAGACCCTCAAGGTTATGAAAAAGGACCAACTAGGAATTAAGCATACACTGACTGAAATAAAGAATAATATACAGAGATCCAACAGCAGACAAGAGGATCCCAAGAATCAAGTCAAGGATTTGAAATATGAAGAAACAAAAAATACTCAATTGGAAAAGCAAAGAGAAAAAAGAATCCAAAAATATGAAGATAGTGTAAAGAGCCTCTGGGACAACTTCAAGCGTACCAACATCCGAATTATAGGGGTGACAGAAGAAGAGAGAGAGCAAGATATTGAAAACCTATTTGAAGAAATGATGACAGAAAACTTTCCCTACCTGGTGAAAGAAATAGACTTACAAGTCCAGGAAGCCCAGAGAACCCCAAACAAAAGGAATCCAAACAGGACCACATCAAGAAAACATCATAATTAAAATGCCAAGGGCAAAAGTCAAAGAGAGAATCTTAAAAGCAGCAAGAGAAAAACAGTCAGTTACCTACAAGGGAGTACCCATACGATTGTCAGCTGATTTCTCAACAGAAACTATGCAGGCCAGAAGGGAGTGGCAAGATATATTCAAAGTGATGAATAGCAAGAACCTACAACCAAGATTACTTTATCCAGCAAAGCTATCATTCAGAATTGAAGGTCAGATAAAGAGCTTCACTAATAAGAAAAAGCTAAAGGAGTTCATCACCACCAAACCAGTATTATATGAAATGCTGAAAGGTATCCTTTAAGAAGAGGAAGAAGAAAAAAGGTAAAGATAAAAATTATGAACAACAATTACATATCTATCAAGTGAATCTAAAAATCAAGTGAATAAAAAATCTGATGAACAGAGTAGACAGCTGAATATAATAGAATCAGGGGCATAGAAAGGAGTGGACTGACTATTTTCGGGGGGGGGAAGGGTGTGGGGGATGCGGGAAGAGACTCGACAAAAATTATACACCTGTGGATGAGGACATTGGGGGGGTAAGGGCAGAGGGTGGGGTGGGAACCAGGTGGAGGGGAGCTATGGGGGTAAAAAAGAGGAACAACTGTAATAATCTGAACAATAAAGATTTACTTAAAAAAAATCCTTAAATTATCCTGCTTTCTTTTTTTTAAATTAGGAAATACTTCAACTATCTATAAGACAAGCACTCCAAATACCTGGAATGGCAAATTAGGCGAGGCAAAGGGGACACTGTCCAGTGAGTAAAGTCAGCATTCTGAAAGCTGTATTAACTTGGGTACTATTCTTTTTCTAAGTATTCCACATCCATAGGGGACTAGTAGTTAAGCCAGTGCTCAAGAGTTCTCATTATTTTTAAATTCCAAAGAAAGAATGGCTATTAACTTTAAAATATTTTTGCATTTTAATTCAGTTACAGGAAACTACAGTATTTTTCTTAAGAAAAATAGAACAGCATGTATTATGAACTATCAAATAATTTCATCTTTTGACCAGAAAAATATCTACTGATTAACATATTAATAATTATGTAATAAATATAATGGTATTATAATAATATATAATCAGTTAACATCAATTAGAATAATAGATAATATAAAGAAAAAACATATATGGAGAGAAGAAAATAGTCTTAAAATTCCAAAATCAATAAAGTATAAAAGAATATTATTTCATTCTTCTCATCACTTCATTTCAGGATTTAGCTCATATTTTAAAGTCACTACTCAATAACTGACTATCAGTAAGATTGATGACTCTGTAAGACAAGCTTTTTTCTCTGCAATCTTATCACACATAACAATTTAGCAGGATATCCGAAGGAACAATGTTGTTTAAAAAAAAAGGGGGGGGGCTCTGCTTTAAAATGTTTTCTTTCCTGTTAATAAAATCTAATTCAGTTGTTATTTTCATAACTAATCCTTTTGGGCTGGAATTATATATTTTCTTTCAAATATGTATGTGTGTATATGTATGTATATTTTTGTCTCTGATGTCTTCTATTACATCATAAAACTAACTAAAAAAAGACTCACTTTTAGAAAATCAGATATTCCAAGCAGGTTCACATTTATTCCTCTTGATGTGGAATAGATAGCAACATTATTAAAAGGGAAAATCTCCATATTTAAAGTTTACAAGTGTTCTGTGAGTTTGCATGAAAAAGCTATATTTCTATACCAGCAGAGTGAAAAAATATCTTGACAAAGTTTTGAGTATGGTAGTTTCTATACAAAAGAGAATAATTATTTATAAAAATATATTTTTTGTTTTCTTAAATATACATCATGATTGTATTGATGTTATATATACATCCCAATTGTATAGAAAGATAAATGTATTTGTGTTTTTGTAAACTCATCAGCCACATTATTGAACTGGAATAAAGGCATAAATAATCTAAAAACTTAAGGACTGATGCTTTAAAAAATATTTGAAACTTATATCGGGATAAAACACAACCATTTAAATCGAGTTCAATCATAACCTCAATTGTGATTCATTCCTGCTTTTTGAACTCTGGTTTTAATTTGGAAATAGAAAGTAATAATAAGGTTTACAAATGTAATCCCACAATCCTATATAATAAAGGCTAATATGCAAATTGTCCCCTCGGGAGTTCCACTGACCAGGAGTTCAACCACTCACCATGATGTGCACTGCAGCTGGGGGAAGGAAGGCCCTGATCAGCTCTGATCGCCAGCCAGGCCTAGGGACCCTACCCGTGCATGAATTTCATGCACCGGGCCTCTAGTGTAATCATAAATCAGATAATAGACACATAATTTCCTTCCTTTCTATTTTCATCTTCTCACAAAATAAAGAATTCCAAAATGCACATTAAAATTTATTTGCATGGCTTTCATGTATCTATTTCAATTTTTATAAAATATGCAGGGGTCTCATGGAATAAAGCTTGTTTTCTATATTTAATTTTAAGCCCATTTTTAAAATTCTGCCCTCAAAATTACTCCAGAAATTTTTATAAATTTATCGCCATAATGTGTTACAGCTATCACATTAAATGTGATGACTGGCAAAATTAAAAGCAAAGCAGGATGGATTCAGAATGTGTGATTTCAAGCTCTGGCTTACCAAGTTTTACCAAATACTAGAGCACAGAATCCTTCTCTTATGTTCTGTGAAATGCATTTGGTTTATTTATTAAAGGGGTGATTACAAACTCAAAGAATTATAGCTCACATCTATTTAGATTATTTATGTAAAGCTGCTTTGTAAAATACAAAATACTAATAAATGTAAAGTATTAATAATTTACAAACCAACTAAATTGGTTATAAGTTTCCGTTTGTAAACTTGGCTTCAATGTGCCATGGAGCAATCCTGGTCTTGTACCATAAGCCCCTGGTTTCTATGTTTCTATATTATTTATCCCTGAAGCTTGTGATAATAAAGTATCATGTTAACAATAAAATAATTGCTATATATTATTACAGTTGCCTTATGCAAACTAACCTGGAGTTAGTTCCATAGACAGTTAAAATTAATTATGATATAAATAACTTGAGAAAGGGCAAAAAGTATGAATTACTTTATCAATTTTGCTTCAGGTAGCAGGACCTAAAGGAAAGGGTAAGTTGATTACACAAAAACCAATGGGTACAGATTTTGGAAAGAACAGACTGTGAAGAACATGAAAACAAACTTAAGAGGTTCCATGGATCTACTTGAATGAAGTAATATTAGAACCCTGAATTTTGAGTTTGGGTGAATAAAGGAAAATACTTACTGTGGGAAGGAGATCATTGTTAAGTGCATGTTAGGCAAGATGCTGGAGGTGTGCTAAAAAAATATATCAGACTCACAGTTCTGTCTAATTTAATGCATAAAGTCTTTATTACACACATATGCAGCTTTCACCTTTATCTGTGTTTCTTAACTTTGGGATAGTTAGTTCATCTCTGAGATGATGATGAAAGTTAGGGACCAGGCCACATAAGTATAAGCAGTCTCAGTCCCCTTACACAGGGTAGCACATATTAATTTCTGTTGAAAGAATATATGAATGAGATGAAAGGAGGCAAAAGCTGGAAGAGTACAACATGCAGAAATGAGAAGAATATAGTAGTCTCTGCTTACCTTGAGGTTACACCGCATTCATGATAGAAAAACTAAAAATGCTTTCTATTGGAAAACCACACTATTGATTACAAGGCATTTTCACAGACATTATCTTGGGTTAGGAGGAAGCTCTAAGAAGAAGATTTTTTTAAATGTATGCAATTATAATTGCAATAATGTTATGTGCCAAAAGATTGATTCAAATGGCATGAAGTGGTTATTTAGAAAAAGAAGAGATTATATATAGACCATGCAAGTGGATAGGAGAGTAAACAAGAAAGCTAAAATCCTCACAGCAAGGTACACTTGGAATGGACATTGGATATTGGAAAATTTAAATAGGGGGAAGCCAAGGGGTTCTATGAGGACAGTACCCATGTATAATAGCTCAAGAAAAACAGGCATCCAAAGTGCCCTAAAAAAAACTTCATATTTTTAAAGAGAAAGCCTATTTTATACCATTAGTCTCAAACTATAGTCTTTAAATTCTGGCCGTTTTGTATTTATATTTCAAGCATCTATGTATGAGGAAAAATCTAAATCAAGGTATATATTTAACTAGTGGCCCAGTGCACAAATTCATGTACATTGAAAGGAAATTAATTAGAAGAAATATTTAATATCGCTATTCACCCTTTCTCTATAATAGAAGTGTCAAGCAAATTTACGATCGACAAAGATAGATCGAAACACACGTGTGCAATTGGCGCCAGTGACAGCTTTATATGTATTGTGCATGCGTGAGTCAACTTAGCCTCTCTCTCTCTCTCTCTCTCTCTCTCTCTCTCTCTCTATATATATATATATATATATATATATATATATATACTAAACTTGCTTAATTAGACCTGCTTTCTGATTTAGCTGAACTTTTTCCAGCCCAGTGAAGCACACCAACTTCTCTTTCAGGTAATTGTCAGCAACACAGCAGTAAATATCAACACGAAGCAGATTATTATTGTAGATCACGCAGGGAGAACAAAGGGTAAAATATTTAACTGCCACAGTGTTTGACTATATTCTGTGCAGTGAGAAAACCTGAAGTCATTTTCAAGGTTCACCATTTCTTACTTCTTTTCAGTCAGGTCAAGTCTCCTAAATCTGTTTTCCGGCTAATGAAAAGAAAATAGGATTCCACCGAGTCTTCTATCTACCTACTCCAGGACTTCTGTGAGAATCAAATGAGATGAGGCACTGGAAAACGCTTCACAGACATTTGGTTAAAATGTAAAATGTTTCCACCTGGGTATAAAGCAAGTCATGTTCTTGGGCTGAAGAAACTGCAAGGAGGCTAGTCGCCAGGGAGAGGAAGCCAGACATTGCTACATGACATCATTACCAGGATGAACACTTAGCATATTAGTCATATATATATATTCAAGCTTGGCCTTGACCACAACAAACTCTTCACTGCCCTTGGCAATTAAGATGGAAGTAAAGGTACACAGATATCTGTGAATATTTTTCCCCTCCCACTCCTTGGAATTGGTTGGCAAAAATGGAATGGCACTATTCATTAAACATACATAGTCCATCCCCCCTCCCCACACACACACACAATACACACAATTATTTATCTTTAAAACATTTTGGGTGGCTTATTTCTCAAGTCCTAAGTATAAGTGTTCATGAAAGAGCTTGTGTAGCTTAGGCTGAAAAGATCCACTTAACTGATCTTTCTGTCTTTCCATGGCCCTGTAGGTTTAACCTCACTGCTGATATTGCAAGTGAATGTGGGAAAGTATTTACTGAAAGCTGCATAACAGGCAAGGTTATATTTACTAGGCTAATGTTTTGCATATCTGCACAGTAGGGCCATTAAGGGTTCTAAGAGCACAACGGAAACAATCATAACATTTGTTTTTAGATGACTGACTCAGGACATGTACACCAGGCTTTATATAGAAACTGTTTTTGTTTTATTAAGGGACTGCTTGCCTGTTAGTGATAACATCATTAAAAATAAATGAAAGGGGGCTGGTAAAATGCTTCCCAAAAGCAGAAACCTAATTAAAGGTGATATGCCTGCTATGAGGGTTTTTTTTTCAGGACTCAAAAATAGAACAAGGTTAGTTCTTTCTTATTTTGTAAAGCCCAAAGAAGACCTCACAGTAAAACATCACTTCTGATCTAATTTTCTACTTCTGTGTACTCTAATAATCCACTTTACAGTCTGTGCTTGCCCATGGAAAGTGAACTAGTTTTGTTCTTACAGATAGCTTCATCATGTCATAGTGCATGAAAAGAAAATCTGATGGTTCAGCGCAAACAAAAAATGCACTCTCCTTTAGAAGCAAATTGTACAGGTTGTAATATATGCAGTAATAGTCATTGGAATAATGCACACACAAACATTTCACGGTCCTAAAGACCACTTTTGAGAACCTCAGTGAATGGTTTGAAAAAATTTCCAAATCATAGTTTACAATTAGAGAGAGAGAGAGAGAGAGAGAGAGAGAGAGAGAGAGAGAGAGAGAGGAAAAGTAGACTCTTTGATTTTAAGGGGTGGAGTTACTCTAATTTCATGGATGGTGGAAAAGCAGGAAACTGCACTCTCTTGATAACTCTGCCCTTATTGTGCTGTGACCTTGGCCAATTTACTTAAATTTACATCTGCCAAAAAGGAGTTTCTGAAATGTGTTTTGAGAATTTTCTGGGGGCAGGAGAAAGGAGTTGTCACATAAACCCAAGGCCTCTTCGAAATTCACATTACTGTAGAAGCAGAGATAAAATGAGGAGAAACATAGGGCACCCTCACAGGGTGCCATGGTTTGATATCTTGGTTTCCTGTCACCTCTGCACAGTTCTATTTCATTTATGAGTCTCCAAACTGAAAATGAGTCTTATTGCTAAGTGAATAAAAGAGCACAATTCCCAAGTTATCCTCCGGAAATATAAAATAGCTTTGGCATTGTGGAATATTTAAACTCTTATTCTCATATGGGTTTTAGGCTAAAATTATCATGGAATTATTAACAAGTGTATGTTATCTTTGGAAATCATTTGGTATAAATTGATTTTTCAGATGAATCACCCCAAAAGTGATTGACCCAATGTTTTTTAAATGCCTGTAAATTCTCGTTTCTTTTTTAAAAAAGTAACAGCTATAGTATCAATTTAGAGAAAATACAAAGGAAGAATAACATTTTGAATCATTCCAAGGCTATGTGGACCCACAAACACACATGCATGTGTGACAATTGGAGAAATGTCAAGCCTGGCAGGATGTTAATAACTACTAGGCGATTGTAGGAGTGGTAATGGTAAGGGGATTGTGAGTTAAGGGAAAGAGTCCTTATCTTTAAGTGAAACTCACTGGAAAAAAAATTAAGATTAAATAAAATATGTTTGGAATTGGCTTCAAAATAATCTGTGGTAGAGTAGGAGTAGGTGGAGACTGAGGAAGCAAGTTTGGACTTGAGATTATCATTGTTAAAGATGAATCATGGATAGTTCTATGGGGGACTGCATTATCCCATCTAACTTTCTATTTGTTCAAAACTTTCTGTAGTAAAATGTTTTTTTTTTAAAAAAAAAACATATTTCTTTATTGATTTTAGAGAGGAAGGGAGAAGGAGAGAGAGATAGAAACATCAATGAGAGAATCATTGATTGGCTGCCTCCTGCACACCCCTTACTGGGGCTCGAGCCCGCAACCCAGGCATGTGCCCTTGGCCGAAATCAAACCTGGGACCCTTCAGTCCACAGGCTGACGCTCTCTCCACTGAGCCAAGCCGGCTAGGGCTGTAGTAAAAATGTTTTAACAAAAATAATTTTACTCAGTAAAATTCTATTAACTCCTTTTTTAAAAAAGTCAGGGGCATTGGTATGATAATGATCATCATCGTTATCATCAAAATATCCAGCACATACTGAGCCTTTTCGATGTATGCAAAGCAATGTTCTAAGCAGTTTACATGCATTAACTCATTTAATCTTTACAATAATCCCATTAGATTGTCACTAGGGGTCTACTAGTATTCATTTTATACATGAGTAGATAGAGGTAAAATAACTTAATTAACTTGACAAGATAACTTGGCTAGCGAGGAAAGGAGCCAGATTCAAACCCAGCAGTCTTGGAGCCTATGATTCTTTAACACTCAAGGAGTAAAATATAAATTTCTATAAGCATTTGAAAAAATGTATTGAATATGTGTTTTCAGATGTATATAACCAACATACACTCCCAAAAAATAAAATAATTTTATAATTATCTTAGAGTCGGAAAATACAGACTTTTCTATTTCACTCCTCTTTCTTTTTAACTTTAATTTTTATTACAGTATATAGTCAATATTATTTTATATTAGTTTTAGATGAACAGCATAGGGTTAGACAATTATATCCTTTATAAAGCATTCTCCCTAATATTCCCAGTACCCACCTGACACCATATATAGTTATCACATTATTATTGACTAAATTCTTTATATCCCTGTGACCATTTTGTAACTACCTTGAGCCTTTTACCTTTTACCTTTTTACCCAGCCCTCCAACCCCCTTTCTCTCTGGAAACCATCCATCTGTCCTCTATATCTATGACTCTATATCTGTTTCTGTCACTCTTCAATCTTAAACAAAGCTTAACTTACTCCTTAAAACCTAGCTAATCATCATCCTAAGAAGTTAAGATTTCCCTAGATTATCTATTTCCACTACTATGGTTATTCATTTTTGAAGCAAAGCTTTCTATCTTAGAAATGGAATTCCAGATTATCTCCACATGGGACTACAGAAATCCAGCCAAGAATATAATAGACATTTAATATCAACCCTAACTTTAAGTAGCCCACACAGGTATCTCCCTGCAAATTTCCTCACTACATCTTTACCTGATACCATACATACTAACACGGTCTATACTTTCCTGTTGAAAAATATTTAATCTTGAAAGTATCACTTTTTAATTGACATATGCATTGCATGAGGTAAAAGAGAAAGGCTCACTTAAAGATTCGTAAAGTAAAAAATATATTGTCCAAGTGAGTCACTTCAGAAGGAGCAGGTGTCATGCCTCACCCTTTATCAGCTACAGTTAAATCCTGGCTATTGCCACAAACTGTCTTCTGCACTTTTCCTAATTGAACCTCTCCTGAGTTTCCTCATTGTGTAACCCTAGCCTTGAACTCACTTTCAAAAGGAAGAACTTTATTTAGTTTTCTAAATTAACCCTTTCTCAGTTTCAGACCTCGCTCCTCCCGTCTCCATTAGTTGCTCCGTCCTCGCACCAGGAGCTTCCATAGTTCTTGGTAACCGCTCTGCTCAGATAAGATACCGTACATCAGGCTGCCGGGACAACTGCCCCGACTAGACATCAGCTTATAGGTCTAGAAAAATCGTTGCATGTAAGCCTTATAATTTATTAAGCATAATGGCTCCTTCTAAGCTGCAGGTGCACTTTAACAGGTCCCTACACTCCACCTCAACTTACCTCAGTCTCTTGAGACCAGGAATGTGGCACTTGAATGTGAAAAGTCTCCTAAGGTGATACATAAGGTGATATACTGGATAAGCTCCTACCTATTCAACTTCACTGGCTTGAAACAATTTGTTTTCCCCTTCTGTCCATAATAACCAATTACTAACACATTGTACCAGGACTATTATTTCAAATGATCAAATTCATTGAAAATTATCAACAAATAGATTTCTTTACAGGTTTGTTGCTTAAGTATGTCTAGCATAAAAAACTGTGAGGGAAGGAACTCTGTCCTTTTTATTCACTGTGTAACCTCAATGCCTGGCACATAATACATTGTTATTACTGATTGGGTGAATATCTGATATAATGTATTTCCTAAACTAGTTAATTTGTTAAGTTCTTATTAATACAGATAACATTTTAACTGAGGTTAGTTTACATTTTAATTAGTTGAGTCTGAATGAGACAGTATCCTATATAATAAAAGCCTAATCTGCAAATTGTCCCTTTGGGCAGTAGTTCGACTGCTTGCTATCATGTGAGCTGACCACCAGGCGGCAGTGCAGAACATGGCAGGCATCGGCAATGTGTTTTGACCTCTCACCAGCTACCTGGGGCGGGGGTGACAGGGACGGACGTGCGGTGAGAATGTGGGGTGTCCACTGAACTTGCTGTCACTCTCTCTGCTACCCGCCCCCAAGACGCCAGGGCTGAAACCCCCGCACTCAGGTGCCAGGCACCCACAAGGAGCCCACACCGCACCCATGAGGCCTCTTCCAGATGTGCCAGGCTGCAGCCACCAGGATCACAGGGGCGGGTTGGGCTTCTCGTGGGTTCTCGCAGGAGCTGGTCTTCCAGGCCAGCCGGGAGAGCGCGCTGCTTGCTTGACTTCCATGTGGCACAACTGGGCAGCCCGGAGGCCCATGCTGTGCCCTGGCCCGTGGTGTCCGGCTGTGCTCACCGCATCTCCGCATGGGGACTCGGACACCACGACTCAGGTTGAGGGGGACGCACGGGTTCCAGGGGCCCAGGTGCTGCCCAGGGCCCAGAGGTCAGCTGGGACCTGCCCTTCCATGCCAGGCACTTGCGCTTCTATCACCAGCCAGGCCTAGGGACCGCACCCGTGCACGGATTTTGTACAGCAGACCTCCAATATATAATAAATACTTTCGGTTTGGGTTCCTTTTCAGAAATGTGTATCCAGAATACATAATTATTTATGATGTTGAAAATTCTATTTTTTAAATTCCAAATTTTAAAAATTAATTAAATACACATGCAGCTACCCAGTGCAGAAAAGGGACTAGTGAGCATGTGCAGAAAATAGTAATATTTGATTCATCTCTCCAAAAGCAATTTTGGCTGCTTTGGACTGCCAGAGATTTGACACCACAGAGAGTATCCATACAACATTTGATGAGCATCCTGTCAGAAATATTATAAAAACTAGAAATTGATAGGAGGTTAAATTAAGTGACCTTTATATCCCTTTTACCTATTGAGATTTTATGACTTCTTCCTTAAAAACTAACTGCTTTCTTACAATGTCATAAAAAATGCAAAGGAGAGCACTAATATTTAGGATTTAGGGAAATATAAAAAGTTAAGAGTGTATGTTTATGTCATTGTCAGCATTCTTCTCTTGGCGAGAAGGGGATTCTTGATCAGCACAGCTGTTATTTTGCAATCCTCAGAGCATAAAAATATAATGCAAAGTTCCTGGACCTTTCTTATAGTAAAGTTAAAAAAAATAATTTCCATTGTGTAAGGACTTGTTCTTTGTTGCAAAGAAAAAAGATGATATTGGCAGATTTATAAAATTGTTGTTACTAGCTTTGTAATATGTTATATTTCCAAAAAATGTCAAAAATTAAATAAAAATGAGAAATCTTGCTTACCTTTATTACCTATTTTAATATGAATTTTAAAAACTATTTGCTTTACATTTTAAATTACTTTAAAAATTCAAATTAAAAACACACACCATTAAGTAATGTTTTCATTAAAGTATTTCCTGTTATCTTCTACCTTATATTCTATATGACTAATAGCATGGGTACCTCAGATAATTTTGGGGGATGTTTTTTTAATCATGATGAATTTTTGCATTTAAGATAGAAGATAAAACATCTATCAAGAACTTTAGCTGAACCTAGCTGGGTTGGCTCAATAGATAAAGCATTGGCCTGTGAACTGAAAGGTCCCGGGCTCAAGTCTAGTCAAGGGCACATGCCTGGGTTGCGGGCCAGTAGGGGGTGTGCAGGGGGCAGCCAATCATTGGTTCTCTCTCATCATTGATGATTCTATCTCTCTCTCCCTCTCCCTTCTTCTCTGAAAGCTGAAAAGAGAATATGTGTTAGGAGAACTGAGGAAAGGCAGCATGGATAGAACCAGTGACTGTAAGGTGAGTGAGCAGTATAGACATTAAAGAAATAAGGGACCAGATTTGCATGAACTCTGTAGGCCTGGGCATGAAGCTGTGGCACACAATGTTTAGTGCCAGTTGGGCATGTCTGATCATCTTGCAGAAATTGCACTTCTTTCTAATCATGTATGTGTCATGAAAATGTAGAACTACTTTACCCTGGTATGACCCCTGTGACTATTCATTTCCCTGGAATAGTCCATTCAAATCAAGCTAGCAATATTGCTACTTGATTTTTCTTGCATACTGCTTCATTGTTTGTCTCTTCTAATTACAGTGCATGCTCCTTAAGAACAAAATTCCTCTCTATATTTATGGCTACTGTGTCTCCTATACTTTGAATGGTAACTTGCACTTACTAGGCTCTCAAGAAATATGTGAACAGTGAACAAATAAATATTTTAAAAGTATTTAAAAATAAAACAAATTATTTTTTCAGGCTATTTCTGTGCATTTATTTTCAGAAATCTCAAATTTACAAACATATGTATTAGTTCTAGAATCTTCTTAAAAGCATATTAAGCAGTTAGATAAATTATATTACTATAGATAAAATCACCTTATAAGAAAAGTATACCATATGTATGCTTGTGTATATACAAAAGACTGTTTACTAGTATATAAACACTCAGTTATACAAATACATAGGTATATATGAATCTAGTATATAGTAATATAGGCATGTAGAATTCTATCTTTAGTCAACCAATAACTATCCTATGTTTAAGTAACTAAATTTCTTTCAAAAGTATCACCAAAAGCTTTAGGCAAATAAATAATGTTTGTTATTTGACATAATAAATTATCTTTCATTATTTATTTCTTCTCCTCATTTAGTAAGATTTCACAAGAATGCAAGAACCAGGTAGAACCCAGAAATTTTCGATTGTTTTCCATTTTAGCTCATGTACTTTAAGATGAACAAATTAGTCCACCCAGTGTAGCTCAGTGGCTGAGCATCAGCCTATGAACCAGGAGGTCATGGTTCAATTCCCAGACAGGGCACATGCCTGGGTTATGTGCTCCATCCCCAGTATGGGGTATGTAGGAGGCAGTAAATCAATTATTCTTTCTCATCATTGATGTTTCTAAACCTCTCTCCCTCTCCCTTCCTCCCTGAAATCAATAAAAATATATTTTAAAAAATGAGCAAATTATAAGTATCATGTGTATTGATAGGTGAGCTCATCAATGACTTAATACTAAGTGAAAAATTGAAAACAATGAAAATATTTAACTTTATTGGAAACTACATATTTGAACAAGTAAGTCAAACATGTAGGTTTTACTCCTGCACTCTCTTGACAAACATAAAAATCTCACAATGCCCTTTAATGTTATTTTACATTAGATAATTTAAAGAAATAGCATAACAAAAATAAAAAAGCAAAAATAGTATACATTTTCAAACTAGCACATAGCTGTGAAGATTCTGATATGTCCTCCACCTACCTTGGCCCAGGACAGTTGTTACAAGGAAGAATTTATCTTGGGAGTCTCCTCCTTTTATTCGGGAATTATTACAAACATGTTTCCTTATTGTTTCTCTTATAATCTATCCTAAAATATGTCTTATAACTTTTATGTCATACAAATTCTTGACACAGATTTCAATATAGTGCTTATTATAACAATAGCTTCAAAATGCCATGATATTCTTAAGGAAGTTCTTTCCTTCACAAAATCATTTTCACAACTGTTAAATTAAATCATAACTTTAATCAGAGAGAATTCAAGAAACTAAATCAACTTGAAATATGAATACATTTTATTTTGCCAATTAATTCAGTTGGCAAACCAAAGTCATAAAATTGGGCTCTCTAGAAATATTTGTGGATGGGATAGCAAATGTAATAAATACAGTATGATGTGTACTGTAACAAAGACAAGAACAAGAATATCAGAGCAAGTAAGTACATTTAGTTCATTTTTTGACTTCTGGAGGAGGAAAATTCAGGATGAAGGACAATCAGGATAGAAACCTTATGGCAAGGCAAAAACTTACTCAGGTTATATGGGGAGAAGAAGTAACTTTTGGGAAAAAAAAGACATTTATTGTCTCAAGCCTTATATAAAGGTTCTAAACTCTCCATCTACTTTAGATGTTGTCCTCTATCATGAATTTTTGTTAACAATTAAACATAAAAAAACCCTTATATATAAATGTTCACTGAAATGTTTTCATTCTATTACTCCTACAGTTCCCTGATAGAAAAAGAATGTAGGCTAGATTGAAAGAATGTTTTCTTGGCAAGCCCATGTCAGTCCTAGTGATTACTGTCTTGTTTTCTAAGAAATTCTTTTAAGGAATGGTTTTAGAATCTTCCTCAGGGTCATTATAAAGGTGCTTCCTATACAGTCTGTGAAATGTGCCTCTATTAAAAAAAATCAAACCTCATAAGCTTCTTTTACTCATCGATCACTTATCTGTGGGCCAGCAAATTCAGCTATAAATTTAGTCCAGATATCTTAGAACATAATTCACATGGCCTGAATTCATTTAGAACAGCAAGACTTTTCTTCCCATCCATTCATCTATATTGGGCTCTCATGATCGTTATTCTCATTATTAATACTTTCTCAAGAAAAGAGAAAGAAAAGAAAAATAAACGAAAGATTACTGTACTTCTTTATATCATTTTGAATGACTGCCATGTTTACTGAAGAGAGAACATGCTAAAAAATTATATTGTAACTTGGTTACTTGACTGCAATTTGAGTTTATCTCCATCCTAAATATGGAGTTTCAAAATCTGGGAGGGAAGAATTGGTTTATATTTTCTCTAAGCTTTTCAATCTGGATTCTAGATCCTGCTTTTCCAAAAATTAATTATGATATTAAGTCATTCTCTTCCCTGTCTCAACTTTACTAAGGAATTAGGATATAAATACTGTAAATGTGTCCTCTCTTTATAGACTTTCCCCCTTTTTCCTTAATAGTTCTAGAATTGTGTAATATATACCCCCCCTTCTTAAGGTTCATTTTTATTAATTTTTCAGTGTTGACATTATTACAGGACATTATTGACATTATTCTCCCCCTTTGCCCATCTTCACCCCCACCCCATGGACATGGACAATAATTTAGTAAACCCCTTTACAATCTAAAAAAAAAAAAATCTGTCTTTATACCAATCTCCAATTACCATTCCAACTCTCACATTCCTTGATACTCTCTGTAATGTCATCTTCTCCCCTGTCTAATCAATTTTTTATTCCTACCTCTCTAATAAAACTACTTTTATCAAAATTAATTGCATCCATATTGCCAAATCTGAGTGTTAATTCTTAGATCTCCCCATTCTTGACTTATCAGCAGCCCTTGACATATTGACCATTCATTTCTCCAGTTTTTAAAACTCTTTTTCACTTGTCTACCAGAGCAACATGCTCTATTTTTCATCCCAAATCTCAATGGCAGCTTCTTCTTGGTCTCTTTATTGATTTTCTTTTTTATCTAATCTTTCATGCTCAAAACATTACAGGGTACCTTCTGACCTTTTTTTCTTTGCTGTACCCATTCCCTAATGATCTCATTCAGACCCATGCCTTGAAATATCATCTATATGCTGATGGTTCTAGACTTACACCTTTAGCTCAGACCTTTTGACTAAACTGCCCTCATCTCTGGCCCCATATCTCCACTGGGATATCAAGCAGGCATCTTGAAATTCACATGTCCCAAAAACCAAACAATTACCCAATTTCATAACCCCTCCCTCTATCCTCTTAATAACCTCAGTCTCATTCCATTCCCTTTCTTCTAAGAATCAACTAAAATGATGAATTTGTAGTGTTTCATTCTAGTTCATATACCTATAGATAATATATACATACTAGAGGCCCGATGCACGAAGAGATTTGTGCAATAGGCCTTCCCTTCCCCTGGCTGCCGGCACCGGTTTTCCTCTGGCACACGGGACCCAGGCCTTCATTCCTCTGGCTGGAGCCCTCAGTCTTCGCTCCGCCGCTTTGCCCCTACGTATGCAAATTAACCGCCATCTTTGTTGGGTAAATTTGTATACGCTCTTGATTGGCTGGTGAGCGTAGCGGAAGGGTGGTTAATTTACATGTTTGTCTATTATTAGGTTAGATATTGATCTAGATAGATATATCCATATTTGTGTGAGTAAACATGAGTAACACTAACATATTTGGGAGTTAAATTTACATAAAAACCATGACATTAATAATATATTTTCCTAATATTATGTTTTTGAAACTTATCTAAATTGGTTCATATAGATCTATTTATTTATTTGAAATGCTACATGGAATTCCATTATACAACTATGCTATATTTTATTTATTTATTCCCCCATTACAGCATCCAGTTGGTTTCAAAATATTTACTATTATAAAGAATATTGCAATAAAATGCTTTAATTATATCAATGTACTAGACCTTCAAATACATTATTTTATGTGTCTCACAAAATATGTTTAGTATTTTCCTTTATCACCATGAAAGAAACTGAGTATTAAAAAGATTGAATAATTCTCCTAATGTTCTACAATTAATCAAGAACAGAACCAGAATTTGACATCATATTTATGTCATACATCACTCAGAATTTTTTCTTACCACACTGCCTTGTGTGGTTCTAAATCCCATAATGTTCTTACTGGAATGATGCTGACAGTAACATGAACAATGAGGAAGGTTCATTACCAGCCCTAATCCTTGCTTCAAGGAGAATTCTAGAAAATCATGAGTGAGCAGAGGTCATGTGGGTACAGAAGAAATATGGGAATAGTGGTGGCAGACCTTTTAGAAAACTACCTTTTAAAGCCTTGTTATCAACTAGTTGGGCACTCTAGTTCCAGAGTTACTGGCAAGAAATTCACAGGAACTGGTGACTAAGCTGTGGAACAGGAAGAAATGCAAATAAAATAAAAAAGTCTTAGTTTGTGTACTTGGGATCCAGGAAAAAACTAAGAAAATTCGAACAAAAAGAAAAGAAAAAAGATCCTCAGGGAGGTTGCTAGGAATAGGTTGAAGCAAATGTTAAGTATTTGATGGTATTCCCTTTGAAATAAAGATTTATATTACTTACCAAAGACTTTGATCCAAGAATTCTTACTTGCTCTCTAAACAAGAAAATAATTGAGAAACTACAAATAAATGAACAGAAAAGGAATAAATCTTGCAGGCTCCTTGTAGACACAAATCTAGAATTGTAATGATTATCTTCTCTTCTTCTCCTTACCTCCATACACAAGCCACTTAGCCCCCAACTAAAGATTCAACAGTGAGCGGTTACTGAAACCAACCGTCAGTATTAGCAGGAGGAGTATCATAGGGCATATCAAGCTAGGAGATTAAACAAATAAAAACTCAGTATCAATTTGTGTTTATGGATCTGCTCTGGCACTGAGCCCTGCTGCTAGAAGTTGCATTTCTGCCTTGTTTCCCTAGAGGATTTATTCCAAATATAAGTGGGGCCCATCCTGTGCCAGAACTGTGCTCAATGTCTTGGCTTCCCTTGGCCTACAGTTCTTATGTCTCCCATCTTAGTATTTTTGTTCTTGGAAATCCAACACAGGAGCCAATTCTCCTTGATCAGGTTTTCCTCAGTGCATTCAAATATCTTTTT
Organism: Myotis daubentonii; assembly: GCF_963259705.1. Lineage (NCBI taxonomy): Eukaryota > Metazoa > Chordata > Mammalia > Chiroptera > Vespertilionidae > Myotis > Myotis daubentonii. The sequence continues at coordinate 157,876,543 of NC_081841.1, forward strand.
TCTCTCTCAGAATTTCACTTTTTCCACTGCTTACAGGCCTTCATTTTGTCACCTGCCATCTGCCAGAACTCTCTTTGCCACCCATCTGTTTTGGCATCCCAACTACTGCCTAACCTCTCTGCATCATGTTCCTCATACCAACAGATTCTGTGAATTTGGAATATCATGAGTTTCTGTATGATTTACCACATAAGTTAAAAGCATCCATTATATAGAAGGACAAAAGTTAATGGGGCAGAGGGAGATGCTCTGGTTTCCTTCTAGAGTAGGAATTTTTGCCCAGCCAGTGAGGCTCGGTGGTTGAGGGTCGACCTCTGAACCAGGAGGTCATGGTTCGTTTCCTGGTCGGGGCACATGCCTGGGTTGCAGGTTCATTCCCTGGTAGGGAGTGTGTAAGAGGCAGCTGATCAATGATTCTCTCTTATCATTGATATTTCTACCTCTACCTCTCCCTCCCTTTCTGAAATCAATAAAAATATATTTTTAAAAAACAGAGTAGATATTTTCAACCTTTTTCATCTAATGGCACACATAAACTGGTTACTAAAATTCTGCACCACACGAAAAATATGTATTTCACCAATCTGACAAAAAAAAATAGATATATGTTTTATCTATTCACACTGGATGGCTATTGTGTTGGCTGTTGTTATTTATTTATTTATTTATTTATTTATTTATTTATTTATTTATTTATTCTGACATGCTAAGGGAAAAGTCAGGTATTACATGTTTTAAAAATTCTTGTGGCACAAGAAAATCGCTGTTCTAGAGATACAGAGGAAAACTAACACACAAGAAAAGAAGTACCAAACAGAGTAAAAAGCCAATGCCAACTATGAGGACTGAATAAAGAACACTGATGTTGTCAGGAAACACAAATATTTGGTCTTGTAGACCAATAACATCCAAAGATTTGGATAATTTTATTCTGACAGACTTTCCCTGGAACAGAAAATGTAAATAAAATCTAACATTATCTGATCCTTAACATATCAAAAACTTATATGAAAAAATGTTTGTTTTCATGTATAAATTGGCCATAAAAATTGCACAGAACAACTTGAAAAATAATTTCAAATGTATCCACATTTGTTAAAATGTTATGTTTCTGCATTGATTCATAGGCCTTTTATTGTTTCAATTATAAAAATCCAATTTAAGAAACCCACAGCAGAATCATTATGCCTATAAAGAAAGCTAGAAAGGATTTTAAGGATTATATGTCTTAGAAGAAAACAAAAACTGAAACATAGATGCTTTGGAAAATAAAATCAGAGAGCAATTAGTGGAAATGGCTACACTTAAATTCAGCAAAAGTATAAGAAATAGAACACTGCAAAGAAATATGCACAGACTTAGAAGTATACACAGTAATTGGAAACATCTGCTAACAAATACAGGTACTACAAGACCTGTTTCAAAGACTAAATTAGACTCATTTGTTATTAGTAGTATATATTTGCATTCAATTAATGTGCTATAATCCTTTAAAAGTATGCTCACTTAAGTGGGTTAAACATGTTCATTGTAATCTTGTTTATACTAATAATTGGCTTAGCAAATCTTTTCTTTATATCTAGCACAAAGGTAAACTTTATCAGACCCAAGCTGAATTATCATAAATTCCATATTAGCAGAAACCAAATTAATGAGGTTTGATTGTACCATGAAAATTGCTTTTGCCATTTGCTTAATTTCATCTGCTCCATATAATTACCAAATATTCAAGTGATGAAAAAGGTAGATAATTCAGTATTTGCAAAAATACTAAGGGAAGCAAGCAAACTTTCAGAAACTCTAATTTAGTGTTATTTTTATTTGTTTAGGTTCAGTGTGCAGTATGATGTTAAGTGTATTACTGTACCATGCTATTATGGAACAGATGTTAAATGCAATGTAAAAATGTCAGGGGTAAATGATTGATGATCCTCTTTGCCATTTCAAAGTAAACCATGATTATTTATATGCTCTGGACATCGCTTGAAAGCATCATATTAAATCTAAACAATTGATCCATTTTCCAGGGTTTTTGTATAATGTATTATTTATGTGTTGTTTTTTTCTTATTCTTTTGTGAAAAGGTCCCAGTATAAGGAAGTACTGAGAGCCTCAAGTGCTCCACCCAGTCCATATGGTAGGTTTGTTCTCTGTGTAATACTTACTTTTCCCCTCTAGGCCCATATGGCAGGTCCATAGGCTGCCCAGGCCCCTCTGTCCTCCACAGGGGCCATATGGCAAGTTCACTGAGCACTCATTTACCTTGTATTAATATTTTATCTGCCTCAGACAGAAAAAGAGATCAGATTAAGTAAAGTCAGCCCTTGAAAATGGTTTAGCCATATAATCAATACTGAGTGTCAATGTAGTATGAAATATGGTTTCTGTTATTTCATTTATATTAAAAATAGCAGATTCATTTGAATAATTTATCAAATAATTTCATAAGCTCTTTTGATTACTTGATATACATTGACAGAATACTATTTAATTATGCTAATCACATAGGCAATATTAACACATGATAGTATAAGCTTATAGTTTAGAACTGGTTTAAGCATATAGGCTTTGATATGTCCAAAGAGATAAGACTGAATCTAAATTATAATCTATATTACCATAGTAATTGCTCTAAAAGTAATTCATTGTTATAACATTTGCAACTATACAACTATAGGCTAAACTTTTGCTGTCAACTTGAAGTAATTAAGTAACTCTCAGTACTTTATTTACAGTTAGAATTTGTATAAAAATATGGAATACATTAAAATACTACATTTCTGCATCTTCTACTGCCACTACAAATTCATATGAAGTTACCAAATGAATAAACATCATGGGATAACTTATCTGACTGTAAATTCATTTAGTTGATAAAGTTACTATTTTAAAGTTTCATTAACTTTTGAGCTCTGTATATGACCTCAATGCTTTCCCTTTAACACCTTATGGTACTGACATATATGGATATAGCACATTTTATAATCAAATTGCTATTCCAAGCACTTAACAACCCTTCCAGAATATGCCACAAAAACATGTATTCCTTTATGCTAGACACAGTTATATGTGTATATTTCTCTCATCTCCTCAAAAAAGATACTTATCTCATTTTTATAAAAAACATCTTAACTATTATGAATAACCTAAAATCAGTTATTCAAAATGAACAAAAAGACAACGCTGCCCACCACACTTATGGCAATTTATTTTTGTTTGACCTTATAATTATTGTCAGCTTATGTATAAAATTTGATGTGAGAATATTCAGAAGAAGGAATTTATGCTTTGATGTTTTGTACTTTCCTAATACATCTTTAATGTGTTTTTTTCTAGGACATGTTTTTTAACCAGCCAACCTTTTCTGCACAAAACAGTTATAAATAGTTGTTTGTTTTTTCATTTGATTTCACACAATGCCCATATCCTATTATCATGCTTTGCCCACATTTCTCTGAGTCCCCACAAATGTAATAGTACTTCTTATTATCTCTTGTGATTTCTGCCAGGTCAGTATAAATTCTGAAATCATATCACAGATAGAGGATACAGAATAGATTCTGAAGCCATTTAAAATTTTAAAATGATAATATTGAAATAAAAATGTTAATGTGTTTAGGTTTGTCACCTGTAAGGGCAAGTGAAGTCATAATTAAAATATAAAGACAACATCGGGATTTTTGACAGCTGATTTTAGGCTTGTATATACAGAACCCCATTTTAATGAAAATATAAAAGTTTAATTTTATGCACTGAATATTTCCACGGAGTCAGCATTTTGTTATTTTGTGATAACGTTAAAATTAATGGGATGTCTTAACTAAGTTCTTTCTGCATATATACATATGAAAAAGGGAAAGCTCTGAACCTGACTTCATAAATAACATACACTGAGATTTTGTTAAAGTTTAGATATGTGGATTTGTATTTGAAATCCTCAGAAGGTTACAGGGTGCAACCCTTCAACAATATCTCTGAGTCTTCAGGGACAAAATCCCATTATGTGGAGTTCAGAGAAGGGGGTAAACACCACCATAAAGAAATACAAATTGCACATATTTCCCATTTAGTTAGTGTCAGCAAAGTTCACCATTTAGAATTCTAACAAGTTAGGACTTATTCTTAGAGGTCAAGTACCTTGTGAACCTTGTCATCTCATTGATGACATCATATCCCATCCATCAGTTCTTTCAGGGGCACACTTGCCATCTGCTCAGCACACGTTGTAATAACTTATTAGACAAATGCACAGGGTAACAATCTGCACAATGACACTGCTATCTCAGTGCTGGCACACACTGAGATAGCCACTGTTTCTCCGTCAGAGCACAACGATTCTGCCCTCCAACTTTCAAAAGGAAATCAGGAGGCTATTTAAACTTCCCAAGTCTGATGGAAATTATTAGGATATGGCCAGAAGCACTTTTCTCCACTGTAGGATCACCAATAAAACTCTCCTCACAAGGAGACCCCTGCAATGGGTGACCCCTGCTTAGGGTTTTTGTTTTGTATTTCATGAAGGAGTCAGTTATATAAGAAGTATATTCAAGTCCCCTGTAGAAACTTAAAAATAATAATATGCATAATCACCATGCCATAAAACCTCCTATCTCCTTTCCACTTGCTAAAATAATATAATTAAAATAATTTCCCAATCTTTTCCAGATGACTACAATCTCTCTCTCTCTCTCTCTCTCTCTCTCTCTCTCTCTCTCTCTCCCTCCCTCCCTCCCCTCTCTCTCTTTCCTAAAGGCATTTAATTAGCAGAAACAGAGTCTCAAACATCTAGCTGACACTGCATACCTGTAACTCAGACTGGTCCTTTGGAAAAAACAAGGAGTGTCCGCGATCACATACCTGTATTTTAGCAGCTTTATTCAAAGCATGGAATGATCGGGCACGTTTAACCTAGTAGCTATCAAAGGCCTTATGACTTGACATCCCACACAACTATCTCTTTATCCTTCAGCTTTAAACATTATATATTTTTAGAGAGGAAGATGGTATTTATTTTGCATAACATGGAATACATCCTCTGTTCCTTCTTTTGGCTTGTCATTTATTCCAGCTTACACTGTGATCAACATTGTACTAAAATAAAGTCAAGTACAACAGCCGCTCCCTGCCCATCAAAAGGCACAGACGTCTGCCAAGCACTTGTAACAGCTGGTGTTACATTAATTAGTTTAAACTATTTATTTCATCCATCTCCAGAGCAGATTGAGCAAAAACATTAGAGATTATTCTAGCATCTGTAAGTGCCCTGCAAACATTAACCAAGGAAAGTTAGAATATTCATCAGTATCATATATACATATATACACAAGTATATATATATATATGATTTAAAAGTCTAAGCAGTCATTATAAATAATGAATAAACTCTATCATATACTTAGTGAGGACATATTTTATTAACTGTCTTTACAGACCTAGATTTTCAACTTATATTCATTTTTTGTGTGTCCGCAAAGTTTCTCTCTTTAAAAATTATAACTAGAAAGTGATAATAATTCCTGGCAGCATGGGCCATTAAACAATATATGACAGGGACTGGGTGACTCAGTGGATTAGTCACAGATTTTATGGCCACTATTGGAATCCTGCCCTAACTATAGTGATCAAAACACTGTTATCAAATGGTTGTAAAAATCTCAATTAAAACTACTTCTATGGCTTCTACTAGGTTCTTTGCAAACTACATCCCATAACGTGAATCCACATGTTATTGACAAAATTAACACAACAGCCACTTTTTGGCTTAAGAGAATCTGGAAATTAACTATCTAACTGACTCTCCAAGCAATGGTTGTCAACAGGGGCTTGATTATAAATGTGCATCCATTAAACACCTGTCGGTCTATGTTTTTTGTAGGACTTCTAGATTTTCAAGACTACATTATCTTTTGCCATGTTTCTTTTAAAAACTAAATGCATATGGATTAAAGTAATATAAAATGTATTTGCCTATGGAAAACAGAACCATTCTGAAATATCCAAAGATGAATTCACAGGAGTGGTGGGGGGGGGGGCAATCAGGATTTAAGCATTTTTTGTAGAATATCAAAATAGCACTATGTAAATTCCCTCACGGTTGATGATTCCCAAAGCAATCTGTTTTACTCCACCAAAAGCAATGCCATGAATAGAATTTGACACATGACTTAATCAACTAAAGGCAAACAAAAAGGTCTACATGGTAGATAGCAAACAAACATTTAGAAAATAAATAATCTGATCTTCAGTGAAGAAAAGTAATAAGGAGTAGAGGGCATTAGGAAAAACAAGGCCGTATACCTTGGCCAAAGTTTTCTTCATAAACATAGCTAGAAGTCCTGAATCACTACTCATTATTCCTAGAGTTAAAAGCTTGTGCTATTTTAATCCTACTCCCAGGTCAAAAATCAATCTCTATAAAGCAAATTAATTTTACTTCTTGGCACTTTATTTTCCTATACCAAATGCAAAAAAATTAGTAGTATAACAAAAATTCAATGTAATAAAATCTACTTAGAGTTATCTCAGGTTGAAAGAACCCAGATATTGAATTTTTAGAGTAAAGAAGCTTTTATAACATGCATTCTTATTATAATATTAGAGGCGTGCACCAGTGGGGTCCCTCAGGCTGGCCTGCACTCTCTCACAATCTGGGACCCCTCGGGGGATGTCGGACTGCCGGTTTTGGTCTGATCCCCGCAGTCCAGGCTGGCCTGAGGGGATCAGGCTGAAACTGGCAGTCCAACATCTCCCAAGGGATGTAGTAGTGTGTGAAGCAACAGGCGGCCAGGGAGGAGCCTGAGCCCAGGCTGGGCGCCACACCGCTCCCGCTCATCCCAGATCCTCTGTGCCTGCCACGGCCACCGCTTAGTAAGCTCACTGAGTGGCACTCCCGCTGTGGGAGCGCACTGACCACCAGGGGCAGCTCCTGTGTTGAGTGTCTGCCCCCTGGTGGTCAGTGTACATCATAGTGACTGGTCGTTTGGTCACTTAGGCTTTTATATATATCTATCTATCTATATATATCTATATATCTATCTATATATATCTATATATATCTCTATATAGATATATAGATAGATATATAGATATACATATAGATATATATATAGATAGATATATATAGAGAGATACATATAGATATAGATATAGATTGCCTATGCTCTATGTGAGGCTCTGTGCTGTCTTACATCTAAGGGGACTTAGCTTGGTAAGTGACTTTGTTTTTATGGACAATTTAATCATTAATATGGGACTGTTATGCACTGAATTATGCCTCCCCAAATTCATATGCTGAAGTTCAAATCCCCAATGTCACAATATATTTGGAGATAGAGCTTTTAAGGAGGTGAAGTCAAGTAAGTTCATAAGGCCCTATCCAACTGGACCGGTGTCCTTACAAGAAGAGGGAGAGATACCCTAGCCAGTTTGATTCAATAGGTAGAGCATTGGTCCGAGGACTGAAGGGTCCTGGCCTCAATTCCGGTCAAGGACACATACCTCCATTGCAGGCTCGATCTGGGCCCTGGTCAGGGCATGTGCAGGAGGCAACCAATCAATGTGTCTCTCTCACATTAATGTTTCCCCCTCTCTCTTTCTGTCTCTCCCCCTCTGTTCCACTCTCTCTAAAAGTCAGTAGAAAAATATCCTTGGGTGAGGATTAACAAACAAACAAAAAAAGAAGAAGAAGAGATACCAGGGATGCCAGCACCCAGAGGAAAGGCCGGGTCAGGACACAGTGAGAGAAGGCAGAACGTCTGCAAGCAAAGAAGAGAGGCTTCAAGAAAAACCCAACCTATGAGCACCTTAATTTTGGAATTCTAGCCCCCAGAACTATGAGAAAATAAATTTCTGTGGTTTAAGCTACCTAGTCTGTAGTATTAATGTTCTGGCATTCCTGGCAAACTAACACAGGAATCTACAGTACAGACACTTAAAACCATCATGAGTACCTTATACTCATATCTCATAATTTACAGTGTTCCATAAATTATCATAAATTAAAATAGTATTTTATTTGTCCCTTACAGCAATCCTTATCAGGTATAAAAGTCCTCCTGCTTTCAAAATGAGAAGTCTGGGCTTGGAGTGTATAACTGGTTTGCACCAAAGCAGAACACTGGTAAAGTGCAGTGCTGGTCTTGCTCCCAGCCTTCTGACTCACGTTCCGAATTATCAACATAATTATATGTCTCTGTCCATGTGTCTTTGAACCTTTTATGAGAACCATGTTCAATGTTTAGAACCTTTTAGATCTCTGAGAGCTGGCAAAGGTACCTAGAGTAAAATGTATTAAGGAAAATATTCAGAAGAGACAAAATCGTATTTCTGGACAGAGGTAGGCAAACTATGGACCAGAGGCCAAATCCAGCAACCACCTGTTGTTGTATAGTCTGTGAGCAGACAATAGTTTTTGCATTTTGAAATGACTGAAAAAATAACATAAAAAGAGGAATGATATTTTGTGACACCTGAAAATTACATGAAATTTAAATTTCAATGTCCATAAAGTTTTATTGGAATAGAGCCATAACTGTTCATGTATATATAATCTATGACTGCTTTCCCACTACAATAGCAGAGTTAAGTAGTTGTGACACAGATCCCATGGCCCTCAAAGCCAAAATATTTACTACCTGGCCCTTTACAGAGAAAGTTTGCTGACTCCCGTTCTATACAATAGGACTAGGAAATAATTTATTATAATTGTTTCAACTGGTCTAGCTCCAGTTTTGTCAGGGAGCCTATTTAATCCATAACAAATTTGTAAAGCACCATAATGAGCTGATTATCTCTAACCGATATTTATGATGTTGTTCTACGAGGGAAAAGGATGTTTCAACGTTCAAACAACTCACAAGTGAATATTTGGAACATAAATTGTTGTTGAATTTGTGGCTACCAGTTTCAGAGATGATTTGAGGATGAGGACAGGTGATAGGAACAATAGTTACCCTGCCTATATATTATTTTATTTTTATTACGACCTCTCCCTGAAGCAGGTTCTCATTATTCCCTTTTTTTCACATTTGGAAAACTAGAATTAATGTAGCTAAGTAACCATCACAATTTAATAGCATACTACGTTATTGATTCGGAAATAGAATCTATGGCTCATGTTTTCAACCATTATGCTTTACTGTCTATAGTAATTTCACTTAAGGAAATATTATTTCATTTCACATTTTAATATTTTTATTAACAAAATTTCTATAAATAGCGTAAGTACAAAACAATGAATTATAAGGTTTTAGTCAAAGAAATGCCAATTATATTAAAAATTGACAAAAGAAATAACATCTGAGGACTGCATACAATTTACCAATAATGTTTCAGATAATTTATTGTCCAAATGTTTGGTCCTATGCAGCAAAGCACACAGGTATTTTTACAGGATGACCCATTTGAGCAGGAATTTATATATCTCTAAACAAGCAAATGTATCTAACTACCACTTTACCATTACTTATCTTTTAAAATGTTTTCATGTAAGAATAGGATATTAATAATATTTTGAAATAAAGTAATATTTAAATGCCTTTAAATGTAATATAAGGCATTTTAGAGAGAAAAGGCACTAGAGGAGGTCAAACTTGGATATCTGCCTGATTATGTCATTTTCAAGCTCTGCATTTCAAACAATCCATTAATCCTCTCTCCATATCAATTTCCTCATCATTAGAATGAAGATAAAATGGTACTAACTTCAGAGAATTATTGTAAGAATTAATGTGATAATGCTATGCTCTGGCCACTACATCACAGCCTCATGGAGATGGGAGAACAAATCGATCCGCATGGTTTTGTAAAATAGCTCATTGCAATGATTTCAGACGACCAAGGTGGAAGACATAGAGATAAGTTGACACTGGTCCCCAAAACTGTGAACGAGAATTTAGGGAAGATGGAAATAAAAAAAAGCCTTGAGGGAAAATTAAAAGAGTAATATACAAATTCAAAAGGACAAGTTTACAGGATTCTAAGACTGTAGTATGAACACACACACACACACACACACACACACACACACACCACAAAAAGTAGTAGGAAAATATTGCTTATAACAAAAATAACTTTAGATGTAGAAAGTAAAGACTGAACTATGTATAAGAAAAACCTATGTTAAACATTATATGTAAGATCAGGAAGTAGATCACCCGAAGGAAAGAGACTTAAAAGAAAATTGAGCTAACAATTAGAGTTTGTCCCTGATAGCAGAAAGCAAATAAAATTAGAGATTCAAGCATTTGGATAAAGTAAGGAGGAAAATTTAAAATCACTATTAACATAGTGTTGACTCCAATAATATCATAGTATTAAAGAAATTAGGTGAAGAAATAAATTGGCAGGCAGATATATAGGCAAAAAAAAAGATTATTTATAGATGTATATACTCACATACTATATTGCCCACTTATAAAATATACATACATTTAAGCTATGTCACTTCAAAACTCTAGGCTGTATGGGCGCACAGAACATATGTCTTAGTCATTCTGTTAAATGAATGACATCATGGTTAAGAGCATGGACTCTCAAAGCAAACTGCTGGGACTAAATTGCCAGACCTGCCTGCCACCTACTTGCCACATAACCATGAGCTCTTCCTTGTTTTCCTCATCTGTAAAAAGGAGATAATAATCGTAATGTGACTGTCTAAAAAGATGCTGTGAGGTCTGAATTATTATTAAAACTACTACAGGCCCGGTGCTCAAAAATTTGTGCACTCGGCGGGGGAGGGGGGGTAGGGAGGGTCCTTCAGACTGGCCTGTGCCCTCTCACAGTCTGGGACCCCTCAGGGGATGACCACCTGCTGGCCTAGGCCCGCCCCCCGGGGGGATTGGGCCTAAGATGGCAATCAGACATCCCTCTGGCAGCCCAGCAGCCCTCGGGGGATGTCCACTAGCCAGCGGGGAGCAGGCTTAAACTGCAGTTGGACATCCTTAGCGCTGCTGAGGAGGCAGGAGAGGCTCCCACCACCACCGCTGTACTGGCAGCCATGAGCCTGACTTCTGGCTGAGCAGGGCTCCTCCCATGTGAGAGCGCCCTGACAACCAGAGGGCAGCTCCTGCATTGAGAGTCTGCCCCCTGGTCATCAGTGTGTGTCATAGTGACCAGTCATTCCCAGTCTTTCTGCTGTTAGGGTCAGTTTGCATATTACCCTTTTACGATATAGGATAGAGACCTGGTGCACGGGTGGGGGCCAGCTGGTTTGCCCTGAAGGGTATCCCAGATCAGGGTGGGGGTTCCGCTTGGGTGCCTGGCTAGCCTGGATGAGGGGATGATGGCTGTTTGCAGCTGGTCACACCCCCTTCATGGTCGGTGTCCCCACTGGGGTGCCTGGCCAGTCTGGGTGAGGGGCTGAGTGCTGTTTTCAGGCTGGCGGGCGACTGAAGCTCCCAACCTCTCCTTTTTCACTTTTTTTTTTTATTCTGGGATTTACTTACCTTCTATGGCTGTCACTGGAGCTGAAAGCCATCTTTAGCTCTGAGGCTCAGCTCCAGCTCTGAGACCTTGGCTGCTGAAAGCAGGTATCTGGGTTTGTTTGGGTTCTGTAATTGTAACACTGTTGCAGCCCTGCTCCCTCCAGCTCTGACAGCTGAAAGCAGGTTTCTGGGGATTGTTTAGCTTCTATAATTGCAACATAGTTGCTTAGAGTGCAAGGTCAGAGGCTGGCAGCGGCAGGAGCAAGCAAGCCTCCTGTTTGCTTCAGCTGCCTGGCTACCAGCCACCCTCTTGGTTGGCAGTTAATTTGCATATCTTGCTGATTAGCCAATGGGAAGGGTAGTGAAGTTATGGTTAATTACCATGTTTCTCTATTATTAGACAGGATAGTATTTAGAATAGCACTTGGATATGAATATAGATTAGATGAGAGATACAGGTACAAACATCTAAATACATATAGCCTTATTAGAGCTCTATATTTCATTACTATTTGGTATAAGTAGAATGAAAATTTAAAATTGTAAACCTATTTAAAAACATACATTAAAGACACCTCCTGAAAACAAATTAGAAACCAAATGATGATCTTTTAATATTTCAAACTCAAGGAAACTGTTGTTCACACATGCTCTCTTCTAAGCAGACACACAACATTTCTTGACATTCTGAAGCCACAATCCATCATTTTCATCTCTTCATGGTTGACTCCTCATGTCTTTTCTTCACCCAGCTATTTAAGTCATCACCTGATGCCAAAATGTCAGATAAAAATGCCAGATCACATACTCAGTCAGCATCCACAGGACACTCAGCCACATGTCCCCTCTCAAATGGTTACAGAGGAGGAGCCTCGCACACTTAGTCTACCCTTAGCCACCATACTGTGCTTAATATAAATGATCAAATCCATTTACGACACAAAACAAAACAAAACATGCTAATACTTTGATTGCAAGAGAGCTTGAAGTTCACTTCTTCATTTCAAAAGTCATTGTCTTGTAGGTATTTATAGCACAATAGAATTAGTCATGTGACATTTCCAGGAAACTGCTAACTACCACAGTATAACAACCACATCCAAATTGTTCCTCTGTGTGCAAGAATCTGGATTGTTCTAAATAACTAATGGATCATAAAGCATGTTAACCGGAGAATTTGAGTAAATACATAGACGGTCCTCATAAGCAGAGCACTTGCAGACTTTTCTAATGTCAATGATTATTTATTTCATACGCAAGACATTCTCTAAAAAGTTATTGGGAATGAAAACATCCTGGGAGACATCCTGGGAGCTTTTCCAAACTGTTACCTTCAGATTGAAATATGAATCTCAGAAGTGCCTGGAGAACAGGGGTGAGGCTTGTGGATTGTAATTCAAAAAAGTGCTTCAGGTTCCCTTACAGCCCTTCCTGTTACTCACCCCCACCCACCCTTTGAGAATCACTTTCTCACTATTTTGATGAGAACACTACTTTAGCCCCCAAAATCCATCACATTGCTTTTCAAAGTCAAACTCCAATGCAACCATCCTGGTTTCTTACGACTTGCCAAACCAATACATACGTGAAAGCTTCATCTTATTAAGTGAGTTTCACAGTGAACTTATTTTCATGTCTCAGCACCATTAAGATTAATAACAACTGCATTTCTTATTATTCTTTCATTCCCTCATGATATGACTTACATAGCTATGGTGTTTGACATTTCTACTGAGGAAAAACTTATCCCAAAGGTTGAATGTGGTAAGGACTTTCTTCTAGAACTGCATGCTATCACACTTTCTGATGAAATGGTTTTCTGAACCCCAAATTCTTTTTTCTCTTCCACCAAAAAGTTCATTGTTAAACCTTGCTACAAAACCTTTTGTTCTTATTGAAGTCACTTTGCTTATCCCTCCTACTGTAAGGACACCAAATCCTAAAAGCTGGCAAGAATGCATATGTTTATTTCACCATTGCTCTGCAATTACTGAATGCCACTTAATTATAGCAACAGATGCTCGAGTGTAGGAACCAGAAAAATCAAACGCCTCATTTCCAGGTTATTTTTTTCCATTGCTTCTGCCAACAGCAGATGTGTGAGCCCCTTGTGCTCTGGCGTAAATACTTATCAAATCCTAACAGGTCACCTATGTCACAAACAACATTTCAAATGCAACTGTTTCACCTGATAATAGGCTCTGAAAATAAAACTGTGAGCTGTAAATACAATGTATTCAGAATGAAATGCCATAATGTGAAATTGCTTTTTCTCCAGCTACAACTGAAGTCCTTGACAGTTTTTGGCAGTGATAAATCACCCTCCCATTAATTGTCTTCTCTCTCATTGTGAGGTGAACTGCTAAAAGGGGCAGTCAACAAAAATGACTTAAAGGACAAATTTTGGCAAAAAGACAATGAAGAAATCTGTCATTGCTCAGCCTCCAGTAAACTGTCGTGAAACAATCAAAATATATGTAGCGGAAGTGTTTATGTCTTTGTTAGAAAGATTATAGAATGAGTTTAATGTTGAAAGAGAGGAAGGACCTGGAGAAACTGAAATTGCAGATCCTTGACACCCTCTTTCAAGTAATTTTTTTTTTTCTCCTACAAGATGCATTACTGTCGCTTGGGTTTCAAACATTTTCTCATCTACTCAGATTCACACTCTGACCTGGAATAAATGATAAGCTCCCCAATGTGTGATCACAAGTTATAAGACCTTGTTAACATAATTTTGAATTGAGTGTAAGTTTAATATTTAAAAATTAATTTCAGAAATTCTCAAATAATATGATTTTACCATAGAACGGGGGTGGGGGGAAGGGGAAATCTCATCCAATTCTACATCCCAAAGTGTTTGGTACCAGTAGACAACTTAATATTACAACATGCAGTATGAGAAAATGATATGTTACTATAGTGCTTATCAATTGCACCATTTACATTTTAGTTTCTATTCTGAATTAGTAAGTAAAGAGGTATAAAAACAGGACCCACTGCTGTTCTTGCATTGAAAATGCTCATCTGTACTTCACATACTTAATATATAGCTTAAAGTGATGGATCTTAAGTCTAATTGAATAAGAGCCCTAAATCTGAACTGTGCCATTTTCTGGCATGTACCAGGTCAATCCTCTTCTAATGTCAATTACATATTTGAGAGATACAGACGTAAAAACATTAGGACCACACTTATTGCACAGGCAGAAAAATTCAAATAAAGCAAAAACCGTAAAAAAAAACAAACAAACAAAAAAAAAAAACGTGTTTTCAGGAATCCTAATGGAATGCAATCTAATGTCCTGAAGCATAATTGGTATATTATCCTGTCAACAATTTTTCTATAGGAATTTGAAATAACTTTAAATATAAATTGTGTGCATTTCAATTAATACAGGAAATCACTGAGTCAGTAACTCTGAAAGAAAGGGTTCGGTGTATCAACAAAGTGCTCTTGCGAATTGATAGGTGTCTCTGGTTTGCATTAAATGGGGCGAACACCAAAGAAGTGGTATTCGACACTAGAATTCAATAAAGAGCCCAAGTTAAATAAAGAAAAACTTAAAATTACCCCAAGTCCCATTTTGTAGCTCAAATGGAATGTTCTCTGAAAATTAATAAATATAGTTTATAGACTATGACATTAAAACATCTTTTGAATGACAGAAATAAAAATCAAGGGGTTGATTTTTTTTTTTCTTTTTTGGTGATCCGCCAGTTTGAGAGCTTACTGAGAGCATATGGAGATAGCATATTTGCAAGTCCATCTCTGGAGGATTGCAAAAGGCCCTTAGCTTGTGAAAAACAGCAATGTTATTTTTTTTTAACGTTCCCTATATTTAGAGATTAAATCGCTCACTGCACAAACCCATTTGGAACAGGCGCGAAGGTGAAAAGGATAATCAGTACAGTCACTGGTCCGTGTTTCCTAAACGCTTTTGAAAACATTACTGTGTGCAGGCATAAAATTAGCGGCAGGACCTTAAAAAGGCTGGCATTTAGCATGACTTTTTGGAAAGTGACACCCTCATTTTTTTCTTGTAGGATATCATTAAATTTCAATCGCCCTATGGCAGTGCCTTTCCATTAATAACCAATTCACTGTGTCACTTTGGCTCTCCTTTGAAATAATGAGCCTTTGCTTCGCTTTAATAAATTTAAACATATTCTCAAGGCCAGGGAAGATAGGAAACCGCAGATGGGCTGAGAAAAACACGATTCATAAATCCTTAACTGCCTGAGATCGTTGAGAGCAAAACAAAGTAACACTCGTAAAATATTAAACAATCCCAGCTGTATGAGGGAAGCTTCATTAACAAAAATGGACTATTTATTGCCTTGCGCAGAGCCTGTGGGTGGAGAGAGTCAAAGAAATTAAATATAAAAAAAATCCCACTGCCATTTCTTGTGATTCTTTAACCAACTAATGGAACAATGGAAATATTACCTGGAAAGTCCAGCTATTGTCAATAATTAATAAATAGTATTTAAAATGCTGTTATGTTTTTCACTGACACATTTTATTTAAAAGGTGACAGATGCAAGTCTGACTATTTCTTGGAAAGATTTCCATAAGCATGGCAAAGTTATGGAAGGCATGAGCACTGCCTAAATACTTAAAAACCTAAATACGCAAAACAAAAAGATCATAAGCTTTGTGAACACCCTATATAAATGGTTTCTGAAGTATATGTCAGACTAGCACCAATGAGATACTTTCTTTTGCTTTGAATCTGTATTTTACTATCCATGGAACTGTCCATTAATACCCAAGATGATTTTCTAATATTGTTTATCAAAAACTTTAACATTGATAGTATGTTTGAAATTATACTTTAAGGGTGGAAATTCAATGCAAAACTCCTAGCATAATAGATGGATACTATGAGATATCATCAACAAGGGTAACATTTTAAATGCCCTGCTTCAAAATCAAGTCCTGCTTGCTGATGGTATACAAGTTTAAAGAACCAAGAGATCAATGTCAGTCTGTTAAATGCTAAGAACATAGAAGCTCCCACCTTAAAGACAAGCTGACAATTGGTGGACAGAATGTCAATATTTCTAAACATTTCAAGGGCAAAAATATTGCTTTATACAATCTGTGTCACATTTATTGCAAGAAAAGAATTTAGATTTTTTCTTCTGCATTCTGTCAGCACTTTTCCTTTTATTATACAGAGATACATAATTAAGGCGTTCGATATGGAGTAATGCAGAGGCTGACCTGTTTAACCATACATAGCTAGCATTGTGATATTACATCTAAAACACAGAAAAATGAAAATATAGTCCTCTTTTTTTAAGCACTATATATTTTACCAATTGAGCCTTCATATGGAGAGAATTTCAGAGGATGTGAGAAAGCATTTGAATAAATACATAAAGTATTTTTGGTCATTAGCAGTTCCATTTTCTTATCATATTTAATGGAAGCAAATAATTATTGACATACTGTATTTCCCAAAAGACAACCTAAGTTGAAAAGTAATATCAGGATTCAGTTTAAGATCTCAAATATTGACATCAGATGCTTTAAGCATTTTATTTCTTAATCTATAAAATGTGAAAAATAATAATATTACCTGCCTCCAAAAGTCATTTAGGCCTATGCAAGTTAGTAATGTCTACTTCACCTAGGGCCTGGCACATAAGTAGCATATAGAGGTTAGATTTAATTTATCTTTAAATGTGATAGTTTTGAAGAAAATATTGTTCTACTATGATCATGTAAATATGTGTAATGGCTATTAAAAGAATACTTAGAGTGAACATTTACTGTTACGTAAATTATGGTGGTTGTACTAGTATCACAAAGCCATTTGTTGGTAATTCTTGTCAGACATCTAAGACTTCCTTTGGATCAAAATCATGTCTTCTCAGTGAAGTCTTCTGGAGCTAGCTGCTCGTTTCAGGTTTAGCATCTGCCTAAGGCTCAGTTCTTCCATGGAAAGCTTAAGCTTTGACTCTGAGGGTCACCTGGTATTAGATCTGTGGTAACATCTTTTGAGATCTCTCCATGAGTTATTAAAAACACTTTCTTTCATTGATACTTCTAAACAGTTAGCAACCATTTAATAAGTATAAATAAATATGCACTTGTATTTTAACACTATTCATTATTTTGAGGCTATGAGTTACCTTCAACTATGTTTGTAAAATAATATAGATGAAAAAATCTTTGGTTATTATTGAATGTGTCACTCAACTAATTTATAGACAAGGTTAAAATGTTAAAAGATGTAATGTAAGTGGATATAGGCATTAAATATCACTGATAAAATAACACTTTTGAACTGCCATTAAACATTTATAGTTACAAATTACTGAAACCAAAGCATTTCCTTTTTTTTTTTTTTTTTTTTTGCTTTGTAACTTCAGAGCACCTTGAAAAGTCACAGATTATGTTTTCTTAGAATTAGGGTAGAAAAGTTGAAAGGGCTTTGATAACTTAGATAGCATGAGGATGCCCTAGTAAATCAGAGTGAAATAGCATCTTATTTGAGTCTAAGTGACTACTCCCTGAAAAGTTGATATGTTCTTTCCTAAGGACCTTCATCATTGAATACGGGAAACAATTACAATGAGAGGCGTGTGAGCACAGTCTTTGCCACTGGGCTCTCATAAATCTTGCCCGTTCCCAGTGCACACCACCAAATATTTGCAGCTGAGGAACATTTGGTCTGGCTTAAATTAACATATCTCAGCAGCCAGAAGTCATTAAGCTTTGCCAATGATTTGAAACAATTTTTCCATTTCAAAAGGCGACACTGCCTTTTACTTATTTTTCTGGATGAAGAAAGTAGTAAAAACTAAAACAAATGACATGAAAGCGGAAGTTACTAATGAAAAAATGATAAAAGTCTTGTGGGTTGGCTTTGGTATATTTGTTAACACATTTTAAAAGAATCCCTTAGCTCTTATGCATATAATCAAATAAGTCAAGAAGAGGCATACTGATTTTATGGCAAACATGATTCAAGTATAAAAATATAGATGGTCTACATTAATTCTTTATGAATTTAGGCATTATAAATTGTAGAGCTGATAAAAAAATTTCATGAGAAAGAATAACCCAACGTTTTCAATTAAGGATTTCAAGGAGATTAAGCACAGAAAGATTAAGCGCTGTGTTTTCCAAAGATCAGTTCTGATGCAGAGTTCATTTAGACACAACAACGTGAGCCACTTGTTTAAAGCAATTCAATGATTATACCAGGGAATATTTTAAGTATTAAAAAGTAAATACAGATGATGAGATTGGGATTTAGAATTCTAATAATACATAACCTATTTATGTTAATTTCATCAACCCTGTGGTATGTCCTTTCTTCAAGGAATAAAATATTTCAGGAAAAAGAGGTTTAAAAACAGAACACTTGATTCCAATTCCAGTTCCCCTACAGAATAGTTATGTCAACCGAAACAAGTCATTCAACCTCCCAGAGCCTCATCTGAAGAGTCAGGATAATAACATTCACATTGTAAGTAAGTCACTGTAAGAATTTGAGATGATGTTCAAAACTCTGTGACTGTCCCACACTAAATGATCCATAAATGATAGCGGTGAATATTAATATTTAAAATATTCCAATTAATGCCATTACCGCTTTATTATAATAGACTAGAGGTCTGGTGTACAACATTTGTGCATTTTGGGGGGTCCCTCAGCCCGGCTTGCACCCTCTTGCAGTCCAGGACCCCTAGGGGGATGTCCGCCTGCCACCGGGCTTAAGCCAGCAGGTGGACATCTCCCGAGGGGTCCTTAGCACCGTGGCTGTGCTCACCAGCCAGGAGCCTGGTCTTTGGCTGGAGCACACTGATCACCAAGGGGAAGCTCCAGTGTTGAGCGGCTGCCTCCTGGTGGTCAGTGCACATCATAGCGACCGGTCGTTCTGCTGTTTGGTCGATTTGCATAGTGGGGTTTTATTATATAGGATAACTGGTAATATGAATTTATATGCTCATCACAACTAAAATAGGGAATATAGAAATAGAGGGTGAGAAATAAATAAAGCACTTACTATGTGCCAAAAGCTGTGCTAATTTTAGAGTTAAGTGATTTCATGTATTGTTGCAAAAGTTTTGATTTGGACATTTGTATTCATCTATTATTGCACTACTCAATGGTGCAGCAGTTGGGATTAAGAGCCAGATCCACCTGCCTCCAGATCTGTCCTATGTTTTGCTGCTAAAAAAATGACTCCAAAAATTTTTTATTAAAGACTTCAGAAAACTCATATGTTATTTTGTCAATGAATGCAACCTAGCTATATATCACCATTCATTTAAAATGCAAATTCAGCCAATTGTGGTTCCTTAAACCCATTATTTGGGATTATAAAGTTTCAAACAGTCTGCATCCTGCTTCTAAATAATTTATGTTCTTTCTGAAGATAAGGTCTCGAGTATTACTGTAGAAAACAAACATTTTGAAAAATAAAATTTGGGTCTAGTATTTTAGCAACAAGGCCCTTAAAGAGTAAGCTATTAGAGTCACATTAATAAACATCAATTTATAAATATTCAAAGAAAAAGACTTCCTTATATAGATATGTTCTGTCAAATTGCTTAGTTAGTAATTAAAAACAATATTTGTATTATGTTGGCTCTTTCTCTGTTGTAGATATTTTGAAAGATATTTTAAATAAAATTAAAGTATGCTGCATGATAAATATAAAGCAACTAAATGTTGCAATGGAAAAATGAAATAAAAGTTTGAATGAGCAACAAAACACACTCTTTGAAAATGTAATGTTTTTTTTAGATCTATATGAGTTGGAACACTGAGGAAAGATTAATGTTATTTATTTTACTACTTAGAGAAGGACCTGAACAAATAAAGCTCTCTTAGTGCTTTACAATATATCAATTTAGGGCATGCTGCACTTGCAGAAAGGAAAAAATATGTTTTGATCAGTGTTCTTGTGTATTCTTTGTTGTTTGTTCTATAATTTTCTAATTTATGTGGTAACAATTGTTTTGAAACATGTATTTAACTTTAAAACATATAATTCTTCTTAACATCTGAAAGTAGCCCTAATTCTTCAGAAAAAGTCAAATGGATTTTTAAAAAAATTACTTGAAAAATTTTTAAAAATTACTTGAAATTTTATAAGAGGATATAATACTTTTTTAAAAAAAAAAAAGGAAAAAAAAAGTGTTAGCAGAGAACCTCTAGACCGAAAAAGGTAAGCGTGAAGCCCTCTCTAATTGCCTGTATGATGCCTACTTAACCTGCCTTCTCAGTCTCATGTCTTCTTTTGGTAACTTACAGCTCTTTAATCCTTTTACAAAGGGAAAATAGACCACAAGAAAATCATATTTCTTGATTATCTTGTGGTAAAAGAAATCAATTCCTTAATATTAGAAACTAATATTTGGCATCACAGTATGCCAAATAATTGATAGTCAATAAATATTTATTGAATAAGTAAATGCAGAAAGACAAAGATTTAAACCAGATCTTTCATCTATAAACATACTTTTCATCTCTTCATTTCATTTCCACCTAGTAAAATCAAATAAAAGAATTTCCAAAGTTAATTCTCCGGTTGACTTTAGATGATCATTTTCAGGTTTTTTTCCTCCCTTCCTTATGCCCAAGAGAGGTATGGAGAACAAATGAAGGCAGTATCGGGTGGAAAATGAGTTTAAAAATATAGTTAACAACCACAAAATCTAAAATAATTATGTTTTGTTAGGTTTCACAACTTAAGTAGGTATTTTCCTACTGTTAGATAATAACTACTAGGCCACCTGTCAATATTACATTTAGACATCACTTTATTAGGAGAAGAATGATTCTATAGCTTTTCAAGAAGAATTATTTAGTTTATCATAGCATTTGTTTTATTTGAATTTTAGATATTATTAAATAAGTTCTATTCATTATGCATGTACAAAATAAATTGTTGAATTTACTTAAAATGTTTCAGAACATAGCTGCATTTTAAATACATTGTGTGTTCACATTTTCCTAATGAAGAAAAGTATAGGGAAGGTATTTAAAACATTATAAAGAGGAGATATTTGTCCATGCATAAACATATGAGATTTATTCAAACAGTAAATCATTGAATTATAAACATATGAATGAGGACTTTTTGAATGAATTCTAAAACTCTACACTATCATATGAGATAAATAAAGTAAAACTCTTGGTTAATTTTATTTTATAATGATATATCAATTTTTTTCAATGAACTCAGGAATAGGACTCAAACTGTTAATTCTTAAAATAGTAATACATGCAGAGAAAGGAGTGGGTTAAAAATCAGGCTTCATATATAAATATATGCAAAGCTAATATTATAAAAATACCAGAGTCCTGGTGCACAAAATTTGTGCAAGAGGGGTGGTTCCCTCAGCCCAGCCTGCACCCTTTCCAATTGGTGATGCCTTGGGGGATCTCCAACTGCCTGCCGGTTTAGCCAGATCTCACAGGGATCCCTGTGAGATCTGGCCTAAACCGGCAGTCGGACATCCCTCTCACAATCTGGGACTGCTGGCCCCTAACTGCTCTGCCCTGCCGGCCTGTTTGCCCCAACTGTCCTCCCCTGCTGGCCTGATCTCGCCCCCAACTGCCCTCCTCTCCCAGCCTGGTTGCCCCCAGCTGCCCTCTTATGCTAGCCAATTTGGTTCTGATTGGTTGGTTTCTATGCCAGTCAGCATCAAAAGCTCTGCCTCCTAGGCAGCCACTAACTCCCCACAACACCCAGATTTAGTTCTGATTGGGCAGTTTCAATGCCAGTCAGTGTCAAAAACTCTGCCTCCTAGGCAGGCATTGGTTCCTCACAGCACCCACATTTGGTTCTGATTGGTCAGTTCCTATGCCAGTCAGCATCTCCGGGCCTGATCAGAGAGGCACGGTTGAACAGCAGCCCCCAGGAGGCCAGGAGAGAAAGAAAGGCCCGGCTGCTGGCAAAGCCGGGAAAGAAAGAGAGAGAGAATGAGAGAGGCAAGTACTGATCTACAGCTGCCACTGAGGCTTCGGATCAGACCCTGCCTCTCTTCTGGGTCTCAGCCCCCTGGGCAGCCATGGCAACCCAGCACTGACTGAAGAACTTCCGGGTTGGTCAGCCTTCAGTCCTGATCCATTGTTCTGACCTTGGGCTTTTATATATTAGGATGAGTAAAATTTCTAATGGTTTTCAGTAATTTTGTTATGTGTTACCATTTTGTGTGCTTGTTTGTTCTTAGAGGTGTTCTACTCAAAACAGGATGGTAAAATGGGAAACACAGGCTCATGAATCAAAGACCTCTTCTGAATGCCTGTTACATAGTAGGCACTCACTAAATTCTTGCTTTCATTATAATGCTCATTGTCATCTTTCATTCAGAAAGCAAAAACTAAGCTAATTATATCAATATATTACTTTTATAAGACCTATGATAACCAAATAATGATAAAGTCCTTGGTTTGAATATTGACAATTTTTAAGCCTTTATATATTTACAATTTTGGAAAGATAATTTAGCTGGCAATAGTTCTTTGCAGTTTTCACACACATTGTATTATCAGAATACATTATCAAAGTTGAACCCTGCAAGAGAGTTTGAGAAAAAGATTGAGTTATTTTAATTAAAGAATTTGTTTTAATTTTATAGATGATGGAGAAAGCAGGAAATAGAGTAAAGAAAAATACTTATGAAATTTGTAAATCAGTTGAATGTTTCAGATATTCTTTCCCCATTGCAACATTTAAAACATTAAACACACACACACACACACACACACACACACACACACAATAATTTTTGTCAATAACATTTTTAAATGGTTAGGAGCATATAATGGAAACTGTGAATCACATCACTGAAAGCCTCTTTCCAAAGCATATTTTATAAGATTTTTGAAATCTTTATTTTCCATTAATTGCACTTAGAGCAATTTTTCCTTTATTTCCCTCCTGATTCCATTTGGAGGTCAGCTTTCTACGGATTAAAAAAAAAAACCCTCAGATATAATTCTTTTCATTTCAAATCTAAAAATCACCATGAGAGGAGAGAAACCAAGATGGCGACATAGGTTAAAGCTGGAGATTGCTGCCTCGAACAACCAATCAAAAATACAACTAAAAGACGAAACGGACATCATCCAGAACCACAGGAAGGCTGGCTGAGTGGAAATTCTACAACTAGGAGGAAAGAGAATATCATACCCAGACTCAGAGGAGGCGCAGTGCTGAAGTGAAATACTGAGGTGCTGAGTGCGCGCAGAGCGGGCTGGTGGCGGAGGGTGCGGTTGTTGTTTTCAATCGGGAGGGAGTTTCAGACTCTGAGCTCCAGATCCGGGCGAGTCTCTAGGGACCCAGACTCAAATGGGAGAAGCGGGACTGTCTGGCTTCGGTCAGAACTCGAAGGCAGCTTTCTCTCCGAGGTTTGCAGCAGTTGCTGGGACTCTGTGAGGCAGAGCCCCTAGGGACAGAACTGAGAGCAGCCATAACTGCTCGCTCCGCCCGCCCTGTAGACCCCCGGGGGAACTGCCCCGCCCAAGCCCTGTGCAGAGCCATTTGCCGAATAGCCTCAGGCAAACGCTAGATTAGCACCACCCTAGAGATCCAGCACAGAAGCTCTCCCACTGCAGACACAGCTGACTCTCATAGCCAGTTAGCCTGGAGGTCAAATCACCCCTGTATTGCCAACAACAATCAAGGCTTAACTACAACAAGACTGCGCACAAAGACCACTAGGGGGTGCACCAAGAAAAGATAAAAAAATGCGTAGACAAAGAAACAGGACGCAAATGTCAGAAATGGAAGATATAGAGCTCAAAACCACACTTTTAAGGTCTCTCAAGAACTGTCTAGAAGCTGCCGATAAACTTAGTAAGGCCCTCGAAAAGACTGGTGAGACCGCCGATAAATGTAGTGAGATGCTCAAGAAATCTAATGAGACCCTCAATGTTGTGATAAAGAACCAACTAGAAATTAAGCATACACTGACTGAAATAAAGAATATTATACAGTCACCCAACAGCAGACCAGAGGAGCGCAAGAATCAAGTCAAAGATTCGAAATGCGAAGAAGCAAAAAACACCCAACTGGAAAAGCAAAATGAAAAAAGAATCCGAAAATACAAAGATAGTGTAAGGAGCCTCTGGGACAGCTTCAAGCGTACCAACATCAGAATTATAGGGGTACCAGAAGATGAGAGAGAGCAAGATATTGAAAACCTATTTGAAGAAATAATGACAGAAAACTTCCCCCACCTAGTGAAAGAAATAGACTTACAGGTCCAGGAAGCGCAGAGAACCCCAAACAAAAGGAATCCAAACAGGACCACACCAAGACACATCATAATTAAAATGCCAAGAGCAAAAGACAAAGAGAGAATCTTAAAAGCAGCAAGAGAAAGAAACTCAGTTACCTACAAGGGAATACCCATACGACTGTCAGCTGATTTCTCAACAGAAACTTTGCAGGCCAGAAGGGAATGGCAAGAAATATTCAAAGTGATGAATACCAAGAACCTACAACCAAGATTACTTTATCCAGCAAAGCTATCATTCAGAACTGAAGGTCAGATAAAGAGCTTCACTAATAAGAAAAAGCTAAAGGAGTTCATCACAACCAAACCAGTATTATTTGAAATGCTGAAAGGTATCCTTTAAGAAGAGGAAGGAGAAGAAAAAGGTAAAGATACAAAGTATGAACATCAAACATGCATCTATCAACAAGTGAATCTAAGAATCAATTGAATAAATAATCTGGTGATCATAATAGAATCAGGGACATAGAAAGGGATTGGACTGACTATTCTTGGGGAGGAAAGGGGTGTGGGAGATGCAGGAAGAGACTGGACAAAAATCGTGCACCTATGGATGAGGACAGTGGGTGGGGAGTGAGGGTGGAGGGTGGGGCGGGAACTGGGAGGAGGGGAGTTATGGGGGAAAAAAGAGGAACAAATGTAATAATCTGAACAATAAAGATTTAATTAAAAAAATCATTTTACTTCAAAAAAAATCACCATGATAAAAGGGAAAACAAAATATTACAGTGAAACTTAAATCTGTTAAGAGAGAACTCTAGCTTGTCCAGTACTTATTTGCTTCATCTTCCAGTGCTTTTGATTAGGCTTAACCACTATGATATTGGAATCATTACAGTAGCTTGAACACAGCCACCTGAAGCCTATATTTAATTCTATTATGCCATTTAAAATAATCAAAATTATTTTAAGGAATTTTTAAACACGTTTTCAACATTTTATATAAGAAGTTCAATACTCTCTTTTTAATATTATGACATTCTCAATGGCCTTATACTTATTAGGTCTCTCTCTCTCTCTCTCTCTCTCTCTCTCTCTCTCTCTCTCTCATCTCCCTTCTCCCTTCCCTCCCTCTCACTCATCTTTTTTTTAACTGTATTAGTATCCAAAATAAAAGAATACTGAAAAAGTGTATAAGCCTGTATGTTTTTTATTGGCATTTCAACAAGAATCCTTTCTCTCTTCCTCCCCACCCCACATCCAGTGATGCAGGGACTCACATAAACAGGATAGAAGCTTGGTCAGGAAATTAGATATCTTATCTTCGGGTCTGGTAAATAAGGACCAATAACCTAGGCCTGCCGCACTCTTCATGATAACTGCCTTTACAAAATGAAATTTTGACTTCTTCACAGTTTAGCTACAAGAAGACAGTATCAGTAGACCTGCTTTTCTGTGCAATATGAAGGGTAGTAAAAGATTTAAACATCTGACACGGGAAAATGAACAACCGATAAAAAATCTTTGAAATGTTCTCAATGCAAAAGCAACATTTTTTTATATTGATTTACATTTTTATTATTGTTTACTCTCTGGACAGACTGAAGATATACTAAACATGGAGCACATAAATTGAAAGAAAAATACAAACATCAGTAGCAACAAAGACAGGACCAGAATCTTTTAAAAATAGTTGTTTTTAAGATCTAATTATCTTTATTAATGTAACTGTGTGTTTAATTTGCTGAGGACTTGAAATAACTTAATATTATTTATTACCTTAAGAATATCTGCAGGAATTATAAAGAAAAGGAAAAAATCTTGAATCATATTGTTCTACTTCTAAAATTAATCAAAATATCAACAAGCCAGACCTTTTAGCTTTTAAGGAGCAAACAATACTTTGATGGCCCCACAGTAAGGAATTGCAGTTGCATGGAGAGATAAAATTAAGAAATTAAATAAAAATACTAATTATAAATCTTAGACTAGAAAACAAATTTCTTAAAGAGGCAGAGTATGCTAAAGATTAAAGTAATATTTACAATGATAAAAACTATTCATTCCATTGTCATATACTATCATAAAAATATTGATGTTACAACTCATTTTAATGGTATATATACCATTTGCAAGGTTTAAAAAGTTTAAATTTCTCACTAAATGATCCCACTAAAAATCAAATTGTGTCTTTAGTTTTGTGCTTGGTATAGCTACATGATTTTTCAATACAAATAATGATGTTGAAATTCTAGATAAATTATCTAGATAGTTTTCTTTTCATCTAAAAGCGGTGAGAAACAACAAGCTAAAAAATTACTGGTTAAAGAGCGTATACTCCTTAACTCCCAGAACAAGACTTAACATATCTGAGCATCTCTATGCTACTTAAATCTATTGTAGTGACTATAAAATGTTTTATATAATGTGTTAATTATGCATGTAGAAAATTATATTTATGAAACAACCCTTACTATTATCAATATTTTGATATTTTGTTGTGACACTTACATAATGCATAAAACTGATTAAAACGTGGCATAAAATAACTTTAGATTTTCTTCTAGACATTGTTTTTAAGTTGTAGATATATAACTGTCACATATTATGTAAATTTTCTTTACAAAACTTAAAACTCTCAAATTACTTGTAGTGTGCTTAAGAACTTCCAAATAACATATTACTAAGGATATTAATTAAAATTAGGAATGTTTTTATTAACTAAGTAATTAGAAATAAAGGAGTGAAAGTGATTTTCATTTTTTATCATAAAATGAGATCTATTTTACTAATTTTATATTGAAAGTAACACAGTAAATTTTACTTATTTTACCAACATGGTAAATTCCTTTATGGATTCTGGGAATTACAAAAGGTTAAAGTTAAGTCAGATGAATATCGTTTCCCACCCCCAAGTCAGTGCTTTGATGCTGAGTATACTTCCCATAAAAATAATTTGTAATGAATACTTGTATTGCTTAGCTTGTTCATATACTTACTTTATATACTTTATTGGAGCCAAAATCACCAAGCTTTACTTTATATACTTTGATAATTTCCCAGATACATAAAACTTAGTGAAATTTTATGATGATAAAAATACTTGTATAAATATTCTGAATATTCAATAAATTATTTCAAGACATTTTTAAAAAATGTTTTGAACACCGAAACCGGTTTGGCTCAGTGGATAGAGCGTCGGCCTGCGGACTGAAGGGTCCCAGGTTCGATTCCGGTCAAGGGCATGTACCTGGGTTGCGGGCACATCCCCAGTGGGAGATGTGCAAGAGGCAGCTGATCGATGTTTCTCTCTCATCGATGTTTCTAACTCTCTATCTCTCTCCCTTCCTCTCTGTAAAAAATCAATAAAATATTTAAAAAAAAATGTTTTGAACAATGGCTTAGCATTATCTCCCAAGTTGACTAAACTAATTATATGACAACATATAATTATTGGACAGTTTCTTTGAGTATCAAGTGAAAACTTTGGACCAAAATTGGGTAGAAAATATTTAAACGTAGTCATTAAAGTGTTATTTCTCTGATGACAAATGCTCATATTTGATTTATTTGCAAAAGAGTTTGGTTATTCTCATGTCAAGAGTAAATGATTAAGAGGAATGTATTGATTTGATCCTCCTAAACTTTATTCTAGTAAAATTTTAACAAATATTGATCTAACTAAACTTATCATCCCTTTAAAAAATAGAACAGAAAGTCTAACTTAAATAACTTTTTAAATTAATGGAGGTATTCAGAAATGTCAATATTTAAAACACTTAAAATTTTAGATGTAAAAATGTATATATGCATAAAATTTGCTCATTGCTTTCAAGTATTTTCAGCAGGAAAAAACCTTTATTCAAGTGCAATTTTATGCCTAATGATAGAACTACTTTGGTTAAAAGATTAGTCCATGGAATGTGGTAGTCTTGTCTGCCTGAGTCTCATGGTGAAATATCTGGAAAAGGCCTCTTCTCTCAAAGCCCGAAGGCTTATGTTAGTAATTTGAAGTGCCAGTGTTTTCAATAAACAGGGCATAATGGAGAGAGAAAAGATGCTTCTCAATAACTAATTGTATTTTTGCTGTGCCTTCATTGCATCTTAGGCCATGCAGCTACAAATATAAGTATTTTACTTTTATTGTAATGGTGTGACAAACATTCCTCAAATCAAGTTTATCCCTTATGGTATGCGTTTACTCAACAAACACTTTGAATGTTTTGTCTCTGTGGGCACCAAACTGCATGTTGAGCTGAAATTGGTAACCATGGTGGACTTCACAAATTGCTCATAACTCAATATAGGAGACACCCCAATTGCTCTTTTTCTAAAACTTTTTTCTCCTTTAGCAAATTCACTCAGCACCACTCCACCCATTCTTTTTTCTCTAATTTTCAACACCCTGTCAAAGCCACCACAATTTCTCATCTACACTCTTTAATAGCCATTTAAGTAGTTTATTAGTATTTTTCAATTTTAGCTCCCCACCCTGTTTCACATGCTATTTGAAACACGAAAGCCAATTTGAACCGCATTCCCTTGGTTAACATCCTAAATGGCTGTTCATAAAATATAAGTTTCTTATCACAAAGTAAAAAGACCTCCATAATTTGGTTCCTCACTGCTTCTCTACCAGTATGTCTGTCTGATGTTTATACTTCAGCCACCAGGTTTCATGTCAGAAATTTGTTCCTGCTTCAGGGCTGTGTACTTGCAAGTCCCTTTGCCTAAAATGTATTCCCCATTGTCTCCTATACTTCTGACGTCTGCCTCTGTCTTGTCATCATTCAGGTCTCAGTTCAAATGCTACTCCAGAGAGAACTTTGATGTTCTACGCTGTTCCTATCACATCACCCCAATTGCATTGCTCATAGCACAAACCACTATCTCACCCCTTCATGGGTTGGCTTCCCTAATTATTGCTTACTATTTTGTTGTTGATTTCTATTATGAGATTATGAACTCCATGAGAGCAGGTAGTTTTATATATATATATTTGTTTTATCTTCTTTAGCGCTATGCCCCACCAGGTAGCACAGAGACTGGTCATCAGACTTCAATGGGAGAAGGGGAGAAATATCAGAAATTTCTATATTATCACAATGTCTAGCTCTATAGAGACATAGGGTAAAGTCTTCAGTGGCTCCTTCATGCTCAAGCATTCCCTTACCCGGCCTAGGAGCCTGCAACCAAGGTATGTGCCCTTGACCAGAATCGGATCCAGGAACCTTCAGTCCAAGTCTGGCACTCTATCCACTGAGCCAAACTGGCTAGGGCCTCATTTATATTCTTTTTCCACAAAGTTTTTTGTACTGAAATCATAGATACATGAGCTACACTGGCATTTTTTTCCCTATGAGTTTAAATATAACCCACAAACATCTAACTTATTTTATGCATCAAATATGCCATCTTCTGAATTTTCACTGAACCCTTTCCAACTTCCCTAGACCTGCAAATATAATTACCCATAAATGGGATCTCACATTACACTATTGTTTCTTGACCTTTAAAGCTAGAGGCCCCACCTAACACAGGCCACTGCTTTTAGACATTCCACATTGTAAAATGATACTAAAGTTAAAAACCTAATTATTTGTACTTGAAAGATAAAATGTCTAAGGCCATATTTAATTTCATCATTGTATTATGAAGGTGATATTCGAGTAGTTCTATGAGTTTTTTGTTTGTTTATATTTTGTTTGTTTTCCTCCAAGGAGGATTACTTCATGCAAAAGTGATTTTGTTTGCAGTGTTTGAAGAAGCAGGAGTGGCAAAGAAACCTTGAAAGTTCTTCCTTATGTATAGAAGGATTCTGAGCAAGGAAAAGGACTAAGCAGGGCACAGTTAGAGATTCTGAACTAGGAGAACACTGAACTTCATTTACACAGAATTACACAATTGCAGTAGTAAGTTAGACACTTCCAAACTATACTGTCTATTTGAAGTAACTAAAGAATATTATAGAAGAGTTATTTGCAATAACCCAAGTGCCCATTAGGAGATGAATGGATTAAAAAGCTGTGATACATTTATACCATGGGATACTATGCAGCTGTGAAAAAAGAAGGATCTCTTACCCTTTGAGGCAGCATGGAGGGACCTGGAGAGTATTATTCTAAACAAAATAAGCCAGTCAGAGAAAGAGAAGTATCACATGATCTCACTTATATGTGGAACCTAATGAACAAAATAAGCTGATGAACAAAAAAGATCTAGAGACATTGAAGCACGCTACAGACTGAGGTATTTCAGAGGGAAGGGTAGGATGGGAAGAGATTAACCAATGAACTTATATACATAGTAGAGGCCCGGTACATGAAATTCGTGCACGATTAGAGTCCCTAGGCCTGGCCGGTGATCAGGGATGATTGGGGCCTTCCGGCTGCCGGCCAGGGCCTTCCTTTCCCAGCTGCCGGCTGCCAGCTGGGGCCTTCCATTGTTCTGAACCGCCCCCTGGTGGTCAGCGCACATCATAGTGAGTGATCAAACTCCTGGTCTCCTGGTCAAACTCCTGAGGGGACACTTTGCATATTAGCCATATCTATCTATCTATCTATCTATCTATCTATCTATCTATCTATCTATCTAGATATAGATATGCATAGCCCATGGATAGACAATAGTGTGGGGAAGGCCTGGGAAGGGGATGGGAGCAGGGTGGAGGGGTCAATGGGGGGGAAGAAAGGGGGGACATCTATAATACCTTCAACAATAAAGGTAAATTTTTTTTTAAAAAAAGAGTATTGTGATTTAGTTTGAATGGTTTGGAGCTCATACATTTCTCACTATGGTAACCTTTAGTTCTCTGATGTTATTGAATAGGAAAAACATAATTTCATAAGACAATAAGAGGAGCCTGTAAATGCTGCAGTGGGCTAAAGAGAACTCTAATGTCCAGAGTGAATGTGGATCCCAAATATCTAACAAGAGAGGAGGTACCCATGAAGATGGTCCAGAAGGATTAGAATAATGTAGTAGCTTCCCTTACCACTAGATCTGTCTATCACTTGCTAATAAAATCAACATTCTGAAATACTGAAATCTTCACATGAATTTTCCCATGGGAGCACAGAACATCAGCCAACAGGATTTTTAAAAGATTTTTTAGGAAGTGCAAGCAATACTGTGTAGTTTTTGAAAAGAATTTTTAACAGTCACTGCAGCTTCACATGCTTGGCACCTGTCTACAGAGAACAACTTTTTACTTAATTTTGAAAGCAAGATCTCAGGGTCAGGTAAGACATTACATTTTTCTTGCATTTCATTTTTTTACAAAATCTTTCCTGTCCTTTTAAATAAAGAGACTAACTTGGTTAACGGGGTAATTAAAAAGTTTACATTGTTTTAAGGCAGTGATTTCATATCTATATTTACCACAAGATTATAATTCATTTCTCTTCCCTCAATATTGCACAGTTGATTATATTTTCTTTTGTAATCTATTGAATAGCATTAAAATGCTTAATATCTATATATTAAAGTGCAAAGATAGCTGAAATTATTGTGGTTCTGCCATCCTCACATACCTTTATATGTTAAGAGGAAATAAATGGTAGAAATCATTTTTATTATTCATTGTTCTATAAAAACATTTTCACACTGGGTGTACTGCTATTTTTATTTATTTTGTCAACTCCTGACTTGTTCCTGTCTCTTGAACTTGAATGTTCTATGGCCCGTAGTGATATTCATCGATGGGTGCTCCTGATATTCAGAAAAATGCTTTTCTCTGACTCTTTATCATGAAGTTCAACAGTGACACCAGAGATTAGGTTGTGTGCACCCTTCCAGCTATGGTTTACAAAAATATTTCTTTCAAAAGACTCACTAAAAGAAAGTAAAATTTCTGAGAAATAAATTCAAATTTAACTGTTTGATCCTCAATCATGAATCTGTAATATGTTTGGCTAACAGAGTATTACAACTTGCAATATTTTTATAAACTCTGAAAATCTTAATAATAAGACCCTCTATCATATATGAATTTTTAATGATGAAAGTAATCTATATAAACAAATCCCCCATGGTTTTTGATTTCCAAAATAAAGTTGGCATTTCTTCCTAATTCTCTTAAGATGTTATTTTACACCTATTTTATGTTTTAATGAATTAAATTTAGGCAAAATAGAGAAAGAAAAGAATACCAATCTCTACTTTTTTACTGATCATATTTCAACTAAATACAAGCAAACATTTTTGAAAGTTTCACCATTAATCAATGTAGTCAGAAGAAAATGCATCAAATTATGTTAGAATGGAAAAAGAAAGAGCATTAAAAAAATGTAGTTATAAAAGAACTGAACCAACTTTTAAGTTTTCTGTTGTTTAGTTTGTTTTAAAATATGCAAAGTAAATAAATATGATTTGAAATCATATTCTTAATTACATCATAAACTATTAGAGATTTTTTCAGTATCTATAAAATTCACCATCAGTCTAAGATAAGCTTTATAAATTTGTGCTTCCATGTCATTTATTCTATATTGAATAGCAAATGCTTATTTATAATGAGTTCACAAGGCAATATAATTGGAATATATTTCCAATTAGATTCAGTATTATGACCCTAAAATGGATGCATTTATGTTAATATAAAAGTATACCTGGTACATTTTATCACGCATTAGAGATTTTAATCAGGTAATCTATACAGCATCTGGAAACCTAAGCAGAGGCAAAGTCTGCTATAACAAAGGCACTGTAACAGTTCACCTTCAGTGAAGAACAATAATGCATTATTAAATTCACTTTCCTGCTCAGTGGTTACACTTAGCTGACCACAGCAAATTTGCTTTCTGCCTGGTCCTCACAAGTTGGCAGAAAAATAGATTCTGTCACATTTAACGGGTTTAGAAAATGACAGGATGCCTTTTTTGTTTTAACTATAAACCATAATCTTTCAGAAGTAAGTATAATTACAAATGCCTTTGGTCATGTCATTCTTAGGACAGATATTATATGTGGGTTATCACAGAAGCATATATCACCATAACTATCACTAATAAATGGAACTGGTAGTACATAACAAAAGATCTGTGGTCCTTTCATTCTATATAACATCATAATTCTTATGATATAATAAAATTATTTTGAAATCTTATAGAGCTATGAACATTATAATAACTTGTAGATTTTGTTTTATGCACATTTATGTTACACAAATTAGGGTATTGGGTCTACCATAAAAATATAATATGTACCAAACTCACTAATCAGCTACTAGAATACTGCCTAAGATAATTGAAGTCAGTATTTAAGTCATTAATTACATGATCACTAAGAGGATCAAAATTCTTTATGGTTATTTGTCTAGTAATCTCATAAAATCTTTCTTTATATACATACTAGAGGCCTAGTGCACAAA
The DNA here is from genome assembly GCF_963259705.1 of Myotis daubentonii. Taxonomy (NCBI): domain Eukaryota; kingdom Metazoa; phylum Chordata; class Mammalia; order Chiroptera; family Vespertilionidae; genus Myotis; species Myotis daubentonii. Next base: position 157,910,551 of record NC_081841.1, read on the forward strand.
ATTCATGCTCAGATAGAGTCCCTAGGCCTGACCTGCGATCGGGAACATCTTCCCTGGCTTCCCACAGCTGGCCCCACGACCCGCCACCACCCACTCCCAGTTCCCCATTTGTCATCAGGCAATTGGAGCCTGCTGGCCAGGGGGAAGAACCAAGAGGTCAGCCATTCCGCTAGCTCACCGGCCCTGCCCCCCACCACCGCCCACCCTGGTTCCTGTTCACCATCGGGCAATCAGAGCCTGACAGCCAGTGGAAGGGACTGAGAGGTGGGCCATTCCTGCCCTCTCACTGGCCTTGTCCCCACCACAGTTGCCCTCTATGTGTGGGGCGACTGGTGGGGCAGGGGTCTTGGGCTGGTGCCACCCATGTCCCCTGCTACCCACCCTGGTTCCCAGTTTGCCATTGGGTGATCAGAGCCTGCTGGCCGGGAAAAGAGACTGAGAGGTCGTCAGTGTGCCTCATAGTGACTGGTTTAGTGGTTGTTCTGGTCATTCCGCCATTAAGGTCAATTTGCATATTACCCTTTTATTATATAGGATAGAGGCCTGGTGCATGAGTGGGGGCTGGCTGGCCTGCCCTTATGGGGGCTCCGGATTGAGGTGGGGGTCCCCACTGGGGCATGGGGCCAGCCAGGGAGAGGGGCCGTGGGCAGTTTGCAGGCTGGCCATGCCCCCGGTCAGGGTGGGGGTCCATGCTGGGAGGCAGGGCCGGCTGGGAAGAGGGACTGCAGTAGTTTTGGTGTCTGGTTGTTCTGCTGTTTTGGTCATTGGGCTTTTATTATATAGGATATGCCCTATTAATACATATATTATAAGTGGCATGCCTTGTTTCTTAAGTTCTGTTAAATATAAAGTATTATATTTCATAGCATTTTTCATTAAGAAGAGAAAAATAATATTCTGTAATCATAAAATACATTATTCCCCTAGAAATATTTTCATAACTGATATGTACAAATTATGATACAAATATTTGTGGATAATGGAGTTCATTAACAATTGTATTTTAAAAACTAGATATCTAATGGTTCTATGGAAAATTTACTTTAGAATGCTTTGCAACTAGATGCAAGGGATTTACTAGTTAATGCTTTTTTAAGAAAGAGTGATCACTTCCTTAGGTGATAATGAATATCGGTTATATAAGGAAGCATTTTTAGGTTGCCTGAAACTACATTTTACTGACTCAAACTTTCTTGTATGTCTCGCTTAATTTCTCTTAATGATTATGATTATATTTTTTAAAAAACTGGCATGACTTACTTTAGTATTTAATTATGTAAATAAACTTTACAATAACTTCAATAAAAAGGTAGATGTTAGAAAATATCAATTAAAATGCATTACTTGACTATTTAAGATCTTAATTAACATTTTTTACAAGAAGCATACTGGATTTGTAATTTATATACTATCTTATTCTATAGATTACATTTGATGTACTAATTCATTTATAACATTTTACATATTATGATAATATATCAATTACTTGCTGTTATTAAATAGAGGCCTTCTGTCATTATTAAATAATAACAATATAAAGCATAAAATTTCCACTTGGAATTTCAATGGCATTTTTACATGATGTTAAAAGGTAATTTTTTATTAAAAAAAAAACACCCTGAAATTTGCTTTGCAATTTAATTTAATTATGTTGATTCCATGAGATCTAAAAATGAGTTATTGCAGTATCCATGGAGGTTTTAAAACATTTAAACATTGTTTAGCTTAATATGCTTTTAAAAACTTATTGACATTTATGGAAAAATCACTAATCTTTGCCCAGTTCTTTTTTCCACTTGAAAAACTACAAAATTGTACATGAAGTATAAAAGAATTAGCATTTTATAGAGATAAACATTTTACATGACAATGAGAAATATAGCCTATCTTTAATTATCTGAGTTAATTTCATACATGCTATAAATGTCTTCATTTGTTGGCAGAAACTTTGAATTATTAGCCATAAATAATTAGTAGAAAAAGTACATGTGTTGATAGTTTCTTATTGACTATTGATAATACCATTATAATGATTCTGAACTTTCAACTTTAAATTATTCCCTGGTAAATGAATACCTCTCTTTGGGGAATGGTCAAAATGAGAGTAGGTTTATTTCATGCCCCACCATGGGCATGATTCCTAGAACACAGTGTTCAATCTGTGAGTGTTTCCTACATGGATGTTGTAACAAGACAATTTTTTCTGCAAAGAGAAAATATAAACTTTAACCCAAATTCTAACCGTAGAGTTTCTCATTGCAGATAAAAGAAACAATCATAAGCCAGTCTATCTCTAATAAGGAAACCTAGAGCTTTGGCTAGTTAAAGCCAAAAGTAGGATTCAATTTGGATGCTACTAGTAAATAGGCATTTTGAGGGGATTAAAAGCTCAGCTATTTGTCTCACTAGCAATTATTCCATGCCTATGAAGGCTCTCAGCATAATAAGGGTTATAGAAGAATGAAACTTATATATGAAATATGTGCCAAATACTTTTCTAAGTGATATATAGAGTACCTAATTTAAATCTTGAGGAATAGGAATTAATGGTAAATAAGAGAATGTCTCCAATATTACTGAAATAGACCTCTCTCTACATTTGCCTGCTGCCTAAACATGAATGCTACTACATCTAAATTAGGACACAGCATAAACTGATTATGTTGGAATGTGAAGGATTTAGGATCCCCATTAGAAACTCAAAATCAACAACAATAACGAATATATTGTCCTTTGTCTCTGATTAATGTCCAGAGGATACGCTGGAATCAGCACACATCTCTTACTGGATTTTTCATAGAATAATAATTAAATGTTGTTGTTTTCATCAAATTGGATCCTACTAAAGATAATATGAATGGAAAATACGAATCAAAGTAATTAAATGATTAAAATAAAATAAAAAACGTCAAGAACAAATGAATTGCAATTCAGAGAAAAACTATAAACCCTCCCTTGATTTGCACAATGTTTTCATTCCTGAAGAGAGATATCAATTCCTGATTTCTTTCTCAGTAGTCAAAGGAACCTAACATTCTTGAGCAGATAACTCTGTGCCAAATACTTTTCTAAGTGATACATATAGTACCTAATTTGAAACTTGTCATTAAGGAGACTCATTCCCTTAAAGTGTCCACCTGACCTAGTTTGAACTTTGTTTTAGATACATTAAGGAGGGAAAGTACCAATTTGGAGAATGTAGCACTATTCGCCTTCAAAAATTCTCCCCTTGATGGTAAATCTACATTTATGACATAGATCATGCTCAGTCTTCCATCCTACCTGTAAATGATAGTAAAACTCAGAAAAGCATTCCATCCTCAGCTCTAGGTTCGAACAGACTATTTCTGCTAAGAGTTCCCAAGAAGTGCCACATCCTCACTCCTATCATGGCAGATATCATGTTATTATCCCTTAAAATGATATTATTGCTTAACATGTTACGATCCCTTAGCATGATAGTAACTTACTGTATGTCTTTTCCCTAGAATTCTCATTGTTGCCAGTAAAGCAATGTACACAACTGCCTATGACAATTCTCAATCTAGCTACAGGTATAGAGGCTGTAGAATGGAAATCTTCCTGTGTATTAAGCATAGCCAGTAAAATGGAAGGCAAAAACAAAGCCAGGAGATACATGACCATTTTCGAATAGTTAATGATTTAGGCAAACAAGAATGATGGTGATTTTTAATAACTCCAATATATGGGTTTGTCTCACAGTATTATCAATTTTATTCAAAAAACTTCTCATTAGTATATCTTCAAATCACAACAATGTCTTATATTCTTCAATTAAAATTAATCTCTGAATCCTTGGCAATAAGCACAGTGCCAACCACATAGTAGGTAATCACAAATTATTTCTTAATAAATAAATTAAATGTTAGCTTTATTAAAATGCTGCTAAAAAACCATTTACCGGGATATATATATATATAAGTATATAAGATTACAACTATAAAAGTATCCCATATTCTTCCACAAATGTTTCTTGGAATCATGTTCCCCTTTTTGGTGCTATCAATTACATCAGTTGACAATTGATCAGATAAATAATTAACTCTTTTATTCAACACACTACAATGCACCAGTCATGACATCTGCTGACAGTCTGGTTGTAAATAACACAGACCCAACTTCATGTTCTCAGAGCTTGCAAAGTACTGAATTATGATCTGTAACAGATTACCTGTCCACCCTCTCCACCTTGTTCTCTAATCTGTGTGACCTTAAGACATGTCCATGTCCTCTGGATGGATCAGTCAATGGGCTATCTCAGCAAGCAGATCAAGATACTGCACCAGAATGTGACAGTCTGGCTTTTACTAAGGCTTGCATTACTGCATTATCCTCTCCAATTTGAATGCCATTCCAATACACTGTTCTTTGATGGGACCCTCACATCTGTACAATACATCTAAACAGGCTGGCCACTTAATTGGCATAAAAAAAACTTCGTGACTATTTATCAGATACTACTTGTCCAATTTTCAAAGATGGAAAAGGATGGGAAAGGATGTTATATAATTTACCAAGTTTACAAGTTTAACAGGACTTGACCACAAAGAGATCAAATTCCAAGGCTGTGCTCTTTATCCCTGGGCTAGAGTGCTTCCAGTGATAATCATTTCTTAGATGAATATGCAAGTACTGTATAAATTGAAACTTTTCACAATAGCCTTAGATTACTTTTTGTCATGGTAAAATAGATAATAATGAATGATAATCATCTATATATACACCGAGTGGCCAGATTATTATGACCACCCCATCAGTACTTCATTGGGCCACTTTTTGCCTTCAATACTGCAGCGATTCTTCTTGGCATTGACTCCACAAGATGTTGAAAGTTGATGTGAGGAATCTGACACCATGCCTGATGAATAGCACTGTCCAGTTCTGTGAGATTTGATGGTTGTGGAACCAACTGCCTGATGGCTCTTTTAACTTCGTCCCACAAATGCTCAATTGGATTGAGATCTGGTGATTGTGGGGGCCACCTGAGCAAGGTAAAGTCTCCCTCATGTTCTTGAAACCACTTCTGCACAATACGAGCAGCGTGGCATGGTGCACTGTCTTGTTGGAAAAGCCATCTCCACTGGGATACGCCATCAACATGATAGGATGAACTTGATCAGCAATGATACTTAGGTATGTTGTGCTATTCAGAGGTTTATAATGGTCTGGCCCTCTAGGAACTTCAGCGCGAAATTATAGCTAATTTGCCTACAAACATTCAGGTGGTCATAATAATCTGGCCACTCAGTGTATAAAGAGGTAATATGCTAATTGGTCCTAATGGTGTCCCAGTCATGACCGTTCAACAGGCTGCGTGTGCACAGGAGCTGGTGGGCGGGGATGGGGGTGGGGACTTGCACCACCAGGACATGAATCTGCCACCAGGAGTGGCAACCCCGGCAGAGGCACACGCACACCTGCCCGCTGCGCCACCCGGCCCGGAGGGGGGAGTCAGGACAGGCTTTGGTGCCCCCTCCACCCCCCTGCAGAGGTGTGCACAGGATGGGCCATGGCAGCCCCCGGATGGAGGTGCGCACAGGCCCACTGTGCCACCTGGCCCGGAGCAGGGCATGAGGATGGCCCCCCCTGGCAGAGGTACGTGCAGGACCACAGCACCACCCGGCCCAGAGGGGGTGGCATCAGGACAGGGGCAGGGCCTCAGCAGAGAGCTCTCAGCACTCCTGCACTGGGGTCTGAGATGTGGAGAGGAAGGGAGAGCAGATGGGCAGTTAGGGGGTTTAGGCCAGGAGGGGAGAGCAGATAGGCAGTTAGGGGATCAGACAAGGAGGGGAGAGCAGTTAGGGGGATCAGCCAGCAGGGAAGAGCAGTTAGGGCCATCAGGCAGGCAGGCAGGTGAGCGCTTAGGAGCCAGTGGTTCTGGATTGTGAGAGGGATCCAAGATTGGAGAGGATGCAGGCCAGGCTGAGAGACAGCCCCACCCTACCCCCCGTGCACAAATTTTGTGCACTGGGCCTCTAGTAAATAATAAATTATATAACAAATGGATAGAGTATAACTCAAATAAGTATATATTTGTTTTCATGCTCCTCTAACAATCTCAAAATGTCTTATATTCTCTCAAATTTATAATTAATATAAAAATAATAAGGACATACAAAATTATATTTACTTCTGTATGCATATACTTCAAATACAGGCAGAAAGGAAGAAAAAAAATGAAAGAAAGGAAGAAAGAGAGGGAGAGAGAGAGAGACAAAGACAGAAAGTAAAATAAAATCTCACTTTCTGGAAGTATATTTTACTAAAAATAATTAACAAAATATAGTCAATGAAAGAATTCAATTTTGCCCTTTTTTCAATTTATAAACCTTAGGAACAATATAATTATAAGGTAGCAACATATTAGCCATCACTATTTTTAAAATATATCTTAATTCTCTTTTAACACATTCACAAATAAAAAGAAGGCTAAACCCTCTGTTTCCTTCATTTTAAAAAAATGAAAATAGTTACCTTTTCATTATCTACAGCAAGATGCTGGAATTTGAATTGGGGAGCATGCAAATCCTTGAAAATGTAGAAGAGAATGGAATGGCAAAAACTTCATAAAAGTCCATTAACTTTGGCCACTAACCATATATATTTGAGCAGAAGTGGAATTCCCTCAAGATATGACTGGTAAAGGCTGATACATACTGTTGATGAAAACTACATTTTATTTAGTTTTGAAATAATTTGGCTCCAAATGTGTCAAAAAATGAAATTCTCTTTCTAGAGTTTATGCTGCTTACTATAACATTTTAAAAAATCCTATCAACTCTTTCCTCATCTCAAGGTCTTGAGAAAGCACACTGGCCATTCAGACTACCTTACCTGCACAAGAGTATAATTTTCAAGCCAATATGAACAAAATTTCATTTTTCAATTGAAGGATATGTAAGGAAGGGAATATATTTATGTCTATTTTTATGATATATTTTCTAACTTGTATCTTAACAATTTAAAATGGCTATAAATGAATAATTTTGAATATCTTTTTAAATGTCTCTTCTTAGTCTGAGAATCTCTATATATAAAAGCCCAGCAACCAGAATGGGTGAACAACCAGAACAACTGGTGTCTATGACACACACTGTGGCAGCCAACCAGCCTGATCTGGGCCCCGGTTGGCCCCCAACACCCCGATCAGGGGCAGGGCCAGCCAGCCAACCACCCGTGGTCCCTCCTCCCCACTGGCCCAGGCCGATGGACCCCCATCAGGGCAGGCTGGCTGGACCCCACCCGTGCATGAACTTGTGCACCGGGCCTCTAGTTAGTAATAAAATTATCTTAGCTTTTACAATTTTGATATGAAATTAGTGGACAAAACAACTTTAATCTACTACTTGTCAAGGCACTTCATCAATTTAGAATAGAAGCAGAGAGTTGTTTTAAAAATTTAGAAACATATTGTGCATTCATTCTTAAAGTTTAATCACCACTTAGGTGGAGCTATATGCAATTACTTTTAAAAAGCATCTCCATACACAATATACTACATGTAATTAATTCATTGAACTATCAAGGCTATAAAGATTAAATAAGAAAGAGAAAATATCATTAAAAACCTCAGCTATGGTCTAAAAGTTAACTAAGCAAAGTGATCCAGTGAACAATCGTAATTAAAATGCCTGATACAAACAAAGCTTAGAGGAAAGCACTAAAAACAATTGAATACTTATTTTATTAATCTAATGAATCATGTATCATATCATTACAACTTTGTATATATCATTAATTTCATTCCTTTCACTTAAGCCTTTTATTGGGATTACTTCAGTTATTAGTTGGTCTAATGTATTGGTTACCTCTAAATCTCACTCTACAATCTCTTCTTATCTTGTTGCATAAACCCTTGCGTGTTATTCAAATTGCTTCATTTATTATGATAGCTTCCCCATGTAAATTGTGCTGACTGCTCGCCCTTGCACAGTCCTCATTAGACTAATGAAAACCTTCAAACGAAAAAACTAAACAACCTGCCAAATAAAGGTCTGAGGTTATTATGAAAATTACAACTCTGGGAGCTAGAAGAAGCTCTGTTCATTAATTCATGCTCAGCAAATTGCTAACTAATTTAGTTGCACTCCTCTGCATTAATGGATTATTTTATAAAAATGTTTTCCACAGCCCAAGACCTTTGGTGCATGCTTTTGAGAGGCTTGAATTCTAATCAACCTTAACAGTAAATTAGGAATGTAATATCTAAATAATAATTGGGATGGCATATGGAGGAAAATAGTGTTTAAAATCCCATGAAAGGTGCTTTCGGTTTGCAGCTTCATCTGTCAATTTCATAGTAGTTAAAACAATTGTACTTGTTTAATATTCCGAAACTGTAGCAGAAGATATAGCAACAATTGTAATGTAAAAATTTAAAGAAAGTTTAAAATATGGCTTCTACTGAAACAAAACGGTTATGACAGGCAGAAATAGCACATGAATTTCTAGGAATAGTCTGCCAAAAGGCACAAGATGAAGTGGTAGCCGATAAGGAAAAGTCTAAGGAAAACATTGGACCCAGTCTCCAGAATAAGTGCACAAGATCTCTTAAAATATGTTCAAAATACTATTAGGTACTGATGCATTTAAACATAAGAGCCCCTAGTTCCATATGCACTTTTGATCTGATGTGTCATATAAATTCCTCTAAATCCGTGCCAGCATCTTTAAGATTTACCTGTGCTTTGCTACCATCTTACAGGTCCTGCAAACTAGGCTGAATGAATGTGTTAAATCATTCCATCAGATTGATGGAGGAATTCAAACCGCTTCAAGCGCAAGAGACAAGGGGGCTATTACTCTGCTTTTTAACCCATAACAAAACATTCAAAGTAAGATCACTCCATCTATCAAATGAAAGGAAAGCGGTGTGTGATCGTGCATGTGTGGGGCACCCGTAGGCACATGTAAGAGTACAAAAAAGTTTCAATAAATGCCGGCTGTGAATGTTAGGCAAGGCTGAAATGAAATTTTAAATGGTAATTCTTTCCTTTTTAAATTTAGCTATTTAAAATAATGTAATTTACATCTATTTAAAATATTAGGTTGAAACATATGACATTGTAGGTATTCTATTGTTTTGTTCTATAAAAATGACAACATATGAAGCATATCTGTGGGAACTCAGCCTTTATATTTTATTATTTTAGGTAAAAGAAGATTAAGAAAGCTCTCTGAGTCACTGAACTTTCATAGCTTATATACATATATATGTTTAATTTCTATATATGATTATGGATAAAAGAAAAGATTTTATACAATTCTTTGAGAATGATGTATATCTGTCTACTTACAAATAAAAATGCTTCGGCAACATATAAATAAATTGCAGAATAAAATATTAATTATAATTAATTCATTATGCCAATATAGATCTTAAATGAAAGAAATAACATAAAGGCATTTATAATAATTCATAAATAAATCATTACATGAAGCAAATTTATATGCAGAACTCATATGTAGAACTAGTATTTTACTCTCCACCTCACTTTTAATGCTATGAAAATATTGGCTACTAGCATGACACATAAATATATTTTTTAATCAGTGAGGAAGAGAGTTCTGTGCCTATCAAAAGGGCTTAAGAAAATAAAGCAGGATAACTGGAATAATTAATAGTCTATTATGGTTTTCCCATGAGGAAAGACATTCTATCTGACCACAAGTAAAACTACTACAAATGTATATTATTTATTTGTCATGTATATAAGACTACTCTCAAATATTTGGCCTATAACTCATAAAAGTAACCACAAATATTAATAGGATTCTTTGTATGTATCCAAACATTACCAAATCTTAAAGTTACAGGTGTCCTGGAGATGCACTGAAGTCTTCGGCATCAATAAATGGCTCTATTTTGTAAATAATATTCATAATAATTATGTAATAATAAAATGCTGGAATAAGTAAATTTTATCTAGGTAAACCTGGAGTAGTTAATTTTACAAGTGGCAAGCGTTAATGGCTCAAAAATTGAATTCTTGCTTTTCAAAGTGGACTCTAATTTTGGACTCGATGTACTATGACCCATTTATATCTAACAGATGATACCTACTATGTTTTACACAGCTAAACATATTTCTACCTCCTCAATACATTTATTGATAAATTTGGGGTCAATAAATTGTATTTAAGATTATTTTGATGTTACAAAAATTTATTCTGGCAATTATTTTTACAAACATTGATATAGAAAGTAATTGATTAGCATAGTTTCTTTAGTTATTTTTTCTTCCAAAACTGTGCACATTTCCACATTGTCATATGTAGTCAAACATTCTAAAAAATATTGTGGTGTCAGTTTTCCTACTTAGGATCAAGCATAAATCATAGTAACTGTGACATTATGAATTGTAAACAAATAATAATTTAATGTAGTGGTTCACAATATGTATATTTTCCCATCTATAAAATCAAGCCACAAACCCATTAGCTAATTTGAGATTACTAAAGTTTTCATGGAATATTTATGTGGGTTAAATGCTCCGGGCATATATTATCTCACTTAACTCTGAAAAGAAATTTATTGTACCCAACTAATGCCAGAGTCTGTGCTATGTGTAAAAAGATGATGATAGGACAAAACTTTCACCCACAAGAATTTTGGGCTGAGGACTAATGGGAAAAGAGACATTTACATCCAGGTAAGGAAAGAAATGAAACCATCCAGAAAAGGACAGGGGATGTTTAAGAAACATGAAAGTTCAATGTGATAGGACAGTCAGCAAGATGCATGGGGAGAAATATAAATACTAAAGGCCATGTTTTATAGCAATTGCTCATGATTAAAGGTATAAAATGGGAATCTCATAGTAGGGATTTTCTTAAGTTGTCATTAAAGTATTATTGGAAGCTCTGCTTATCAAAATATAATTCACAAAATATTAAAATCAGTGCTGTAAGAAAGTTCACCCAAGCTTTGCCTTCACATGTAAAATCTGCCATCTACTTAAGACAGCTCTGGATTCAGATGCATAGAATGTCCATTGTTATGAACTGAGAATTAAAAGCATTGGCATTAAGTTCAAAACCTTTACTTCACAGGCTGGGAAACTGAAGAGTAAAGTCACATAAGTAGAAATTTAGAATGTTTGATAAGAGACTTTGAGATATGCCAAGAGAAATTATACCTCAGGGATAAAAGTAAAGGAGTTGCATATTAGAGAATTTTAAAATAAAAATACTCATGGCTTTATATATGGGTTAACATCAAAATACAGAAATTTCTAAAGAAAAGGGGCTTTCACTCTATGCACATCTACATAGTCACATGAGATACAGGTTTAGATTTATAATATTCATGTATACAATATGTACTATTGATTAATTTATATAATGTTAACATAGAATTTAAAAGAAGAAAGCCATTTATCTGAACAATCAATCCTAATTTGAGTAAAATTAGAATTTTTTTAAATGAGAAACATATAGAAGAAATATATTTCAAAACATTATTTCCACAAACTTAAGAAAAGTAGTAGGTGGTATAGTTATTTACAAAATATGTTGTGTAGAAAAATGGTCCATGGGTTGCATGTTAAGAATAAAACAGTAACAAGAGAGGAAATCCCAATTTGGCCAGTTTGTTAACTATTTTATTGCCTTTAGAACTCTGCTTCAAATCCAGAGTACCAAACTGAAAACCTTTTATGCAAGTGTATTAGGAACTAAGCATCTCGAGCACTGCCCACTAAGCAGAATATGCCACAAAAGTAATATTTACGGATTGAAATAAATACCCTGCATTGCCTACTTCTTAAATAGTTTCTGATTCTAAAATGGCAATGGCATCAATGAAAGAAAATCCTTCAAAGTCATCCATGAAGGAAAGTTTTTATGAAAACAAATAAAGAAGAAAATTTCAATTTTACGGAAAATTAGAAAAATATTGACAAAATTAAAGTTGTACAATTATAACCAAAGGGTTGGTTTTGCCTTTCATATTGTTTAGTTTACATATCTGGCCTTCAGTGTATATCTACCAAGTGATTACATCATTTTGATATTCTTAGTCCAAGACTGAAATACACTAACATTACTTAGATATTCAGGAGTTAGTCCAACTGTATAATCTTAAATTTCCTATAATTAGAAAAAGCTGATTCTACAAGCTTATCTGTATCCTATATTTAGTTTTCGGTAAATTAAAAAATCTGTAATAACAAAAAATGTGCAATAATGAGAAACTAACACTATAAATTAATATCAATGCACAAATATGTGATAGAGGAGTATAGCATAGCATAAAGAAACAGTGAGTTTAGTTATATATTTCAAATGTCAAATATTATTGCCTATTCCATGTGGCATCCATGGGAAAATTGAGAAATCATTTTCAGTGGGGCTTATTCTTTTAAAGAACCCTGGTGGAGAGTGGCTGCTTAGGCCAAACAATGAATTATTATATCATTTCAATTAATTTCAATATCATTTCAATTAATCATTTCTTTCTGATTAATTATTTAAATGCCCAATCTTGTTTATTTTCCTTTTTCAAAGCTGATTGTGCTTTTTCTGTATTGTATTCCAAACAAGAAATACTTTAGCCCTGGTGGCTCAGTTGGTTGGAGCATCGTTCTATACACCGAAAGGATGCAGGCTTGATTCCTGGACAGGCACATGCAGGAGGCAACTTATCAATGTTTCTCACATCGCTGTTTCTCTCTCTCTCTCTCTCTCTCTCTCTCTCTCTCTCTCTCTCTCTCTCAACATATCCTCAGGGGAGGATTAAAAATAATTATATTAATTATATTCATAATAATCATATGTATATTGCTATTGCTCTATCATGCTAAGTAAAGTGACAAGTGTCCCTAAGGGCATTGAGAAAGACAAACAGACCTACAGTACTCAGGGATAACTAAACCAATAGTTCTCGCTTTTTTTTTAATGTACTGGAAAATAAATTAACACCTACCTGTTGTATAAGAGAAAAGTAGCAGGTCTTCATTCATATCTCCTTTTTGTTGAGTACGCTTAATTTATGCTTAATTCTATAGGACTTCAAACTGTTTGTATGCCATCTTTTATGTGATGTAAAAATACAGCTAATTGTGTGATGAAAATCTAGTTCACATGTTGAGCAGAAAAACAGGGCCACATATGAATATGTTACCTTTATCAATATGCATTCTTTTTGACTCATGTCCGATGTCATGACCAGCCAAATCTCCCTCTTTGGGACCAGGGAGTACGTTTGGTGATAAACCCATCAGCATCTGGTTCATGGACAACCCATTCTGATGAACAGCTGTCAAGCCCAAAACAAAAGAAAATACTCCATAATATATAATGGTTAACTTTTGACACCCCTCCTGAAATATATATATATATATATATGTTTAACTTTAAAATTATAATCTATCTATAAGAATACTGTAAGAATTGATAACTATGGTCAATCTTGAAGATAAGCATAAAAATAATAAAAACATAAGAAATTTATCTTTAGTGTTTTAGTGTGTCATGTTCTCTCCCCAGGATATAAGCTTCCTTTACTCTGCAAGAAATGCAGTCTTAACATGAAGTTAAAATATAATAAAAAAATAATAGTGGCATCAGAGGACAAGTAGAGTTTTCACCAAGGTACTGAAATAACTGTGCCTTATTTATACTCTAGTCAATAAAACACAAGGTTTGATAGATAACAAAGTACTTCCTTAAAAATGGATTTGAACTTAAATTCTAAAATAAAGTGCCATTTAATTCATATCTATTAAATGGTTAAATTATTAAAAACAATAATTGCTTTCCTGAATTATTAAACTATCACTATTGAAATAGTAGGTACATGATCAAACACACTTATGATTTTCATAATCCAGTCAACAAATTTCTTAATAAATTACCCATAAAAATCTTGATTTTGCCCAAACATTTGAAAGAAGAATCATTCCATACAACCTTACTTTCTCTGGAAAATATTTTTAACATATCACAATACTATTTTAGAAGCTACCACTTAAAATCACCATAGTAATCATTGTTTCAGGGGAGAATCTTTAATGGGGGAATTCTAAAACTAGTAAAGTGAACTTTTTATGAATAGACTAATTACATAGTCTTAAGATATGAGGAGTCACAGGATAGTTATTATCTCCAAAAACATAAACGAAATAAACCATACATTACAGAAATCTGATGGTCACCATCTTAACCCAGTTATCACAAATATTGGAGAAATATCATATGTCTTGTGAAACAATGCACTAAGGACACACTAGCATGTCTGAATGGCCCCGGCCAAAATTGCATAACTTAAATAATGAGGAAACATCAAAAAATTCCAAACTGAGAGACATTTTACAAAATAAATGACCTGCATGCCTCAAAAATGTCAAAGTATTGAAAGACAAAAAGAATGGGAACTACTCCAATTAATGAAACTAAAGGAATGAATATGACAAGTAATTGCAACATGTGATCCTGGATTGGTTCTGGGACCAGGAAAAAAATTCTTATTAAAAACATTAGTGAAGGGAAAAAATATTAGCAGGAAAGTTGGTAAAATTAAAATAGCATTTATAGTTCAGAAAATAGTACTATAATAATCTTAATTTCCTGATTTTGATCATTATTCTATGGTTATGTAAGAGAAATTCCTTGTTTGTAGAAAATAACCAATTAAGTGTTTAAGGTAAAGAAGCTGATATCTATGATAAATGCACTAAGTTGGCACTATGTCTTCTATCAGGGTCTCTCCTTCAAAGGGATCAACTGATTGTTCAAACCTGGGTGATGCGATGTGTATGTAAGAATTCTTTATATCATTTTTGAAAATTTTATGTTAGTTTAAAATGATTTTATAATACATCAAATTAAACACGCACATAAATGCACACGTATGTATATGTATGCATATATATGTCTATATGTGTGCATGTCTCTGTATTATTTACATTTGAACAATTGTGATAGTCTACACATGAAAAAATTATCTTGTTTCCATCAAGAATAAAAATATAAAATGATGAATAAAAAACATGAATGTACAAACAAAACTCAAATTTTTCCTATTTGTCCATATTTCCATTTAAATAGTATGGAAAAACACTTTTATTTTTCTAGGACAATACCTTTCCAATGACAATATTTTATTAAAAATTATAAATGAAGCAAAATATTCTTCACTAAATTTCCGGTTTTAGTGTCAGCATAGCATAAAACCATACAGAAAGTATGTTATTTGAAAAATGCTTTCAAGTAGTGGCAGCTGGGGTTTACTGGCTCCAGGAATGGTGGCCTGGGAATAGTTATTAAAAAATAGCTGCAATCATCTTTTACAAAATTAGGGAAATATGTTAAAGGCAGGCCAAATCAAGTATTCATATTTGGAACTGTGTTGAGTCAGATAATTTTTAAAATAATTTTATTGCATACAAATCAACCTAACATTTAACTCATCCACTTCATTACTATTCATATTGAGGATTTCTGCTGTATGCAAGTATTCCTCTATAACTTATAATGATACTTTTTTAGGAAATATTTTTCCTATTGTGAAAATGTTCTCAACAACTGTAACTCCAATAAATGTTGTGTGATTGGGTGAAGTTTATACTAAGCATAATTTCCGGAAATAATACCTAATCCTAGGAAGGATACAATAAAGACTAGTTTATCAACAAAAAGAGTCAGTGTTAATATGTGTGTTTTTTTTAAAGAAAACAATATTTGGTTTTTGTACAGGCTCACACTAACCAGTTAACTTAATGGCATTTTAACTACATTTTCTTGGCCATGACGATCAAGATTAAATATCTGAAAATGTAATCATGAAATAAAATATAAGCCTACTTTTAGAATGTAATAGTAATAATACATGACAATAATATGCATTATTGACTGTTACTAATTCAAACTCTATAATTCACCAATTTCAAGCCTTTTAATTTATTCATTATTTGAATGACTAAGAAATATTTTTAAATCAATTATTTGGAAATCTATTTTTTATTTCTTTCTGGATAGCTTTGTCTATATAAGAATGAATCTTAAAAAAATAGTGAATTTCAAAAATGTCACGGGTAGGATTGAAAGAAAGGAAAAGGAAGAAGATGAATAATCCATAAGCAGCATACTTAGACACTAGATATTTGAGAGTTGGAGGTGTTTACTTCAGAAACTAATCTAGAAGGTTACTTACTTTCTCTAACTGTTTCATAGCTCAAATCTTTATGTGTGGCATCAAGGAGAGGGAGTTTATATCGGAGCCTGTTAATGTGGTACCATACCTCATGGTATTGCAAACTGGGAAACATAATTTTGAGAGATGGCTATTGCTACAGAGCTTCAGAACATGATACATCTGAGATCTATTTGGAATGAGGGCATTTTGATTAGAAAAGCCAGCTGCACCTAATAAAGTTGGAAACGGTGACAAGTAAAAGTATGAGACCTACGGATTCTGTCAGAAGAGCTCTCGGTCCGCGCAGGGGAGCTGGACACACTGCTGCTGCGATGTGATGATGGGTGACTGCCAGGCCTTCGGCCCTCCTCCAGCGACGGGGCAGGGGAGGGGCTGTCCGGAACACGCTCCTACACCACCATGGGGAGGGACGGGGAGAAAAGAGGTAAAGACATTGACCTTTACTTAGGGAATGT
This sequence comes from Myotis daubentonii, assembly GCF_963259705.1. NCBI lineage: Eukaryota > Metazoa > Chordata > Mammalia > Chiroptera > Vespertilionidae > Myotis > Myotis daubentonii. Next base: position 157,927,183 of record NC_081841.1, read on the forward strand.
TGATTTTTCTCAATAATATAGAAGCATGGAGGCAATAAACACATTTTTTCATCGACATTTAGCTGTATTAAAGGCACCTTTTATCCTGAGCAAAGCTAAAGCAGGGAAACACTAGAAAGAAAATTGTTTCTATAGGTAAATGTCACTGTAGTAATGGTAAATGTCAGTCCCCCCTTTGGATTAAAAGGGAGGCTAAAGAAGAGAAATAGTTTAGAACCTATTAAACATCAAAGAATTAATAGAACAAAGCAGGTTTCAATCCTAGACAATTACCAACTTAAATAAATCTTTACATATATATATTCTATTGCTTCAGCAAATGTCTAAGGATCATTTAGCACACAAATTATCAACATGATAGAGAGACCATAATAATAATACCAGAGGAGTTAACAACTATTCCATCACAGCACTGCTCTGAACACACCTGGATGGTCACACTTTAAGGCATCATAGAAATCGGTTATTTAATATTGGAATAATTTACTTTGATTCTAATAAATCTGAGACTACCTGTTACTTCTAGCTCCAATTCAAACACATTTTAATGTGGTAAAGGAAATGCATGAAATATATAGTAGTTGTGTCTCAGGGTAACTTGATACCATGTTTTCTGATACTGTTCTACAGGTTCCTCTCCATATCACCCCTCTGAGCCAGACTAACATGTAAATACGCTGAAGAACTCTCGCCAATGAGCTATTATATATGGAGTTGCAGATTAAGAAATAAGACATTTGCTAAAATTTTCTTTTTTGAACAAGATATCAACACACATAGGCCTTACAGAAAGAACTGTTTTTCAATAAGTAATACAAATGTGAAAGGGTGCAAGTAAACTTCTACATGACACGTAATAAATAATAAATCATTCTTAATTAGGGTATAATGAAGTAAATATTTTAAAAGGAAGGATTTTAAAAATTTAAAAGAAAAAGTTCTAAAATGTATTTGTTCTATAGGAGACCATTTTGAAAATATGAATGGCTAATGTAATATGAAAAACAAAAACTAAATTCAAGGCTTTGGACTACCAGTGAGAATGAGGGTAATTCATGTTTGTGGTCTCAGAGGTGCCATTAGCCCAGGATATTCTGCAATCCTACTTTGCAGTCAATCACCTGGGAAGTTCTTAAACATTACTATGCCTGGGCTTTACACACAGAGATTCTAGCTTAGTGAGTGTTACTATTGAACTGTGTTCCCAGAAAAGATCCAATGTGGATTCATTTAGAAATAGGGCTGCTGCAGATGTAGTTGGTAAAAATGATGCCATAGTAAAGTAGGGTGGGGGTCTTATTCCAACATGACCGTGGCCCTTACAAGAAGACCTTGTTAAGATATGAGGGGGAAATGGCATGTGATGATGGAGGTTGAGATTGGAGTCATGCAGTTGCAAGCCAAGGGATGTCCAAGATTGCAGCCACCACTAGAAGCTATTGGAGTGGCAAGGGGGATACTACCTAACAGCCGTGGGCAAACTATGGCCCGCGGGCCGGATCCGGCCCGTTTGAAATGAATAAAACTAAAAATAAAAAAAAAGACCGTACCCTTTTATGTAATGATGTTTACTTTGAATTTATATTAGTTCACACAAACACTCCATCCATGCTTTTGTTCCGGCCCTCCGGTCCAGTTTAAGAACCCATTGTGGCCCTCGAGTCAAAAAGTTTGCCCAGCCCTGATTGAACCTCAGGAGCAGCATGATGCTGCTGACATCTTGATTTCAGGTTCTAGACTCCAGAAATGTGAGAGTATGCAGTTACGTTGTTCTAAACCACTCATTTTGTGGTACTTCGTTACAGCAGCCGTAGTAGACTGAGTCTGAAATGGGATCCAGACATCAGTATCTTTTAAGGCTCTTCAGGTGACTTTAGTGTTCATCCAAGATTGAGTACCACTAGTTGCAGACCCTTTTATTTTTTCAGTTCTGGGAACATTGTCAATAAACAGATATGCTGAGGCTTAACTTTTGAGAAACATGAGAAACAAATTAAAATAATAAGAAAATTTAATAAAAACTTAAAAAAACAAAAAAATAAAATAATAAGAAAAAAATGGCCAAGCTCTTATCTAAAATTCATGCACAAAATGATCTCCCATTACATATTTTATAAAATAAACAATAATCCGTGAAGTAAGAAACTTCATGAAAAAAAAGATTTGCAAGATCAAACAACAGTATAACCAAAAAAGGAAACAACTATATTCTACTCTCAAAAGTTGCAAGGCATATTAGAATCTGTTGTAAAGATAACTTCTTGAACTTTAGAGGCTTTTGGATGGGTCAAAAATGTGTGAATTTGTTTCTGTAAAAGATAATTAATTAAAACCTCCCAAAGAACAGATGTGTTTTCAATATTATGCTATAATACTCTTTCCCTTAATTTATCAGAAGTTTAGAATTAAATGCTGTATTTTCTTCAAATTGTGAATTTGGCTGTTATGTAGGTAAATGTGAACATTATACAATGTATTTTCCTACCCACGTCATATAGCATTGCATTTGAAAGACTGAAAATGAGTAAGAGATAGAGATGAAACAGGAAGTATGGAAAGAGGGAAACACATACATACACCCCAAATGTTAAAAATTTATAATTAACTTGTTCAAGGAAATTTAAGGGTTTATAAAAACTATAGTGGAACTCCTTTATAGTCTATATTAAGGTATTAAAAAGCTATCCTATATATAGATAACTATTTACATGACCAGAGATATTCTATAAATAATCTAACCTTGATATCTGGAAATTCTAATAAAGAGGACAACTAAAACTAATACAAAGTAATATTAAATATAAACTGTAATTGAAAAAAGCTAAAAAAATGTAAAAAGTATATAAAAAAAACGAGAAGACATAAGTTTGTCTATTCTTTAAAACGAATTTCTAATATATCTAGCTCAACACTTGGATTATATGGAAACACATGGCATGTATTCAAGAAAAAACATTGCTACACTTATAAAAACACAATTTTCTAATCCTGGCAGGATGGCTCAGTTGGTTGTAGTGTTGTCCCATACACTAAAAGGCTGTGGGTTTGATTCCCAGTCAGGGCACATACCTTGGTTGTGGGTTTGATCCTCACTCAGGAATACACTGAAGGCCACCAATCAAAGTGTCTCACATCAATGTTTCTCTCCCTTTCTCTCTCTCCCGTCCTCTCTCTAAACATATCCTCAGGTGAGGATTAAAAACGTAAATTAAATAAAATAAAATAAAGTAAAAATAAATTACATTTTCTAAATTAATTCTCCCATTTTCTTCAATAGGTCACCCACAGCAATGTTTATTTATAAATCCATTTTAATATTTATCTTAATGATTACATAAGTGATCATAATTGCAGTGTTCCAGGTTTGGCTGAATACACATAAAGTGCAATCTTGAAAAAAATCTATCCCTCTAAAATAATTTTGCAAGTCTGAGTTTCCTGTCATAATAGATTTCATAGTAGTGCTAATGGAAAACATGAGAAACTTATTTTTTTCCTAAGTATTTAACTCATAAAATACTTAAATATTTAATGCATAACACTCTAGAAACAATGTTTACACCATTAAAAACAATTACATATTTTTATTTTTCCACATAAGTATAAAAGCATTTCATTAGTTAATACATTTCATTGTCAAAGTTTATTCTGATAGTTCTTTTCACTTATGAACTATTCACTCACACATTTACACAAACAAAATACTCTAAAGATCATAATAATTAAAAAAATAAACTAGATTAAAATGTTAATGTAAAATACACCATAAAAGCATAATTTTAGGCTTAGAGAATATAGGTGAAATTGTAATATTTAATTTAGCTTTAGCTTATTTTTCCTTTATATATTTTTTGTCTATCAACAAAGGATACAAGGACAATACTTAATACTTTTGTTGCAAGAAAATATTTTAATTTATGCAAATTTTATTATTTAAAAGCTTAAGTATTCAATTGAAACTTTCTATAAATCGAGATACAACATATTCAGTCATTTCACTTAATGTATAATTTCAATCTTTAGAACATGATGTATGTTCTTTGAAGAATTTCATTAAAGTAAAATCCATTCAGCAAGTATAATTTTAATACATTGTTGTACAATAAATTAATTTATTTCAACAGCTTAATTCTTTTATCATATTTATATGCTTTCCTTTCCAGAGTTTGCTATGAGATGGAGAATAAGGGAGACATTAAAGAATTGCTTAGGAGAGAATCTCAAAATGATTACTAAAACAAAATAGATAATGAGTTTTATTCAGACATAAGAAAGAAGCAGTTCAATGTCTACAGGGAAACTACGTAAACTGGTAATGTCATTTCATTTGTGTAATAACCTTTAACCTCCAAGATGGGACTGAAGTAGGACAAAGAGGAAGAATATTTAATTTAATACTTCAACACACTGTTTTATAGTCTTGCATCATAAATCCACCAATCAATAAAGCACAATCTTTAGCAATGTTCCATCTTTATAAAACTAGCCACAATAATAAATGAAAATTTAAGAGGAATACTCTCTCACTGTAAGAAAAAAAGGTCATACTAATAAACTAATAATGCTAACAGAATAACAATAAAGGAAAAGCTTCATTTATTGCCTCTGGGTAGAATGAGAAGTATTGGTCTCTAGGATAATTCAGAATCAAAGGTTGAATTCAAAAAGAGGTATTATAAAATAAAAAATATAAAATGTTCAGTATTATATTCATGTGATTAATTAAACATTTGAAAAATTGCATTGTCTAGTTGCCTCCTCTACACCACAAAATGCATTATATTTTATCAACTTAAAATATTTTCTTAGGGTAAGTCTAAACACAGCTCATTTCCCTAATAAAGGATTTTTTTCATTTAGCTTTACTTTATTTTCATTTTCATCTATCCATTAAAGATTCTATCACATGCTATTGATGTGGGGAGAAGATATTTCTGTCATTAAATGTTCTCTTGATATAACTTTTAACTTACAAAATTGAAGTTTACCGGTACTTTGTATAACCTAAACTCCTGAACTTTAACACAACTCAGACTTAGGTCAAAAAAATATTGACTGGACACATAATATGCTTTAGTGTCCTAGGTCCTGCTTATGTATAAGTAACCAAAACTGAGAAAAGTCCTATCTCCCATGCAGCATGTATCATAAACTAGTATTCACACTGATTAAGTGTGACACCCTAATCCCTTGTTCTGGAAAAATAAACAGAGAAGACAAATGGTAGAATTGGGATTCCAGATTTAGGAAAATGTTAAAAGGACTTTTAGGAGACATAGTAAATGATGTTAATATACTTGCATCTGGTACAGGCTCAAGTAACCACCATTGAAACCCTATGACTCAAAGCTCTAAACTGATGCATCTAGAGATATTCACATAGCCCTTTGCATTTGTTTTGATGACGACACTCAAGAAATACTCAGTTTTGCTCGATGTAAAAATGGTAGGACCCATAAGTATAATCATAACCAACTTAATTATATTCTCCTCCTATCTCTTCAAACTTATTCAATGGTGGTAAGAAAAAATATTTTCCACAGGCCACCTCATACTTTCTAAGATTACTATTTGGTAATATAATAAGTATAGTTACTTTATCCAGTAACATACAGTTTTGACTCAAATTATAATTCATATCTATGTAATAATAAACACTAGCATCTTAATTAAAACTTAAGACATTTTCCTTTACAACACTGAAAGAAGGGAGCATACAGGGAGGAAAGCAAGGAGGACAAGGTAAGTTCTGAATTGGCCAATGATGCCAACATTTGGCATCACTCCTTCTGGGCAGAGCTAATGTTTGAAGCCAACTTTTTATCTAGTTAAGTCACTGTGCATGTTCTTAGAGGCTATCACCAATAAATCAAATTGGAGTCTAAGTTCCTCTGCCCCTTAATTTCTGCATAGTTATAACTGGATGCTTGATTCAGGTGGATTTGGGGGCAAGGCTATTTAATGATGGTGTTTCCATCAGAAGCACATCATGTCTGCTTAATCGTATTTTATGATGCCAGCCACCACCAATGATCATGGGCTAGACTCACCACTTTATTAGGACTTGAAATTTGGTTATACTTAATATATCATTCTTTACTCATTTATTTGTTAGAAGATATATACGAATGGAAATTTCCCTAGAAAATTATTTGGTTACCCTCAGGTACAGCTTATATGGGAAATGCTTGACTCCACCACCCCTCTATGTAAACCTTTATCTTTCCTTTAAAAGAATCAATTCCCTACAATTCTCCAAAGGTGAAGAATGAGCTTACATTTTAGTATTGCTACAAGCTCATGGATTTAAATGTATGAGATCTGTTTGAATACAGAGATGTATGGTATCCTTAGTGGTGGTTGTGTTTTAATAATCTCTTTTCCTTGCTATTGTCCCTTTTCCATCCTATCTAATAAAAGACAAAAAGGGTAATTGACTGTACCTTCGCTACACTTCCCATTGGCTAATCAGGGTGATATGCAAATTAACCATCAACAAAGATGACGGCCAGCAGCCACACAGCTGAAGCGAGCAAGAGGCTTGCTTGCTCCAGTGATGAAGGAAGCCAAGGTTCCCTGTCTGCCGCGGCCCAACAAAGTTTCAATTATAGAAGGTAAATAAATCCCAGAATTAAAAAAAAAGAAAAAAAGGAGAGGCTGGGAACTTCAGTCGCCGGCCAGCCTGAAAATGGCCCTCAGCCCTTCACCCAGACTGGCCAGGCACCCCAGTGGGGACCCTCACCCTAAAGGGGGTGTGGTCAGTCTGAAAACAGCCATCAGCCCCTCACCCAGGCTGGCCAGGCACCCAAGCGGGACCCCCACCTTGATCCAGGACAGCCTTCAGGGCAAACCAGCTGGCCCCCACCTGTGCACTAGGCATCTATCCTATATAGCAAAAGGGTAATATGCAAACTGACCCTAACAGCAGAAAGACTGGGAATGACTGGTCACTATGACACACACTGACCACCAGGGGGCAGACGCTCAATGCAGGAGCTGCCCTCTGGTGGTCAGTGCGCTCCCACAGGGGGAGCTCTGCTCAGCCACAAGCCAGGCTGATGGATGCCAGTACAATGGTGGTGGTGGGAGCCTCTCCTGCCTCCTCAGCAGCGCTAAGGATGTCCGACTGCAGCGTAGGTCTGCTCCCCGCTGGCGAGTGGACATCCCCGAAGGCTGCTGGGCTGCCAGAGGGATGTCTGATTGCCAGCTTAGGCCCAAATCCCCTGGGGAGCAGGCCTAAGCCAGCAGGTGGTCATCCCCCGAGGGGTCCCGGACTGCGAGAGGGCAAGACCGGCTGAGGGACACGCCCCCCAAGTGCACAAATTTTTGTTCACCAGGCCTCTAGTATTTAATACTAATACTCAAACATTAAAAGAAAACACATTAACTGTTTTTCTAAATCCAAGTATAAATTATATGAAATCTATTTTCATGAGAGAAACATTTATGTCTAAAAGTAATGCATATATCTGGAGTTATTTATGGTTTCCCCAAAATAAACTCTTCTGTATCTAAGAAAAACATGAGACATGTGACATTGCTCTAATATTTTAATCTACTTGGGAAATCAGGTCACTCTGGTTCTAGCTTTTATAATCGTTAAACATTTTAAACTTCATGCACGTAAAGCCTTATTTACTAATATAGCATCTTAAGGACCTGTTTTGAAGGAAAGTATTAGAGAATGAAAAATTTATTCTTTGTATTGTTTACTGTTTTTTTTCAAGGTTTAATTCTTTAAAAGAGATTGGCATAAAGTGTTTGTTTCTCTCACACATAATACTAGCTAGCGCGCTTGCGCACACACACACACCCACGCATACACACACACCCCAGGTCAGCAAAGAAAATTAACAAATTTAAATCACATTTCCTAGTCTTAGAAAACCATATAATTGGTGTAAATATATCTTTATTCAATATTGTAGAATAAGAAATATTCCTCCAGAATCCATGTTTCAAAACCCTAAAATATACTGTCTTCTTTTCAATTTTCAATTTTTTTTAACAAGAACATTTTTTTTGAAGTCTTTTTGATATCATTGTGAATTTATTAAATAAAAAGTGAAAAAATATTGATTCAATCTGGGGTATTTGGGGTTATTTGATGAATTATACCCAACGAGAATCAATTAGTAGAACATTTCAACCTATTAAGAATTCTCTAATGACAAGAAGAATTGATTTCTTGATTTATACTGTTTATTTTCCTCAGTGATTTAAGGCAATACAAGTAATACATCTTTTTATAATGTGGAAATGATACAAAGATCATATAAATAGATAATATGAATATTTAGAGATTTAATACTTAAAAGTATCTAATGAACCTAAATCAGTGGACTGGGAAAGAAACAAAATGAATAAGTGCAAATTCTTAATACAAGTAAAAGATTTAGAATTGGCCTAGAATTTCATGTCAGAAAGTCACGAAATGTACGGAGTCACAAATTCAACTAGCAAACCAGTTTTATGAATTATGATTACATTTATATGCTCTTATCCAAATTGAGGTTTATGCCAGTACTGGTGTCTCTCTACTGTCCAGTTCACTTCTAGAATTCCAACAATGTTATATGGGAAGGGTTGGGGAGGAGGTGGGTAATTTTTTTTAATGGTCAACCAAAATGCTTGATGAGAATTGGTCAGAAAAAAGCAGAATATTGGGTCTGGAGGAAAGAAACACTATAGATGACCTACTAAACAGTGAGATGATTAGAACACAGAAGAATTCATAGATATTTTCCTTTCCAAGAAAATATAACAAAGTTAAGGTAGAAACTATGGAGATGATTATTTTAATTTGATTCAGGAATACCCCCGTCAGTCTTACATTTGCTAAAGGTATAAGAGGTTTTCTACAAAGGCTCAGATATATAAAAATGGATAAGGGGGATACAGGAATTATTTATCCACCATGGTGGAAGCTCAATTATATAACATCTAATATTCCAAGCTTATGTCTTCATGTTCCATGAATGTTAAGTAGTAAAGATATGTGGGTCTCACTAATAATAATAGACTAATACAGAGCTTATAATAATTTAATATATTCTTATAGATAGTGACTATTAGCTGTTTAAATTAGAATTAATATTTTCTAAATAGTATATGTTCATTTCCTTCTTAGAATTATTTCACAAAAATATTTCCTGTAGTCCAAGACAATCAGCCAGAGGAAGTTTAAATTTAATACTTGGTAAACTTCATATTGAACGCAAATAACAATGTTATGGAGGTACTGTGTTCATCTAAATAATTGTCTTTTGTTCAATGCTTTCAATTTCTTTTTTATTTCCAATGCCAAATCCTATGGCTGGATAGTGTTTGAGAGATGAATTTAAGCTGCCACAACCTATGACTCACATGGGTTTGAGTTCACCAGAGCTCTAATGCAAGGATCACAGCTAGTAAGTGGCAGAACCATAATTTAATACTCTGGTCTTCTGAAAACAAATCACTATTTCCAACATGTTACGATTCATAACACCATACACACAAACACACACATGCATGGATGCATGCATGCACACACATAACCAGACATATAAGCACACACAAAATTTAAACATATCATTTAATGTCCTGTGTTTCTCTTTTAATAGATACAGTAGAGAACTTGAAATTAGCCTAGGTTGCCTAAATCTTGTACCCCTGGTTCTAATTACTACAAGTTTTTTTTTTTCTTTTTCATAATCTGTTCACTATCACTTAACTTTCTGAAGTTAGAATTACTTGTGGAATAGAAAAACAGATTAAGAGACAGTGGCTTAAGATGATGTTTGGTGTCAGCCAAAACAATCCTGTGAGAAACAATTACCTTAATAACAGATGTCTCCACTCTAGATGGGGGACTCTGAACTTGTGCTGCTGCCGCCATATTTGCAATGGTGCTGAGATGATTCATCTGGCTCATTGCCATGGTGACAGATGCTGGAGGTAGGCTGACAGGAATGAGAGGGTGGGGCATCATCATAAAAGGAAGTTCCAGTCCTATAAAAAATACACATATATCATCATTGCTCTGGTCAAATAGAACTATGAAACACGGCATATACCATTTATTAAAATGGTTAAAAACATAAATTGTTGAGAATTGAACCATTCAAAGATGTCCTAATAATGACAACCAAACGAGAAACATTGGCTCTCTTTGTATGCAACAAAACCCGCTTGTCACTCAGGGAAATTAGGCTTACTGCTAACTAGTTTGAAGCTATGTCTTCCCATATCACCACTCTTCACGTGTGTAGTACAAATGGTCACTTCTTTGCCAAATTATTCTTCTGATCAGCCTAATTCTTGATTAAAATACTAGGGTTTCCTTTAACTTATCACAATTAGTTTTCTAATATAGTATGTTTCTATTATGTCCTATATATTTTTTTTCTTTTCAATTACCATTTTTAGTACTAAAATTGCCATCATATCCGTGGGCAGAAGGTGGCCCTGCTGAAGTGGGTGGAGAGGCTGACTACATGGAAGGCTATGCACCCTTGGCATGCTGGGGTGGGTAACAGAAGCCTGAGATCCCTGGAGTGGGGCGTGGGGGTGGAGTACAGTGTTTCCTTATCCAAAGAACCATCCTTTCTGCCTGTGGGGAATGAATATAAAATATTTGGATACAATATTATTCCAAATCTTCTAATGACTAATTTGAAATGAGGTCTTAAAAAGAATATTCCATTTTGGAGATTGGCTAAGTGATTTCTTAGGAAATAAGCTAATTTCCCCTAAACCCTGTTTTCTTTCTGTTTTTCTATTTCTTGGGTAATTTATCAATTTAAAAAAAAAATTCTACAGCAATTAGCCTATTTGCAGAGTCTAATCCTGTTCAACTAACCATCCTATCTAATAAAAGAGAAAAATGGTAATTGGCATACGACGATACCCTTTTCATTGGCTAATCAGGGCTATATGAAAATTAACTGCCAACTATGATTGGCAGTTAACTGCCAACTAAGATTGGCAGTTAACTGCCAACAAGATGGCGGTTAATTTGCATATGTAGGCACAATGCAGGGAGGCGAAAGGGAAAGCAGGAAGAAGCCCCCTGCCACTGACAGTGATCGGAAACCCAGAGGGGAGCTAAGAGCTGGGGGCCAGGGCAAAGGCGGCCCTGTGGCCGCCTTTGCCCTGCCCCCCAGCCATGATCGGAGAATCAGGTGCCTTTTCCGCCCTGGCCAGTGATAGCAGGAAGTAGGGGTGGAGCCAGCGATGGGAGCTGGGCACGGTCGAAGCTGGCAGTCCCGGGAGCTAGGGGTCCCTTGCCTGGGCCTAAAGCGGAGCCCACGATTGCGGGGCCGTTGCAGCTGCGGGTCCCCGCTGCCCGGGCCGGACGCCTCAGCCAGAGGCCTCAGGCCTGGTCAAGGGGCCGATCCGGTGATTGGTGATCGGAGGGTGATGAGGGTCAACTCCTCTGGCTGAGGCATCAGGCCTGGGTGGGGGGCGGAGCCGGGGATAGGGGGGATATGATGGTCCACTGGCCCAGCCCTGAAGCCTGGGTCAGAGGCGTCAGGCTTGGGCGGGGGGTGGAGCAAGCGATCAGAGGGAGATGGGGGTCCCCTGCCCAGGCATGATTCCTGGGCCAGAGGCCTCAGGCCTGGGCGGGGGTCAGAGCCAGTGATCGGGGGGAGATGGGGGTCCCCTGTCCAAGCCTGACACCTCTGGCGGAGGCATCAGGCCTGGGCAAGGGGCCGATCAGGCGATCGGAGGGTGATGGGGGTCTACGCCTCTGGCCGAGGCGTCAGGCCTGGGCAAGGGGCCGATCCTGCGATTGGAGGGTGATGGGGGTCAACGCCTGAGGGCTCCCAGTATGTGAGAGGGGGCAGGCTGGGCTGAGGGACACTCCCCTCCCCACACACACCCAGTGCACGAATTTCGTGCACCGGGCCCCTAGTCTTAATATAAAATGGGCTCTATTATATACCTAAAGAATTCATTACTTCCTTGAAATGAAGCACACTGATAGTTATAGAATGCAGAGGTATCCTTGTAAACAATATTCTAGTTTCCATTCAAAGTTAAAGTTCCCCACTTAATTCCACAGCAAATCCTAAACATGGAACCATTAAATGCCCAGCCTTGTTAGACATAGTGGAGAAAACTCAAAAGATTGTTTTAGGAAACAAAATAATGTCAAAGCAATAAATTAAATATATGTGAATTAATAGATACATCATTTATTTTCAACTTCAGAGAAATAAAAGTTTATGATTGTGTTAATATCAGTGCTGAAGTCAAAACACTACATTCAAGGGCTCACATTTCAGTATTGGTGGCCATGTCATTTAAATTTTGATGTCCCCAAATTAAATTATTTTAACACTAATTTATTGCTTAACTGAATCTGTCAAATATATGAACTACCCACTTAAAAATGTTTTGTAATATCCCTGTCAGCTTATGAGATTTCCTTTTTTTTAAAAAAAGATACCATATTTTTATGTAATATGCTTAGAAACTGCAAAGTTGGTAAAGCTCCAATTTAAATGCTTTAGCTCTATTAAAAGCTTCGTTGTAAAATCTCTCCAACACAGTTTTTAATGAAGAATACTTAGTTACTGCCATGATTTTTTTCCATTTACTTCATGAAGACAGTTAAGGTTCAATATAAATTCAAACTCATTAGCTCAATACTGTCTGGATCTTAGAGTAAATTGTTCAGAAGTGGATAATGAAAACTCAATTCAAATTCTTCAGCAATCAAACAAAGCAATTTTATTAAACAATGAAAAGAATCAATTAAATGCATATCTTTATTATCTTTATTATTTTATAAGAAACCATGACAGCTTTTGGCATAAAAATAAGTTTATAGCTTCATACAAAAATTACTCACATAAAAGAATTCTTCCAGCTTACTCTTATACAGTGATGTAGATATTTACTTTTATATTCACAAATTTAGGTATCCTTATTTCTCCACTCATGACTTATTTGATATTTATATCAAGGTCCTAGTCAAATGTGCAAAAACTATAAATATGTGAATTTTTCAAATAAATGATGTCAGGAGAATATTCAGTGACAAAACAGTTTAAACATTTCCACATTATATTGCCTTTATAAAAGTATATGGAAAATTTTTTCATTGCATGTTTACTTTTTATGTTATCAATTAATAGAAGAAATGGTGCATACTCACTGACTATTTGGATATAGAAACAATACTGCAATAGATGTTATTTGAATATGAGAACCACATTGGAAATATATAATTAATAGTTAATTTTCTCCAATGTTATATTTCATTTAAAATATCCAATAATAGAAGGATTGTATTTTTATAATAGATTGCTTATTTGAGGATAATTAATATATGGAGTAGAGAATGATATTCATATCCATTATTTTAGATTCAGTTTAAGTTCTGTTTATAACTATTATCTACTGTTTTTCTGTTTACTTGAACTAATTTCCTTTTTTATTTGAATTCTAATTGCCACTTAATAAATGGGAAAAGTCATTTTCTCAAATATATTTTAATTTCACTCTTATATCAATAGAAAAGCACTATAATTCTATTTATTCACATTATCAAAGTGGAAAACATTAAGCTAAAATTCTGATTAAATCATCTGGAAAGCAGGGTATAGGCAAAATACTATCTTTTTTCACATTTATTTTGCATCATAGGACATCAGGCCCTTGTGTAAGGATAAATATTAATCATCTATATGTGAATTTTCCATAGCAAGTTTATAACACTAGATGGAATTTTCCCACTACATAAGATGCTGCTAGACATCTCTACCAATCATCATTTGTTAAATACACATGATGTTAGCTCATTTAGGTAATAAATAGAGCCAACAATTAAGAAACTAAGTCTGATGAAAAATATACAATATGTAACTAAGTCAGCTGTAAGTGATTTCTGCATTATTTATAACACCCATCTCCTCTATTAGCATGAATAAATAAGAATTAAAAGTAGGCCATTTCAGAAAAAGACATGTCCATAGTTATTAAATGTATAACTTCAAGTGCTGTAGTTTAAGCCAATATACTTAGTGAGATCAGCCTATTATGCCTACATACAAACATACAGTATACATATATACCTTTAAGATTAAGATTTACTATTATAATCACATAAAAACTTGCAAGAGATGGAAGATTCAATATACAAGAAACATTTCAATATTTGGTAAGGGGAGTTAGAGAGAAACAGAAAATAACCGATTCATTTCTCCTCTTTGATCTTGTAGAATCGTGCTCTTTCTTGGACTTCACAGTGGAATAAAAAGACAAATTCAAGGTAGCCCTCATCTGTCCTCAAAAGGCATGTACTATAACAGGGTGTTGGAGCATGTCATAAAAAAATCCTCATAAAATATAATAAAAATATATAATGGTTTTGAGCCCAAGAAAATGGTCATCAGCTCATGAAAAGATTCAGAGACTGCATCCCCCTCTTTGATTATTTAATCCACAATTAGATTTTAGTGTTGAGGGGAGGGCACTAAAGGGATATCCTATATCTAGTTCTACAAACAGATGTGGAGGAGCACTGGAACAGTCTTAGATAGGAACCTGCTTAAACAGATGTAGGCAGATGTGCACTGCTGATAGCAGAACATGACAGCCAGCTTCTATATGATGAAATTAAGGAGTGTAACCAGCAGCACCATGAGAGCAGCTACTAATGCTGTGGCATGATTTTTGGTGGGGTGATATTAACACATGTAGGGTCTTGAAGCAACCAGATATAAGTAGATATATGAATGCAAGAGAGAAAATTGCAATTAAGACCAACTACCAATTTGGTCTCTAGCTAAAAAGTACCAATTATGCATTTACATTAGCTGAAAAAATGTACTTACCCTGCCTAATTATACTGACATCATAACACAGTAATGGCGAACCAATGACACACGTGTCAGAGGTGACACGCGAACTCATTTTTGTTGTTGATTTTTCTTTGTTAAATGGCATTTAAATATATAAAATAAATATCTAAAATATAAGTCTTTGTTTTACTATGGCTGCAAATATCAAAAAATTTCTATATGTGACACGGCACCAGAGTTAAGTTAGGGTTTTTCAAAATGCTGACACGCCGAGCTCAAAAGGTTCACCATCACTGTCATAACAGCACAATTCACAATAGGTATGATTTGGAAACAGCCTAAGGGCCCATCAGCAGATGAGTGGATTAAAAAACTGTGGTACATCTACACAATGGAATACTATACTGCTGTTATAAAGAAAGAACTCTTACCATTCACAACAGCGTGGAGGGACCTGGAAAGCATTATGCTAAGCAAAATAAGCCAGTCGGAGAAAGATAAATATCACATGACCTCACTCATTTGTGGAATATAATGAACAACATAAACTGATGAACAAAAACAGATCCAGAGACAGAGAAGCATCAAACAGACCGTCAAACCTCAGAGGGAAGGCAAGGGAGGGGGGGGGGGGAGGGGTAGAGATCAACCAAAAGGCTTGTATGTATGCATAATAGCCTAACCAATGGACACAGACACAAGAGCGGGGGGGTGGGGGTGAGGGCATGTGCTGGGGGAGGGGAATGGGGAGAAAGGGAGATATATGTAATACCTTAATCAATAAAAAAAGAATTTATCAATAAGTTCATGCTCAAATATACGGGACTTATGTCCAAAAAGTGATTTCATGGGCATAGGTTTGTTTTTTTTTTTTTTTTCATGTAAAAGATGTGTGTTCCTCGGTGACTAACAAGGTGATCTTAAATTTAGTGTAACTGAATTCAAGCTGTAAGGACAAGTTGTATGGGAGATTCTCTCTCTCTTAAACCCACAGCACCCCAACATTAAAACATGGTTATAGGTTCTGAGAAAGCAAAAACCATGATACACTGTTTCTGTTATTATTATTATTATTATTATTATTATTATTATTATTATTATCTCAGAGCATTTTCCTTGGCTCACCTCCAATTCATATTTTTTGTTGTATTTTATGATGCATAGTTTATGGTGGGACAGGTTGTAAAGACAGTAAAGCCGTCACTGCTCTAAGGGTAACCAGATACTGAACAGTCAGAACTGATGGGTTACAAATATAAAATGGTGATAATTTCCCTCTAATTATCACCTTTTCTGTCACGTTCCCTCTTCTGCCTCTTAATAACCTTTGGCAGATTTTGAGTATTCTAGTTAACACTTATCTCTGCCTCACCATCCCCACCAACACTGGCCAGCACTACAGCCTTAGAGGGCTTGCTCATCTCTGCATCTGTCCTCCTCCTCCGCTGCTACTCCTGGGTAGTGACATAAAGGTCTCTATCCAACTGGCTCCTGCTCAAGTCTTCCCTCTACGGCCACTTCTGTGGCTGGGCTTATGGGCCTCTGACGTGTCTAAATGCTAAGTATCTTCTATTAAGTAATGTCTGGTGCCTTGAGGGAGGCTTTCCAAGGGAACCTCCTAACTGTACAAGTCCCTTTAGCTTCCTGATCTTCCTAAACTGCCATTGTCCTTTGATACTAAGGTCTTCTCCTGCAGTGGGTCTGGTTGTCCTGATGATGTCTATTCTCCCTATCTTGACACATGTTCTCCATTCTTTATCACCCTGCTCCAATATGTACAAAAAACAAAGCATCAGTTCACATCAAAGCAGAAATTCCAATATGAAATGAAGTGGAGACATGTGTGATCCTTGAGTAATTCTCTTGGAACTCCCTTCCCTTTACTTGGTGGTGAAAAGGACCCCCCAAAAAGCGATCAGTAAGCCACAGCCCTCCCCAATAATTGCTATATCTTCACTATAATTATTTCTTCAAATCCTCTCTCCCTGCATTCTTCCCCCTTCCAAATGGTAGGAGGATGTCTGTGGAGTATAGAGTGATAGGCTAGTAATGCTGATTCAACTGCTATTAACAAGAACCAATTGTATTTTATTTTTTACTTTCTTTAAAATGAGGAGTACCTGGTACCTTTTGTTCTGGTGTGGGACCATACCATAGTTAACAGAACCAACAACAGATATGGCTGTATTATAAATAAAATTTTAGTAACTGGTTCTTGTAAATAAACTGATATAAAGGGAAAGAACGGTTGAAATGTCATTTTACAAGTCAATTGAAACTTCAAATTATTGAGACAAAATTTCAAAGACAAAAGTACCATGAATATAAAAATTAAGGAGTGATTAAATTTGGAGATAATCATTATTGAAAGAAAGAGCACTTTATTTTTTTAAAACACAATTTTTAGGTACAAAAGAAAAATGAAACATGTTTTGGGTAAGGTATTAATACTGTTTCTCCTTAATGAAAAAACAACAACAACACAATTTGGATATATGTATGAGTAGCATCAATTAAAATCCTAGCCCAAATGATTATCTTTATTACTGAGTTCTAAGTGTATCTAGTGAGGCTTAGATTTCAAAAGAGAAACCAGTACAGTAGCACTTTATGAGACTTTTAGATAGGACATGTGTAAAATAATCAAACACAAAATTAAGTGACCTGTAAAAAATAAATGTCTTTTAAACTACCATACATTAGAACAGCAAAAGTACGTTTAAATATTATTATCCTTTATAGGTATGTTGACATGCAACTATTTGTTCCTATTTTCCCACAGGCTGACCCTGATAAAGGAGGCAAATCTCAAAGGGACTAATGGTCACACCACTGCTTAGTGAGTGACACTGATAGACTCTGACGGGAACCTGACATTGTCAAGATGCGTTTACAATGAAAATGATGGCAACAGCAGCTGTTTACTCCACTCCATTGGAGACCACTTAGAAGGATGTCAACGGCATTTTAACAATGGAAACAAGACCACTAAGTAAAAGTAAATACTAGTCACAGGTGCTACAGATGTTCAGCTGTTATTTCAGCGGTGGGAGGGAATAAACAAGTTACTATCTTTTAGAGGATTAACGTCACCCTAATGAAATGTCAGCAGTAATACTAGTACTTTGCATAAATAGGAGCAACAGCCTTCTCTTGAGTTACTGTAATGTAATCTTTAAAGCTGTTTCTGGAGGACGATCTGAGCTCGGTTGATCCAGGGTAGAACACATAAACTCTGAAATCTGGCTCAATCTCATCACATGGCTTTATTTTAAAATGAGGGAAAAGTTATGTTTAAAGGTACAATTAATTAGGTGCAGAATTTAAAATATCCCAGTTTAAGTACTCTGTTTTAGCAAAAGAAAAAAAAAAAACACAAACAACCAAAAAACCTCAAATGGTTCCTAATTGGTTTAGGTCAGTGGTCGGCAAACTGCGGCCCCTTGAGTGTGGCTCTTCCACAAAATACCATGTGCGGGCGAGCAAATACAGTGCGATTGAAACTTCGTGCCCACATTCAAGGGGCCAAAGAGCCGCATGTGGCTCACGAGCTGCAGTTTGACGACCACTGGTTTAGGTGATACCAGAGTCTCGTGCTAATTGGTATTAGGCTATTTCCAGAGTCTAAAGTTTATATATGCACACATATCATGTTTGATTTACAAGTGCTGGGGAAAAACAGAACTGGTTGGATGTCATATATCCAATCCTGCTTAGCTTATATTCTGTTATCAATTCATTTTTGTCTTAGAGAGAAAGAACAAGATTGTCATGAGTTCTAATAAATATGAGTCATTTAGGAAAACATGTTGTTTACTCCGAAATAGTTAGACATATTTGTTTGGCTACCTATCATTAACTAAACCATACTCTCTGTTACCCGAGTGTTAAATATTTAATTAGGAATTTCAAACTCTTGTCATACAAGGGCCTTTTTTTATTTTACTTGTGAATATAAAGATATTTTGATATATTTTGTTTTATACATAATGCTAATAACACAGTACTAGAGCTATTAGTGTCTGGGACTCATCCGAACCATCATAATAGTTAAATATCTTCACCAAGTTGAAATACTTCTATTGCCTTACATACTCCTCCATGTTGTTGAGAGTAATGTAAGTTAACATGATGCACAAAATGACACCAAAATATTGGAAATAAGAACTAATTATTTTTTTAATTTTGCTTGAATATTCTTTACCATGGCTTATGACTGCTGAACTAGAAAAAATAAGAAACAAAATCAGAGCTGAAGTTCAAGTCACTAATTTCAGATGGAATACATAAAGGATCCTTCAAGAACAGGGAGATATTACTAAAAATATTTATCCTAAGAATCTTTGAAGAATCATGGAAAACCAAAACAGCATTAGGAAACTTAAGATAGACAATGGCTTTCATTTTAAATGGCCTTGATTTTGAACTCATAAATATTATTTGATGGAGTTAATATATACAGAATGCAATGCTTTATGTATTTTCTTTATGTCATATCAAATCCCAGACAGTTTTGATGCAACTTAAAGTAAAAAGAAGGACCATTATTATAAAGATAAAAGGTTAAATACTTTATGTGGAGAAGACAGAGATAATTATATCGGAAAACACTTGGCTTTTTGATGCTGCTGTTTGCTTTGAACTCATTAGCACCATGCTCAGAGTGTGAACCAGGTAAAACAGATCCTCAAAACAAAACATAGCAAAACAAATGACAGACTTAAACCGGGAAATAGCTGCATAGGACTCGGTATAAAGAAAGAAATAGTAGCCAGCCGCATTTGTTTTTACTAAATGTTGGCGTGTTTTGTTGATATGGACTATAATATCATTGTAAACAAGAGCCAAATGTTTCTATTCAGTTGAAATGATGACATTCCAACAGATTGGTTAAATTCCACAGCTAAAGTACACTGCTATTATTGACAGGGTAGAAATACCAATACTAGAAACACATTTAAGCTTTCTAACCTAAAACATATTTACAAAATCCTCACAGATAAAGTAATTCGGAGTAATGCATCTATGTTACCTTGCTGCATCTTTAACCTTTTTCATTGCCAATGTCAATAAATTTCTACCTTTTTCCACTTTAACTCATCAAATTATTTTTCCATTAGGCAAACAAATGAACTGGAAATTCTCCTCTCTAAAGATAATGTCATTTCCCTATAGTTTTAGAATTAGATTAAATAAAAGTTCAAGTTAATATACTTTCTATACTGTCAGTACAGCAATAAATGTCCTGATATATAATATTAACAATTTTATGTTCATATGTAATTGTTGCTCATGGTCAGCTGAAATCAGTTTTGACTTCTACTGTTTTAGACAACATTTTTAGTCTTAAATTACTTACATTGAATTGAAAAATCTTCTCACCTGAGCCAAAATTGCTATGTAATTTTCTGAAAAGTATAAAATACATGACATACTCATGGGAGTTATTTTAGTATTTCTCATATGTATGGATCTAGTGTTAAATTGTCTTCTCCCTAATCCTTGTTAGCCTCAACAAATGACATCACTAGCTAGCTATATAAGTTAGAAACTTTGGAATCATCTTTATCTCCTCTCTCTCTGTGTGACATCCGTGTCCAATTCCTTTTTATGTCCTGTTGATTTTATCTATGTAATCTATCTCTACACTGTTTCTATATCTGCTGTTGTAATCAGGTCCAAGAAACATCATTACTTTTAAGTACAAATCTTACACGGTTTCTCTCCTGCTTAGAGGACTTCAATTGTTTCCCATTGCTATTAAGGGAAAGGCCCAACATTTCTTGTCTTAATGTAAGCATCACGTGGCCAGGCTTATGTGCCTTCTGCTCCCATTGCATCCACAGCATTTAACAAATTAGGACTAACTCTCAGTTAGTTCTTGAACTGAGAGCTGCAAACCCAGACTGATTCTTACATTCACACGTGGTACATTTCAAACATGAACATCTATAATCTTTGTTCTTAAGTAGCTTATAGTGTGAAAGAAAGATACAAAGATATAGCATATATGCACACAAATGCACACAATTTTATCAGATAGGATGAAAAATAGAGAAGTAGGATAATAAGAAATATGTTTGATATTTTGGAAATAAACTTGGTAGAACTTAATGATCATTTGGAAACAAAGATAAAGAGAAAAAGGTGCCAATGATACATTTGATAAGGGGTTAATTTCCAAACTGTATAAGGAACTCATACAATTTAACAAAAGGAAGACAAACAATCCAATTTAAAAATGGGCAAAGGACCTAGATAAACACTTCTCCAAAGTGGACATACAAAAGGCCAAGAGAGATATGAAAAAAATGCTCAAAGTCACTAATCATCTGAGAGATGCAACAACAATAAGGTATCACCTCACACCTGTCAGAATGGGTATCATCAACAAATCACCAAACAAGTGCTGGTGAGGACGTGGAGAAAAGGGAACCCTCGTGCACTGCTAGTGGGAATGCAGCTGGTGCAGCCACTGTGGAAAAATATTGAGTTTCCTCAAAAAAAAAAATTAAACATGGAACTGCTATTTGTCCCAGTAATCCGACTTCTAGGAGTATATCCTAAGAAACCTGAAACACTAATCAGAAAGAATATATGCACCCCTATGTTCATAACAGCGCAATAGCTAAGATTTGGAAACAGTCCAAATGCCCATCAGCATATGAGTGGATTAAAAAAAAACACACACACACAAACAACAACAACAACAACAAAACTGTGGTACATTTACACAATGGAACACTACACAGTAGTAAGAAAGAAGGATTTTGATCTTGGAATTCTGAAACCACAATCCAAGCTTTAAATCACCTGTCTGAGTAAGATCAGTTTTACTGATAAATAAAATCAGTCCAACTTTGGACTTGTTGCTTATGAGCTCTTCCAGGAATAGTCAAAGAAAGATTGACAAATACGAAGTTAGAAATATGGGACTGATATTTGGGAGAAAAGCTGATACCACTGAGGAAGATTTGGATATCTTTGACTTATAAGTGTGATATTAAGCCATCATACTTGAAGAGGGCATAAAATGTACAAAGCTAATCCTATTAAATCTGTATTTCAATGTAAGGTACAGAGTAAGTTCTAAGTAAGCCAGGCTGAATGATTTTTTTAAAAATGGAGAAGGCTGAGAAACTGAGCTGGCATAAAGAAATATTGTTACATGACTTCTATAATAAATTCTTAGCACAAAAGTATATCAACGAGTTTGTATAATATTCAAGCCTCTTGACTTCTAATCTATAATATCTTTTTCATAAGATAATCAGCATGAAGACCTGACAGATATTGGGCTCTCAATACTGAATGAATGATTGAAGAACTTTATGATTGGATTTAAAACCTTAACAATACAACTACTCTTTATAGTAGGTAGATAGTCTAAACAGAGAAAAAAAAAAGACACAACTAAGCATAGTTTGAAAAGATGCTGTAAGTACAACTTGCAATATGATGAGAAATTGTAGTGTTCAGTAATTACAAGATCTTCCTTAAGAACATTATGGAGAGAGGCAGCTTTGAATCTAGAGACTACAGCACAAAGAACTCAGCACCTCTGAAGAACCATTGAAATAATATTATATTAGAGTGGTAGATTACGTGCAGATGGCAGGCCTGTTGAAAGCTGCTGTTTATTTGGAACCAAATCGTTCTTTCCATAGCTTCTATTATATGTAGTGAAAACATACTATTCAAAGGACTTTTCATCAGTTTTTCATGGGCAGACATGGCAGGAGATTTTCAAGGTCAAAATGACCACTAAAATTTCAGTTGCTGGCAATGAAGAAAAATACTTAGGAAGATTAGCAGTAATATGGATAATGTTATTTCTACATTTTAACTCCAAATTGGGAGTTAAATATAAGTACTCTCTTTTATCCCAAGAATGATTAGATACAATGTGTTGTTTTAGATTGGTATGGCAATGTGAATTAGAATAAGAAAAATGGCTACAAAGTATGTTTTAAAATGAGAATTATCTTTTTTTAACAATATCAACACCCTTAGGCCAATATAAAGTAAAATTTAAACATTATTATTCATTTTTTCTCTTAAAAATCATCTAGGGTAATTATTATAGCCGTAATGTGACCGATGAAGACTGCAAGGGAGAATGTAACCAATCTAAGGGCACACAATGATTCATTGTCAGAATGAAATACTAAACACACATTTTATGTTCATTGAAAAAACACAGGGTAGTATTAGAGAAATCAATCATATTCAGAAGTTTTATTCAACAATTTTTCCAACATCAATGTTAAAGAGTGACATGCTTTTCTAAAAAAAAAAAAAATGATTTTTGTGAAGTCTCAAATAGTGCTTAAAAGTAGGATTTTTTAAGGCTTGAACTTATGAAAGTAACATCTTTCCAAATTATCTTTTTCCAAAATAAAGCTATTACATTTGAAATATTTTCAGTGTAAAAAGAACTCTACTTATTAAAAATAATTATCTTTAGGGAGGAGCCCTTGATTATTTGACAGTAATTCCCCATCACATTGTAAACAAAACTCTTTGCAATAAAAATATTTATTATGACCTGCTAGTTTCTCTTTTGATCACAAAATCTGTCTTGCATAATTTCAATATATCCTCCAATACTAAAGTATAACATCATTTTTACTTCTTGTATGTTCTCGTATGCACATTCTCTCGCATCATTACGCAAAATTGTTAGGACCATTTTCAACAGTACACAGATGCTCTCATTTAGATATGCCTGGCCTAATACCTCAGTAAGTATACTTTGCTAAATGTTGGTCTTAATTAAAGTAACTTATATTAAATAACTAATTAAGACTTTAGTTAGTAGGCTAAAATATGATTTTTCAAAAAAATTAAATACTTTAAGAACTCCCTTTATAGCGCAGCTGGCATGGCTCAGTGGTTGAGCATCAATCTCTGAACCAAGAGGTCATGGGTTCGATTCCAGATCAGGGCACATGCCCAAGTTGCAGGCTTGATCTCCAGTAGGGGGTGTGCAGGAGGTAACCAATCAATGACTCTCTCATCATTGATGTTTCTATCACTCTCTCACTTCCTCTCTAAATCAATAAAAATATATTTTAAAAAGAACTCCCTTTAGTTAAAATGGTCTGTACAGAAACTGTTTTTCCTCTTTCATATATTTTAAAAATTTGTTCTATGAGCATCCTATAAATAGCTACTTTCACAAAGAAATATCTGGAGTATATTTTGCCTCTTACCATATGTTTGAACCATATTCACAAAGAAGTATACTTATGTAATGGGTACATCAATAAACAAAAATTTTAAAGGATTTGTTTTCTAATAGCTTATGTGAATAAATACTCTGAGAGATTTTAAAAAATATTTACATGTTGTTATCTACTCTAAATCTAATAAATTCACCAAAGTATTAAGAGTTTAAGAATAGAAGGCTGAGTTTTTAAATGTGTCAAATCTCTATTGACTGTGAAAATCACTTTAGAAAATCACTCCATGATGTACATTTATTCAGATTTATCTTAATATGGGTTTAAATTCTGGCTTTGAAAAATATTTTATATTCTTATTTATCCAAAAGTCAAGTTAATATCACATATTGAAAATCTTGGAGAGAAAAGAGGAAAATACCTGCAGACTATTAAGATTATTATGCAGTCATGTTAAACAGAAAAAAAAACAGAAATAGGACAGAAAACACAAATAACTTATTAAAATGTCAATTTGTAATCACATGTAGAGAACTAGATGGCAAGAGATTATAGTTAAACATCATTAAACAATATGCTATCTCTTTTTCTGTACATATTTGAATCATAGACTGTTATAGTACAAAATAGATCCAGAAATCATTTATTCTTTTAACACATAATAAATACCTATTATATGCCAGACATTGTTGTAAGCACTTGGAATGAAGCAGTGAAGAAAGCCGACAAAAATCTACATACTCTTGGAATTTACATTCTTGTTAGGATGTGAGAAAAAAAAATAAGTAAAGTGACATGGTACAAGTGAGATACCAGTCACAGAAGTATGAAACAGAGGTTTTCCATATACATGATGTGTGTGTGCACATGCAAGCACATTTGTTAGGCGGGAACATTGGGAAGACTTCACTGAGATGGCACCATCAAGCACAACGCTCTCATTTTGTAGCAGAGGCAACAGTTTCAGAACGATCAAATGAAATGCTTGAGGTCACATAACTCTTTAGGAAAGAGCTGGACTTGGAGCACATTTATTTGCCTGACCCTTGGTCCTAATTTTTTTTCACTGCACAAACGGGCACGCCCAGTGGAGAGAACTGCCTGGACTGTGAAGGAGGCAAAGACAAACTAATGGTGGATTTGGATGACAGCTGGGTAGCTCGATTGACTGGAAGAAAAAGTGCATCTTAGGCGGAAATAAGCAGAAGTCAGAAAGAATTAGGTAGACTAGGGCCAGCTTATGAAAGTTCTCAGATGTCACAATGATGAGTTTGGTCATCATCTTAGGTAGGGGAGAGATATGATTAAAGTGATGTATCAGATAGTCAGAAGGAGGAAAAGAAACTCATCATCAGAAATAATCGTCCCAAATTCTGTCATCCACCACCTTGACAGTGATATGACCAGGGCAGAAATCCTGATTCTCATATTTCATGCCACTGGAAAATTGGTAAAAATAGAAAAAAAAAAATCTTGAGTTCTCCATTATTAGAGTTTTTTAAAATGATGATTGAAGAACAAATTGGTTTCCAGACCCAGATAAGACAAAACAATTATGTTGAGTGAGGACATACTGCATGCTCTTCCCTATCTGAATTGAGTGTCCTGTAATATCATCCATTATATATATGCACTGAATATGTTTTTCCCAATAAAAGGAAAACTGTGTGTATCTTTTTTGGAAGTCTTCACATAAAGAAATGTAATTTAATTTTTCTTGAAAAAAGGACAACAACTTACCAGTGAACATAAGACAACAACGTAGAGTTCTTAACAGAAAAGCTAAAGGGTGCTGGGTAGAGTTAGGGTTGATGGACCCTTTTTTTTCTATTCCTGAGTGACACAATTAGGAAAGTAAAAATATAATATTCCCTCCAAATCATGCTTTAATAATAAGGCTTATGAAATATACCACGTTTGATTTTACCCTCTTATTGAAAAATTAAATCTCGAAATGTCTTTTAAATGTTGCCATTTCTATTCTATGCAGAGCATGTGTTACTGTTCTACAGAACCTTAAATAACTGTTATCATGCACAAGATTATGCACATCAGCAGATCCCAAAACTGTTTACTATCCCGACACTGAAAGAAATATGCACCACTATAATAAACATTGTCACCTTTACCATTATTCTTGCAATTCTTCTCTTCTCTTCATGATATTTATTTTCACTAAAATTCCTCAATACTGACATTTCAAAAATAGCAATCTATAATACATACCATATAGAATTTCTAAATGATGGCACAAAAACTTTGATTCCCAATACTATATATAGTGTATTATTGCAACTGTACATTCAAATATATACATGCAAGAAGTACTTATTTTCTTGAGCCTGATAAAATTGTAGAGCTTGATAAGCCTTAATTTGCCTGGGGAGTGTTATTAATTTTCTTATCAAAATAATAAAATGATCATATTATTAAAAGTTGGTAACATAAAATAAAACACAATATAAATTTCTCTTATTTGTATGATGTCTCTATTATCATTTATTTCAATGACTTTTGTTTTCTTACCCCAATGTTTTTTAGTTAAAGTCTAATATTATCTGGATGCTTTAAAACTTGGTATAATTTAATGTGTGAATATAAATTTTCAAGCAGCTTGCTATGCATAGACAGCTTTTAAAAATTCAAAACAGCCCCAATAGCAAATGTCATTTCTTTCATAGTTACAAAATGCAAACTCCAAGTATTTTATCCTAATGAATAAATGAGTTTGTCCTTTATGTATAAAATATAGTATGTGTTTGTTGCACAAGTTTTTAATAATAGATGAATTTTAGGTTTGCTCCAACGTATCCAATAAAGTGTGATTAATTTGGTTTTTCAAAAATGCAAACTAGACATTACTATATTACTTTGCAAAATGCACAGCTTGCAACATTATTGTCTCAGTGGGATCCTAAATTGAATTGTAAAATGTGTCTTATTTCCAGTTTGATTTATGTAAGAGATAGCAGTGGATAATGTTCCTTTTGAAGTTTCACTGCTTTGTGTGAACAAACAATAAAAACCTAAAATTCATAATAGAGTTTATTAGAACATAAAGCAAACTTTCGAGTTATATCATGTTTGACTGCAATGAAAACTTAGGATGGACTCAGAAAACCACTCAGGAAACAACTTTTTGAAGTTTCCTATTATGATGGATTATACAATACATTTGACATTTTCTGTGATTTTTATTATGATATTTCAAGTAATTACCAAATCATGTTTTTCTTCTAAAAAAGCTTTCCTGTGCCCTGAGAATTAATGTATGATACCATTTAACTTGGCTTTTTGAAGTAAATATCACCAGATAAAAGCCAGCTGGATCTGAATAATAGGATACTTGAATGAATGTATTAGTGTTTGAAAAAGAGAGTACAAATCTTCTAAAAAGATTAATTTCCATAAAAAAGATAGCTCCCAGATCTACAAAAGAATAAATTCAAAAACATAATAAACTCTCAGAAAGAGAGGTAGATTAAAGTACAAGCTGCAGCACCTTGTCATGCAGCTGTTATGCAGCAATGATTCTGTATCAGTTACATTTGGTGGGTCCTGCAGGGCTCTTCAAAGCTCTGCATGAAAAGCCTGAGTGTGGGGTACATGCGACGCCATCAGTAATAACTTCAGAGATTAATTGTGATGCAACACCACTTTCATTCTGATCTTACTCTCAATATTTACAGTTCGAGGAAGCTACAAAGGTTCTGATGGGAATATGGGAAACCAGTAAGGGCCTTTTCCTTCTTCTTCATTTATTAAAGATGTGGATATGAATTTTCTTTGTCATGAAAATACTGCAGTTTTATCACGCAACAGAGTTGCTGACATCATCATGTAAAAAGACCTGAGTTGGCCCATGGACTTGAGTTTTCAATATCCTGTTACAAAACATGATCTCTTTAAAGGGCCATAAATTCTATTCACACAACTTCTCTATTTTCGTTTGTACACTTACTAATAAAAATAAAATTTGACCATTCACAAATTCATCAAGGAGGTAAGCTGTACCTTTTCATCCTGAGTGACTGCGAGGATATTATTATCTTTAAGAGAAAACTAGAAGCAAATGTGGAGATCAATTAATTTTTAATTTTAGTTAAATTCCAGGAAAAATATAAATCTGTTTAAAGAATTGACATGAAAATACCACATTAATATTATATAATTTTAAATTCAAAGGAAAGTACACTAAAAAGAGAAATATTTAATATGATTGGAATAGTAGGTAAATTTCTTTAAAATAAATACAAAACAATAATTTAAAAAAGAAATTACTATCCAATCATAACAACATGAATAAAAATTAACTAAGAAATCAATCATTTTGTCTATTACATTTTGAAACTAATTTTAATTTGTGAAGTATAAAAAACTATTAATTTTCCTTACTCTTCTTTCTCTCTCTCTCTCTCTCTCTTTCTCTCTCTCAGTAGAAAAAATATCACTGCTTATGAAACACTACAATGTTTATCAGAAAAACATTTTTAAAAGAAACACCTTCTCTGCACTCATATTAACTACTAAAGGGTTATAACAATTATTAACAGTAGCTCAAGAATTTCTTTATCATACTTCTTCAAGAAAGCTGCTTTTAGTTAAAACATAAAAATGGTAGTTACAAGGTTTCTGCAAACATAACTGCCATTCCATTAAGGAAATGGCGCAGCGAACAGTAAATAGTGGCCTCGAGGGAAATGTAAGTATTGATTTTATTACTGTGTTGGTTGGTTTGTATTTGCAATTGTCAACTCTAATTTTGGACTGTGCTTTAAGTATCCTTAAAACCGCTTAAGGAAAGGACAAATATTAATTGGAAAATATTGGTAATTATTTGTGTAGCTTTAAATATCATAAGATATGATTTCCTTTCATCTTTTGATAGTCTGTCTTTTAAAAATAAGAAATTTTAACTATGCTATACATTGTAAATGAGCAACCAACTTGTATTCATTAAGTCAAAATACATATGCAGTTTGCATACTATAAATCAATATTTGACTCTAGGAATAAAGTTAATCACTAAGAAAATTATAAACATGATTACACAATTTCTTAATTTGGTTAAGAAAATGTAGTTTAAAATTCATGGATATTGACATTTTGATTCAGCTAAGAAGACATAAAATAACTATGAAACTAATTATAAGTCCAGAAGTTTCATCATAATGAAATAATTTTCAACTTATAACCTCATTAAATGTAAAATGATCAAATAATGAAAAAGAACCAAATTTGCCAACTTAATGTAATTATTGTTTTATATTATCATCATTGTCTTCATCATCATTGATTTCCTCTTTCCATTTCAATAAATGACATTCGCACATTTATGCTAAAGGTATAATTAAGAACACAGATCATTTTCTTAAACCATGCCAGAGAGCAACTCTGTTTAATATGTAAATTTTCAACTATACCTATGGGGCTGTAAATATAGTCAGTGTTAAACTTTTACAATTAACTAAAAGAAGTGTTTATGCTACACATAAATTTTAGAAATGTCCTCTGTGGAAATCTAAAGAGGTGCAAATTAATATTAAAAAAAAAACATTATGGCTGCTCTTCAGATTAAAAAACATAAAGTATTCTTGAGTTCACAAGCTACACAGTACATTTTAAATATATCATATCAAAAAAGAGAACGAAAGCCGGTTATAAACACACATCAAACCTTCAGTACCACTAAATGCCAAGTCCCTATATCATGACTCCATGAAGAAAATCAAAAGAAAACAATTATCTTGGTTTTAGCATAAAAGTCATACTTTATATTGTATTTTAAAATATTTAGAGAGGAGAACAGACTTAATGAAGTAAAACTTGCCTTGCATAGAAAGAAGGAACTTCTTTGTGCATACTAGATGTTCGATATGTGTTTATTGGACTAAATTTCTCAGTCCCAAATAATTAAAATTTGATGGATAAATATACAAACTGGCCCCATGGTGGTTTGAATCTTGTCTCTGCCATTTGCTATAGTTCAGAATGAAAGTCAATAGTATTTTTTTATACCCATTTTGAAATTTGCCATAGCCTACAAAACCTTATACAGAACACTCTCTAAATGGTAGTTAAATGAATGAGATGCGCACACACCCACACACAAAAAAATTAGCAAAGACATCTGACAGAATCAGAGTTTTTGAATCTATAAGAGTAGGGGAAAATAAATTTGAAGATTAATAATGATTATTTTAAAATCAACAGATTATGACAATAACTTCTTGTTCGTCTTCAATGTCAACCTTCCTGAGATCATCACATTGCTTTACCATGTCCAAGGTTTCCAAGTTTCTCAGTGGAAATTACCTCATTCGTTTCTCACAATCACCAATAACTGCACACATTTTAAAAGAAACTCTCAAGTGAAACTTACTCTAAGTGTTCAAGGCTTCTTAATTAGTCCAAAAATCAAGGGTCTTTTAAAATAATATATAGCTCTATATATATTATATAATATTATATAATATATATAATATATAGCTCTATATATATCTGTCAGTGATTCTTAACCATTTTGGTTTCAGAATATCTTCATGTATATTGTTTATATTTGTCAATATTTGTTATATTAGAAAAGAGAATTTTAATGTTATTTCTTCATTAAAAATAACTACTAATTCATTGTATGTTAGCATAAATGTTTCTTTAAGAAATATATATTTCAAAATAAATGTATCTACTTTTGAAAAATTATTTAATGCCTGGCTTAAGCCATTTGGATATTTGCATATACTCCTAGATTCAGTCTCTTGTGATCTCACATATCACATAGATTCTTTAAAAATCCAGGAGAATATGAGAGCTTTAAAAAACTAAATAAGGTCTTCGTATTCTCATAAAAAAAAAGGTTTTGACCACTTGGACTCCCTGAACCCTTGGGAACTCTCCTCTCCATGGGTCCTGGGACCTCACTTCAAGAACTTCTGGTATATCTGATAACATTTTAGGACTTTTTAGAACATCCGGGTTATGAATTAATTTAGTAAGTCGAATACTATCCTAATATGACTTCAGACAATAAGAACAAGATTAGAAAAGTTGCTCTAGCATTTCTTATGGAAAATTCATTACTTCCATGCCAACAATTGAATTTTTAAAAGAAGGTAGTAATAAGAAAGGAAATTTTTTCCTCTAGACTTAATTTTACCTCACAAGGAATAGCTAGTTAGTCATTTTGAGGTGGTAGACAGAACACAGAAATTGGTCAAAGTTAGAGGTGGTTTTAACTATTGCCTCTGCAAAGTCAGACATAATCACTCAACCTCAAACATTCATCTGGAAAGTGGGTTAATAGCTATTCAAGAATAAGCTCAGAATGAAGTGAGATGCTGTGCATGAAGAATAGAGCACATAACACTATGTAACTAATTAGGAGGACAATTACTTAGTAGAAAAGTCAAGGTTAAGATCACAGGTGCTGAGGTCAGATAGAAATGAGAGGTGAGAAGCTGTGGGAGCCTCAGGCTGTCATGTGTAACATACCAACAATTGAGGATAAGTATCAAATTATCACACAGATTAGATAATGAGTATATGAAAAGCACGTGTCATATAACTGATGTGAAGAAGAGAAGAGGGATGAGAAAAAAGTGCTTGGGGAGGGGGAAAAGAGAATTTTACCATATCAGTATTGGCTTATAAAATTATAAAAATTATGGTCATTCCTAAGAAATATTAGACTTGAGAAGAGCAGTTTTAAAACATATAGAAAAATAGCTAACATACCATGAACATTAAAAATAAAGGAAATATATATTGAAATGGGTAATTTCTAAAAATCCAAGTAAATCTTGACTATCTCAGTTTTAACAAGGAAACGTGTAATATGCTTCCAAGAGGTTCTTTAAATTTCTTAAAGATAAAAGCTCCATCATTAGTCTCTGCATCTACTCAACTTAAACCAGTGAATGGTCCAGAATAGGTATTCAGTCAAATGTTATTCTAAATGAAGGCAATGTATTATATAATTAACATATGTATGATGCTTTGGAGTTTCAGAAACATGAGTAGAATTTAAGAACAAATGTAGCAAGCTGCCTCAGAGTTCAGATTTTTTAGAAGTAAGAACAGAGCACAACAGTAATGCACAAGAGCACATCACCATAGAATGATTGGAACAATTATCGGGGGTGGGGGAGTTAAATATAATGTTGGATTGACTACAGCCAGGAATTAAGCTGAGATAATATAAAAGACTTTGAGGGGTTATTTTTATTATTTTCACGTTAACATTAAAAAAAGAGGCAAAGAAAAACCTTTTTATTGAAGATAGTATAAATGTTCAAACCAAACTTTTGTGACTTATAATTCAGAGATGTTAATGAATTCTGAAATACTTTTCTGATTGTCTAGATCCTCTAAAATTAACAGATCTTTAATGTTCTCATATTTTAAGGTCATCTGAGAGCTTTTATAGACAATGGATATAAATTACCCCTAATATCAATGATTGAAAGCATAGATGCCCACCCATTTCCAGATAACTTGGGTAATATGTTTTAATAAAAGCCACATATAATCAATAATATTACGTGTGGCATTTTTATTTCTATCAAAATTTCATTTCTAATTTCCCAGATGCATTCAAAGCAACTATGAAAATTTAATTTTTAGACTGCAAAATGTCAAATGAATGTTATACATTTTAAAAATTCAAGAAAGTGCTGTTGAGTGAGAATATTTAGAAGAAAAATAAAATAGCAAAATTATGTATGCTTACTGCCAAAAGTATTCATAATCTTTAACTTAAGACATTTTAAAGGTCAATAATAATGGAAAATTCCTATTTTTCATCACCATTTCCCATGGTGAAGTAAGTAAAATAGCTAGAATAACTATTGCTGACTATGAAGAATTGGTTTGGGCTCACATTAAATTTGATTAATGCACATGTTTTATGAAAATTTTAAATTCTAAATGTTGCTAGGAAAGAATCAAGTATTTTAGTTAATTGATCAGTATAAGTATAGGTCTATAGTATAATTTCCAATTAAAAGCCTATGTTGGTCATGTTTTGAAAACTGAATAAAGAACTAACACAAATTTGACTATTTTAGATATCTCATATATCTGGATTCATGCAGTGTTGTCTTCCCATGACTGGCTTACTTTACTCAGCTCTGATGAAGGGGATAGAGAGTTGCTAATCAACACAAAGTTTCAGTGAAGCAATATGAATAAGCACTAGAGAGCTACTGTAAAACATTGCACCAAGAGTCAACAATACTGTGTTGTTAGCTTAAAATTTTAAGAGGGTAGATCTCATGTTAAGTGTTCTAAGCAAATTAAAATAAAATTGTTTCAAAAGAATAAAAATATTAAGATTAGAAGTACAGCTTTTTATAACTCTTTTGGTGTATTAAATAAAATTAAACGGATAAAGCATTAACATTACATATACACGTCAAAAATACTATATGAAAACAAATAATGTGCTTAATTATTATATACATAACTAATATGAAAATTTTCAGAAAGTTTTTGGCTCCTAACTGTATATATGTATTACTACGGTACTTTAAAAAGACAAATTGCTTAT
Organism: Myotis daubentonii; assembly: GCF_963259705.1. Taxonomy (NCBI): domain Eukaryota; kingdom Metazoa; phylum Chordata; class Mammalia; order Chiroptera; family Vespertilionidae; genus Myotis; species Myotis daubentonii. Next base: position 157,960,710 of record NC_081841.1, read on the forward strand.
TAAAAATACTGTATATTTTATGTAATATCTAGGAATATATTACTGATTCTTATTGTTTTAAGGAAAGTTATTTAATTTACTAAATATTCATTCTTAAAATGCATTTTTGTGATTGAATGGTCAGAGACTTAGAGATATATAACATAACTACCTAGTAAGGAAACAGCATTTTGCTTTTATAGATATTTTATTACATCAATGGAAATTTCTTTGTATTCTTCTATGGCTAAACTCATAAGCTATAACATAAAAATTACTATCAACAATGTAGACCAGCCATAAAATTCAATTAAAAATCCCTACATTTTAAGCAGTGATAGTAGCATAATGTGTAAACATGAGCTGAAGTGATATGTAGCTTCTAGAGCATGTAACCTTTAGGAAATAAATGTTTTAACTGTTTCATCATCACTTTCTCAGTGCAAAGACTTTTGAGGTCCCTTATTAACTCTTAGATCTCACTGGAAAAGTTATTGCTTTTGTTAAAGAACAACTTACATGCTCAATTTTTTTAAATTAAATCTGTTTAGCAAAATTATTTTATATGTTTTTGTGGTCCAAAACATAAATCCGTTACTAATTCATTTGGTCAACAGGTATTGGTTTCAGGCACTGTTCGAGGCACTGGGATTAGTAATGACCAAATTGGACACCCAAGTCTCAGGCCCCATGGTGCTGACATTCTAATAAGTATATACTAGATCACTCACATGGCATGGCAGATGGTGATAAAAGTGCCATAGCAAACAAACAAACAAACAAAAACAGGAAAGGAGGATAGAGTGTAGATAGAGTGTATTTATGTATTGAGGAGGGAGGTTGCAATTTTAAATAGGGTTTTTGGTAAAATCCTTTAAAAGACGGTGATGTTTGGAGGAGATGAGGAAACATGATCTATGGATAGCTGGGACGTTGGTATCTCCAGAAAAGAAAACAGCAATGCAAGGCAGGAGAGTCCCTGGGATATTTGTGACATGGTAGGAGGCTAGATGGTTAAAGGTAAGTGAGTGAAAGAAGAGTGGGAAGGTAAACAGTCAGAGTGGAGGAGTAGCCAGGAGCCTACCCTGCACAAGATTATAGGTTAACAAAAGGACTTTTTTTACTTTTACTCTACATGAAAGGGGAAGAATTGGATGGTATACACAGAAAAGTGGCCTGGTCTTACATGGTGTGTACAAGACTGCTCTGCTGGCTGTTAAGGCAAAGGTGAGAAGCAGAAACTCCAATTAGACATGTTCACAATGATCCAGGCAAGAGAGAAGAAACGGTCAGGGGTGGGTGTATGTGTGAATACATTGTAGGTATAAAAGAGAGAAGAGTCGAAGATGATTCCAAGGTTTAGGGCATAAGGAAGAAAGTAGAAAATTAGAGTTACCAATAACAGAGATGAGAAAACTGAAGTATGGGAAGGTTTGGGGTAAGACCACCAAGAATTCTCTTCAGATATTTTATATTTAAGATGTCCCAAACTAAAGCTCCTAATCAAGATATGAACACTGAAATGCGTGTGCGTGTGTGTGTGTGTGTGTGTGTGTGTTTCAGAGCAGCCAGATGGCTGATAAGTGGATGATATCAAATTATGCATCTCTTTCATACCTTGTTGTTTAGGTCTTCATTGAAAAAAAAGTATCTTTAAAACATAAAATAATTTAATATTTCTTCATTTTCAGGAATCTTACTCATTTACTCATTTAATCAATGTAATGAGTGGTAACTTCATGATCCTCACTGCTCCAAATACTTGGAATGCAGAAAGAATTAGGTTCTGCCCTCAAGGTGGTCACAGCCTACCAAGGAAAGAAAAGGATACAGTGCTGTTTATATGTTTTGAGAATTTGGGGAGCAAAGTGGAAATGTATGGTTTTATATGTGCTGTGTTCATATATAGGGTTTAATGCATTGTGGTTTTAATAACTGCACTAGAAATATATGTGACTTTAGAAAGCCTACAAAGAAATGAATGATATAAGGAAGACTACTATTTCATAAAAATTGATACAGTGGCATCTTAAAGCTCAAAGTGTTAAATTATCTCATAACATTGTATTAGAAAAACATATTTATTTGCTCTTTTACAGGTATGAACAAGATACTACAAATTAAATGCATGTTTGCTAGAGTGGGGAAATGGTTCCATAGAAAAGGAAACATTGAAACGTAGGTTAGTGAAGGTAAAATAAAATTTTGGCAGAGAGAAATACAAATTTGAATTTATAGAAACACACAAAAAATTGGATGGCAAATGGGCATAGCTAGGGCTTTGAAGGAAAGGTTGGGGGACTGGAATGGGAATATAAAAGGGGATCCAATAACATTGCATTTAAATTTGATATTTATTTTCAAATATAAAAAAATTAAAATTAAATACAAATCAAGCTTTAAAAAACCTGGTGGTGTGGATAATAAATGTCATTGAAATCAACCAGTCACTTAAAATTTATTTATTGGCTTACTTCTCAAATAGTATAGTAAGGTATTGGTTTTGTGATGTAGCATGAATTGAGGATCTTTCTGACCTAGAATCTTATGGCACTAGTTTGAGGTGGTATTATCTATACTAATAAAAGAGAAAAATGGTAATTGGCGTAAAACGATACCCTTTTCATTGGCTAATCAGGGCTATATGCAAATTAACTGCCAACTAAGATTGGCAGTTAACTGCCAACAAGATGGCGATTAATTTGCATATGTAGGCACAATGCAGGGAGGCGAAAGGGAAAGCAGGAAGAAGCCCCCTGCCACTGACAGTGATCAGAAACCCAGGGGGGAGCTAAGAGCTGGGGGGCAGGGCAAAGGCGGCCCTGGGGCCGCCTTTGCCCTGCCCCCCAGCCATGATCGGAGAATCAGGTGCCTTTGCCGCCCTGGCCAGTGATAGCAGGAAGTAGGGGTGGAGCCAGCGATGGGAGCTGGGCACGGTCGAAGCTGGCAGTCCCAGGAGCTAGGGGTCCCTTGCCTGAGCCTAAAGCAAAGCCCACGATCGCGGGGCCACTGCAGCTGCGGGTCCCCGCTGCCCGGGCCAGACGCCTCAGCCAGAGGCTTCCTGCAGGGGCAGGGGAGGAGCCCGCGCGATCGCGGCACCCCCCGCTGCCACTGCAGGTCCCCGCTGCCCAGGCCGGACGCCTAGGCCAGAGGCGTCAGGCTGGGCAAGGGGCCGATCCTGCGATTGGTGGGTGATGGGGGTCAACGCCTGAGGGCTTCCCAGTATGTGAGAGGGGGCAGGCTAGGCTGAGGGACACTCCCCCCACACACACACCCAGTGCGCTAATTTCGTGCACTGGGCCCCTAGTCCTATATAATAAAAGGCTAATATGCAAATCCACCAAACAGCAGAATGCCCAGTCACTATGACATGCACTGAGCACCAGGAGGCAGACGCTCAACATAGGAGCTGCCTACTGGTGGTCAGTGATCTCCCACAGGGGGAACACCACTCAGCCAGAAGCTGAGCTCACAGCTGGTGAATGCAACAAAGTGCAAGAGGGCTCCTGGACTGGAAGAGGGCACAGGCTGGGCTGAGGGAACCCCCCCCCCCTCCTTCAGTGCACAAATTTTGTGCACCACGCCTCTAGTCTATTATAAAAAGACACTGTGCTTTTACACTGGTGTTGTGAAATACCAACCATTTGGCCCAGGGGTGTGGTACACATGATTTCCCTCCCATGTAAACATAAATCTTATTGAAAAAGCCCTCTTCCATCCCTTCTTCCCCTCCCTCATTGTGATTTCACTGCCAGGCTCTCAACAGGTCACCCTGTGGTTAAGTCTGCAGCTCTGACATCCAATCAAGATTCAAATTCTGGATAATAAAGACCATTATAAACTGATGAACAAAAATAGATACAGAGGTAGAGCAGCATAAAACAGACTGTCAAACTACAGTGGGAAGGCCGGGAGGGTTGGGGGGGAGTGGCAAGAGATCAACCAAAGGACTTGTATGCATGCATATAAGCATAACCAATGGACACAAGACACTGGGGGTAAGGGGAGGCCGGGAAAAGGTCAAGGGGAAAAAAAGGAGACATATGTAATATTCTTTGTAATATTTTAAGCAATAAAAATAATAATAATAAAAAATAAATGTAGAAATCTCTAAAAAAAAAAAAAGGATTCAAATTCTCAGCCATGTCAAAGTGCATGTTCTTAGAGAATTTGCATGATCTCTCAGTGCCTCAGTTTCCTCCTAGATCAGGAGATGATTATCATTGTCCCTGCCTCCTCATTATTTTGTTGTGTGCAAGGATAACATATGTAAAGCACTGTGGCTTTTCCATCCATTTTAAGTGCTCAATCAATTGTAGGCACTATTATTAACATGAGAAGAAGTGTTTTGTTGATAGAGGAGAGCAGAAATAAAATTAGTTAAGCACCTTCTATTAATATGCACTAACTTCAATTTTGTTTTCTTATACTAGTCACTGGAGACTTGGAAGGACCTAAAATTGGAGACATGCTATAAATATTTTGATACATTTTATTATTTAAAGTTTATTAATGTTCACTTGTCTGTTCTATAAAGTGCATTTGTATTCTGGAAAATATATATATAAATAACTCTTTATGTATAAGCAATTAACATTATAAAGTTTCCCTAAAATAATGTTCCCTTGGGTTGTGATTTTGTTGCCAGTCCTCAAAAACCTATATAAACCACAATGTACTTAGAAAATTATATCTGAAGCCTTGTTTCCATGTGTACTAACATTTATTATATACTTAAAATACAAACTTATTTTCATAGTTCTACTTCCAACTCAACAGAGACTCTCCCTCAGCAGTAGTGAAAATTATGTGGGAACCATAATCTCGAGCACCAGAAATTGGCTCATTTTCCATATTTGTGAAGCCTAGTAATCTTAGTACATTTGCCTATATTTGTTCTTGCAAAGTGTTCATTCTCAAATCAAAGCTAGCACTCATCCTTTGACAGTGTCTTGGTCTTAGAGTTCTCTTAGCTTATTTACATCTCTTATTTATATAAAGATATAACTCAAGACACATTACTTTTATAAACCACAGAACTCTATTATTAAAATATAAAGATAAAGTAAGTCATACCTGACAATATTATTGTCATTTCAAGCTGCATGCTGATGATATAAATAAATAGACACATGAGCATTCATTTCAAAAATAAATTTTAACTGGATGACAGAATTGCACTATTTGCATATTTAAAACAATCTATTACTTCACACAAAATTGCTCAAATTCTCTAACCCACAAATTAGAGGCAAGCAAGTAGCTAAATCAAATGAATTAAGAGTAAAAATTAATTAAATGTAATATAATTTGGGTATTAAAGAGGTTGATGAACTATACAACCTGAGTGTCAAAAGTGGTGTTAAGCAATTCCTGGGTTTTCAGGAGTGGAAAAATGACACCACCCCCCTGTTCTGAATAAAACCAACAGAAACGTTTTGTATCCTATCTACGTATGTACCATCTTCAGAGTTTAATTTAAAAGAGAATTTGACAAAGCCTTATGAACTTGAACTGAGATGGTAGAGCAAGAAAGATAAATTAAAACATCTCTCCATGTGTGTATTATGTGTGCCTGTAAATAAAATGGATCTCAACTCTCCTGAATGATAACACCTTATTAATTTCTATATATTATTTTGAATCAGTAGCTTTATTAACATGGGATTGGTCAGCTACACTCTCAATAATTCCATACTAGTTATGCTAATGTCAAACATTGTGTGTCTGTATAACAAAAACAACTTTCATTTTTTTTATTAATTACTTAGACACACTTGCTCATGTATACACATACATAAGGACATTTATAAAATTAAGATCTAGTGTGGGAATGTGTTTGGTTAATAATGATAAAAATATCTGAGGTGAGAAAGCTGAATAAAAATCTCCACCATAATTTCCAATCTTAGTGTCATATCATGGTTACTGGCATTAAGGAGAAGAGCCCAAAACTCATGGCAACAGCTCAATACCTTACTAGTTATTTGAAACTCATAGGAAGAGATATGATGGTCATTTATGTATATCTCACCAAATATAATGCAACTAAAAGATTCAGATATGCTTCAACCCTTGACCAATGACAAAGACATTGATGTAGAAAACACAGATTTTAACATCAAAATTAGTGGATTCAAATCCTTTTTTATTCACTAACTTTATCAAGTCAAGTAACTTTTGGAGCTGCAGTTCATTTCTTCAAGACACTGCAAAGTGTATGCCAAAAATATTTATTCAAAAATAATGGCCATAGAAGTTAATTTGACTAGAATATATTTCCAGTTTTCAAACTATACTTGCCCAAATCTTCATCTATCAGTGGACATCTTTAGTTTAAGAAAAGCCTGCCCATGTGATTTTGATTTGTCTGCACTTATAATTATAAAGCCATAAAACTAGGATCAAGGAAATCATGTTATACAGAAAAAAAGCCAGGAAATGAGCAGAATAAAAACCCAGGATCCACTATTGTTTTCTCCAAATACCTAAAAGACTCTCACGTTCTAAACAGTCCTTGTGTATAATTCATATAAACACTTTCTAAGAAAGTTTTCCACTGATGGGATTTTATAATGGATCTGAGATAACTAGTGGTTTTCGAGCTTATAGTGACAAAAATATAAAAATAGGCCTCAAATCATGAAAAGTTCATTAGACTAGAATTCAGTGGTTCTCAAAACTGGCTCTTCACTAGCTTTTACTTTTAAAAAATACCAATACATAGATCCTACTCGTAGAGATTATAATTTCATTGATTAGAAGTAAATACAGGTTTTTGTTTTTGTTTTTTTAAATAAAAAGCTGCCAAGAAGATTCTAATGTGCAACTAGCAGTATAAAGCTGTGAACCACCTAAACTATATGATCCCTTTTGGCTCAGATTTCATGATTCCAAGAAAAGTTCCATTTAAATAATCAGATATGTGTCCATGTAGGATTTGCCTTATACTCTCTATTACCCCAACAAAGTTCAAAGAATTAGTAGACAAATAACATTGTGTTGTTTATTGACTCTTTTCTTGTGGAAATGGTTTATTTACATATGTCCCTGCCTCTTTACAACCTTTCTTCCAGATGAAGGAAGCTAGATAAAAACTTTTGGAGCCCACAGGGAGATGGTAAAATCTCCCAGGCAAAACCAGGGTCATTAATATTTTTAAGAGTACTATCCATTTGAAAAATATAATATCAGAGAACAGAAATAGTTAGCCCCACTATCTTCAACAGGAAAACACACAGTAGAAAGAAGAACATAACAAATTTTAAAATTACTTATGTTGCATTACATAGTTATCTTTGAAACAGTTCCTCAACACAGCAAGTACTACATAGTAATTTATTGCTAACTTTGTCTTGCTTTTGTAGTTTTACTTTTCTGTCTTGTAATTGCTCGGATTGACATGAGTTTTATGCTTCAGATGCAGAATGAAATGAGAAATATGTTTTGGTATTTTCACCTGTCTTGCTGTTGTATGAATACCTGTAAGGTTAGCATCTCCTTCATTTCTTTTTCTAAATTAAATAAAAAGTGAACATGATTTTAAAGACTTCTGTAGGTTTTTCCTGATACAAATAAATAAGTGGCAACTTGAAGCTCTATTATAATTTCAAAATATTTCATTGTTTATAGTCAAAAGTAAAAGGTGAAGAAAGTTACATTTCACATTTACCAAAGCTAATGTAATCACGGATCATACAGCATATTTAAAAAAAAAAAGTACAACAAATCATGTTGTCGGTTGCCAAAACATATTATTTTAATATTTGGTTATTTTATACATGTTGTGTATATCGTGAATATTCTTTTACATAAATTCTGTAATGCTAAATAATTAGGCACAATTAGCCATATATTTAATACAATAATAAACAGATCAAAATTTAATATGAATCTAATATGAAAGGAATACTACTAGCCCCAGCAAATATATTCACTAAAGGTTATTTAGAAGCACAGTGAAATCAGAATATCAGGCTATAGAAACCTGGCTAGCTGGCTTTATTGAGCTAACTTGATTGTGTAAAAGTTGTAGTTTCAAAAAAAAATATTTACTATTCTGGCAAACTTAACATGAAACCTCCTAGACCTTTTCAACATTTCCTATAATTAAATTTTGTTTTGTGTATCCAAGCATGCATATTTTTTAAAGGGTTTCCTAAATAAATGCAAACCAAACGACATCATTGCAAGTCACTAAACTATTTGGCCAAATAGGAAACATTGTTTAAAGAAAAAAATCTGTGTGTGTTTTCTTTAATTACAAAGACCATATCTAATTTTAACTGCCTCCTTTTTTTCTTAATAATGAGCTGACCTTCTATTCTCCTTAACCCTTTTTTATCAAAGCCATCTACACCCACTTTGCCGTCTGTTTCTCTAATCTGCAATTATTTATGTTTTCTTCATGCTGCTTTGTCCGCCATGGGAGCAAAATTGTATTTGGTGAAATATAGAGCTAATTATACCATGAACCCAGCAACAAAAAGACAGAGCAGATGTTACTTCAGACGTGCTAAAAGTCCTCCTGCTTAATGTGCATATAGTGAAACACTGAGCAGAGTCGTCAAAAACAATATCTAATCAAGGCAGTTTTAGACATGCAAATCTTTTTAACACCAGAGTTAAATGGAGAAATTCTGTCAATAATATTTTCACTACTCACCATGTGCTTGCCAGAATAATTATATTAGGTAGTGATTTCTAATTAATACAATAAATGTGTGAGTCCACATTATTTCTATCCCAGGGGGGGTAGAAATCTAGGGAGGCAGAAATGGAGATCATATGCTGTGAGTTAATAACACAATGCACAATGTTTTCATTGAGACTGTGTTTCCATGATGCCAAAATAAGCAGTTTGGATATTTTTTAAGCTAACCAGTAAAATATATCTTATTCTGTTTATATTTTTTATTCACAATGAATCATTCTATTTAATTGGGTATTGAATTGATAAAACTTAAGATCACTGTTCCTCTTTGCTTAACTTACTAATATATTCTCATGTATGACTCAGGTTCATTTTCATTTTGTAAATATGTGGGTACATGAATAGGTAGGTGTGTGTAACTATCATGGCACAATGGTTGGATTTTTTTCTCTTTGCAAAAATTGAAAATGGTTTTTGACATATTGGATTTAGATCAATATTACTGGTCATGAAGAAACTGATTTCTTCTGACTGTGACCTGTATACAAATGGTAAATTACTACAGGAAAAGACCAAAATGCTTATCATGCTGTGTAGTGACTAAAAACAATTCCAACCTCACTAGTTTGAAATCACTGTGAGAGGGCAGTATTTTAATGACATACTTTTTACTGAAAGAAGTGTGCCTGCACCACAGGGTGTAAAGCCCCTTCTGAGACCTAAAACTTAGTGGGCTCAGCACACCAAACCTCCCTCCTGGGGAGTGTTAAATGTGTGCATTGAGTGGCTGAGCTGGGCATCACTTTCAATGTTTATTTTAGGAAAATAAAGCACCTCACTGCAAAGCTGTGATAATCAAGCTAAAGAATTCCATCCTATTAAGAAGTGTACAATTTGTACTCTTTTCAACATCAAATGAAAAGTCTAAAATAAAACAGTGTTTGGCTTATACAACTAACAACTAACCAATTTTAAAACATTATATGTAGGCCAGTTATAAAAGGGATAACTGATATTCTAACAACTAATATTTTATACAAATTACCTATTGAGAAAAAATATATTTATATATTGGAAACATCATATTAGTCCAAAGTTTGTCTCAACAAAACTAAATTATATGTGACATACATATTTTGTCCAATGTAATTAAAATTATGAACATTACAAGTTATTTTTTTCTTTAGTATGAAGAGAATGGAGGCCTAACTTGTATTTTAAAAGAATGTGAGAATGTATTTTTCAAAACTCTACTTATAAAGTGTAATGTTACCATATTCGATGAATGTAAAATGCAATAGAAAACCACTTCATGTAATTTAACAATCTTCAGTGATTGCTGATGTTTTCAAATCTTATTTTCCAAATGGTTAATTTTCTATTTATCTTATATTTCAAAAAGCCTTTAAGAACCTAAACGCATAGTTACAAAAAATACTTATTGAATTAAGAAACATCAAAACAAATTGTTATTAGGTTTGAAATGAGCTAAGTATTCTAAAGGACAAATAAAAACACACAGGGTAAACCGTTCACCTTTTCACAGTAGAATTTAACTACTTTTACACTCACTAGGCCAAAAAGAAACCTCTCAGACTCAATACTAATTGTAATTCCACCAACTTTGTCAGCCATGCACTCAGAAGAATGGCCATTTCTCTTGAGGCCAAACTAGTAAACACAACTTTGAAAAAGTAAAATATCCAAGTGTAGGGAGGGACTCTGCTTTGTAGTTTCCAATAATTGAGGACCTTTTAGGAATTAAGACTAGTCAAGGTGACAAAACTGAAAAATAAAAACACATTTTGTCCCAACTTGATTCTTGGTATCAAAATAGAAATTATCTCAACAAGTAGATTATCAGAATAAACTCCACACCTTAGAGAACCCAGGTATCAAATGGAAATAGAGTTATTCACTCACTCCTTTGGCTCCTCCTACATAGAAGACATTATGTGATCATCTCTAGCATCATAGCTTGCTAATAAGTCAAAACAAAGGGACTTTCAGAAAAGCTACATTCTCTACTAGTATTTTAATCAAAATAATAAATAGAAGTACTGCCTTTAATCTCACTTAGTTCTTCCCTTCCCACAGACAAAGCAGTCTATAAATATATACATGTATGAAGTAATATTTATGCAAAATGGCTTGAATTCCAGAACCACTATAGATAAAGCTCACTTTAATCAAATGCTTTATATTAAAATGTTTCCTAACTAGTGGATTGATTTAAAATTTGATTATATAAACCTTCTGATTTACATGAAACATTTCAGGAAAAAATCCATAGATGAGTAGTCTGTATATTAAAAGATTCTAATGTTTTACATGTTTAATATATTTAGATGACTGAATCAGTAATCAGCATTAAAAAGTACTAAATTTCTACTACCCACCTTCATACATGGATATAGGCCTTTCCTTGAGTCACAGTATTTTTTATTGATATTTATTTTTTAAAGAAATAAATAACAGCCATTCTGACAGGTGTGAAATGGTATCTCATTGTTCTTTTGATTTGCATCTCTCAGATGATTAGCAAGTTAGAGCATGCTTTCATATGTCTCCTGGCCTTCTGTATGTCAACTTTCAAAAGGTGTCTATTTACTAGTAAGTCCTTTGCCCATTTTTTGATTGGGTTGTTTATCTTCTTTTTGTTAAGAGGTATGAGTTCCCTATAAATTTTGGAGATTAAACCTTTATCGAGATAACATTGGCAAATATGTTCTCCCATGCAGTGGACTTTCTTGTTGTTTTGTTGATGGTTTCTTTTGCTGTGCAGAAGCTTTTTATTTTGATGTAGTCCCATTCGTTTATTTTCTCTTTAGTTTCCATTGCCCTAGGAACTATATCGGTAAAGATATTGCTATGACATATGTCTGATATTTTGTTGCCTATGGATTCTTTTAAGATTTTTATGGTCTCTGCTCTTACGTTTAAGTCCTTTACCCATTTTGAGTTTATTTTTGTGTAAGGTGTAAGTTGGTGGTCTAGTTTCATTTTTTTGCATGTATCTGACCAAATTTCCCAACACCATTTATTGAAGAGACCGTCTTGACTCCATTGTATGCTCTTGCCTCCATTGTCAAATAGTAATTGAGCATAATGGCTTGGGTCGATTTCTGGGTTCTATGTTCTGTTCCATTGGTCAATATGTCTGTTCTTGTGCCAGTTACCAGGCAGTTTTGAGAACAGTGGCTTTGTAATATAGTTTGATATCTGATATTTTGATCCCTCCAAATTTGTTCTTCTTTTTCAAGATTGCTGAGGCTATTCAGGGTCCTTTTTTATCCCAGATGAATTTTAGGAGAGTTTGTGCAAATCAAAACAACAATGAAATACCATTTCACACCTGTCAGAATGGCTATCATCAACAATCAACAAATGACAAGTGCTGGCGATGATGTGGAGAAAAAGGAACCCTTGTGTAGTGCTGGTGGGAATGCTGACTGGTGCGGCCACTGTGGAAAACAGTATGGAGTTTCCTCAAAAAATTAAAAATGGAACTCCCATTTGACCCAGTAATCCCACTTCTGGGAATATATCCCAAGAAACTAGAAACACAAATCAAAAAGGATATTGCACCCTTATGTTCCTAGCAGCACAATTTACAATAGCTAAGATCTGGAAACAACCTAAATGCCCATCAGCAGATGAGTGGATTAAGAAGCTATGGTACTTGTATGCATGCTTATAAGCCTAACCAATGGACATAGACAACAGGAGGGTGAGGGCATGAGTGGGGTGGGGGGCAATGGGGGGGATAAGGACACATATATAATACCTTAATCAATAAAGAAGTTAAATAGTAAAAAAATAAAAAGCTGTGGTATATCTACACAATGGAATACTACCCTACTGTAAAAAAGAAAGAATTCTTACCATTTACAACAGCATGGATGGACTTGTAGAGCATTATGCTAAGTGAAATGAACCAGTCAGAGAAAGATAAATATCACATGATCTCACTCATTTGTGGAATATAATGAACATTATACACTGATGAACAAAAATAGATACAGAGACAAAGAAGCATCAAACAGACTGTCAAACTTCAGAGGGTAGGCATGGGAGGGGTTGGGGGAGAGGGTAAGAGATCAACCAAAAGACTTGTACGCATACATATACTAGGAGGGTGAGGGCATGTGCGGGGGGTGGGGGGGGTTGGCTGGGGAGAGGTAAATGGTAGGAAAAGGAGACATATGTAACACTATATGTAATACTTTAAACAGTAAAATAAAACTTAAAAATAAATAAATAAAAAGAAAAAATAAAATAAATAGCAGGATGTGATTTTTAATACCAAAGAAAATATTTGAGTTTGACTAATTTCTCTTTCTCAAATTATAAGTTCAATAATTACAAATATTTTAAATTCAAAAACTTTAAACATTTGGTTTAGCATGAACAAAACTTTAATGAGTAAATTTTAAATACTGTAGCTATTTATCACATTGAATTTGATAAAATAATACTTAATAGGGTGAATATTTAGAAATTGATTTCTTTCCATATAATAACAACTACATTAATAAAAGACAAAGATGCTAATTGACCATACCTTCGCTACACTCATCAGCCAATCAGAAGAGTATGCAAATTAACCCAACAAAGATGGCCATTAAATTTGCATACTTCAGGCAGATCCCACTGCGCCAACCCTCCCGCCTGGGGCTGGAGGCAGTGCGATCTCCAGCCGCCGCCTGCCCCAGCACAGAATCTGGGCCTGCCGTGTGCGGGGCAGGGTGGCTGGGGTGGGCAGCAGCACCATGCGAGCCGCCGCCCGACCCAGCGCGGGTTCTGGGCCTGCCATCTGCGACCGGGGGAGATGGGGCAGGCACCGCGGGATCAGGCATGCCATCTGCCACCAGGGGAGCGGGCCTAAGCCAGCAGGTGGTTATCTCCCGAGGGGTCCCAGACTGTGAGAGGGCACAGGTTGGGCTGAGGGACCACCCCCCTGCCAGTGTACAAATTTTTGTGCACTGGACTTCTAGTATATTCATTTAATATTCTTAAGCTTTTATCAAAGAAATTTTTCACACACAAAAAATCACAGAACATTAAGAAATAGATATAGTATGATGTGAAAAATGAAAAGTTTATTCTCCCTGTTCACCAAATCTAGAACAATGTGGAATCTGAAGACGAGTACAGAGAAGGGAGGTAAAGATAGAAATTGTCTCCAGATTTGCCTCTGTATAATCCAAAGTGATTTTTTGAAGACTGCAGATAAAGACAAAACGCGATACAGCAAACTGAATAATAACTTATACAGTGTAGGGACTGTGGATGACTTCATTGTGTCTGATAACAGTTTATAGTTACTTTGTGCTGGTCTGGCAACGGTGACACAACTACCACTGATGCCTCATTATTGTGACACAGTGATCAATAATGGTGTTTCTCCAATTCAGCACTCACTTTTTATATTAGGGCAAGAAAAATATCTTATTCACCTTTTATTTTTATTTTTTTAAATCTCTTCATGCCCCCCCCCCCGAGATTTGTCAGTCTGTTCCATGTTCCCATGCCTTTGATTCTATTTTTATTCATCAGTTTATTTTGTTCATTAGATTTCTTATTCATTTATTTTGATTTTTAGATTCAATTGTTGACTATATGTATTTCCATTTTATTGTTCATATTTGTGATCTTTTATCTTCTTCTTCTTCTTCTTCTTCTTCTTCTTCTTCTTCTTCTTCTTCTTCTTCTTCTTCTTCTTCTTCTTCTTCTTCTTCTTCTTCTTCTTCTTCTCCTTCTTCAAGAATACTCTTCAACATTTCAAGTAATACTGGTTTGGCGGTCATGAACTCCTTTAACTTTTTCTTGTCTGTAAAGCTCTTTATCTGACCTTCAATTCTAAACGATAGCTTTTCAGGGCAGAGTAATCTTGGTTGTAGGTCCTTGCTATTCATCACTCTGTATATTTCTTGCCACTCTCTTCTGACCTGCAAAGTTTCTGTTGAAAAATCAGCTGAAGGTCATATGGCACTCCCTTGTAGGTAACTAACTGCTATTATCTTGCTGCTTTTAAGATTCTCTCTTTGTCTTTAACCTTTACTATTTTAATTATGATATGTCTGGGTGTGAGCCTCTTTTGGTTCATCTTTTTTGGGACTCTCTGTAATTCCTGGACTTGTAAGTCTATTTTCTTTTTTATCAGGTAGGAGAAGTTCTCTGTCATTATTTCTTCAAATAGGTTTTCATTATCTTACTCTCTTTTTTTCTCATTCTGGCATCCCCCTTTACTCTATTCATATTATTGGATTCTTTTTCTCTTCTGATTGGATTTTTTTTGCTTCCTCATATTTCAAATCATTGATTTGATTCTCAGAATCCTCTATTCTAATGTTGAAACTCTGTAAATTACTCTTTATTTCAGTTAATACTTGCTCAATTTCTGATTGGTTCTTTTTAATGTCTTTGAAATTCTCACTAAGATCCTTGAATATATGACTAAGTTCTTCAAAGATCTCATTAAGTCCCTTGAAGCTCTTATTAAGATTCTTGAACAATCTTATAGCCCTTGTTTTGCACTCTGTATCCAGTAGTTTGTTTTCTTCCATTTCTTTCATTTGTGACATATTTCTTTGTCTCCACGTTTGGGGTGCTTTCCTGTGTTTGTTTCTATGTATTAGGTAGAGCTGCTACAGCTCCTGGAGTTGGTAGACTGGCCTTGTGTATCAAGTGTCCTGTAGGGCCTAAGGGGTCAGCCTCTCCTGTCACTTGAGCTGGGCACTCTAGGTACAGTCCTGTATGGGCTGTGGACACAATTTTGTTGTAGTTGAGCCTTGACTGCTGTTGGTGTCACTGGGAGGAATTGACCTCCAGGCCAATTGGTTGTGAGGACCAGCTGTGACTAGAGTGTAAGAGCTGCTGTGCTGGAGACACCCCTATGGAGCAGGACTTGCTTCAGTGGGGCCTTGGGGCTATGTCTTCCCCTAGGTTGTGTTGCTTGTGGATGCATAGAGTTGTAATCTAGTATGGTCTGTAGCTGTCCACCTGGTGTACCGGCTCTTCCTGGGGCCAGCCACTGCCTGGGGTCACCATGCAGGAGCCACAGAGAGGTCTGCAGATGGCTGCCTTCTATACTGGGCTTGGAAGTGCTCAGGTGAGGCCCAGCCATGAAGCAAGGCAGGCTGTGCTAGCGTCGGGTCTCGGGACTCTTATTGATGGGTATGTGGCACACTGATGCCAGCTGGGGCCCATCTGAGAGACTTCAGGAAAGTTTGAAGCCTGAGCCAGGATAAGCTACCCACATGGAAAAGTCCCTGCAAACAGCTTAGGTGGAGCCACAAATTGGATGGGGCAGGGTCTCAGGGAATCACCAGGGTGAAGTGAACAGTGTGGGCCACTCCGATGGAAACTCAGATATGGCTGTCAATCAGCTCTGGGACCAGGGACATATCAACATAGGAATAATGACCCCTGCAAGCATCCCTGTCTGGGAGAAAGCTGCCCCCAAGTTCCTGCCCTGATGTCAGAAAATCCAGTTCCTTCCTGTATGTCCCTGGTTCATCCAAAGCCCCTGCCCAGCATTGGAGCTCAAAGAAAGTGAATCTATGTAGGTTTGTGTGCAGGTCCTTTAAGAGGGTCTCCAGCAGCCTCCCGGGCACTCAGCCATAATCCCCACTGGTTTTTACTGCCCGAAGTTATAGGGACTTCTCTTTCCAGCTCTGGAACTCTGGGCTATGAGTCTGGTGTGGGGCTGGGACCTCTTGCTTCTCACTGAAGGCCTCTGCAGCCCAGATATCGCTCCCAATTAAAAACATACCACAGGTGGCTGTCAGACCAGCCATTCTGGGCCTCCACTCCTCCTACTAGTCTCCACCTGCTTTCTTCTTTACTTCTCTAGTTGTAGGACTTCCATTCAGCCAGCTTTCAAGTGGTTCTGGACGATGGTTGTTTTGTATTTTACTTGTAATTTTGATGTGCTTGTGGGAGGCAGGAGGCGAGTAGTGGTGTTTACCTATGCTGCCAGCTTGGTTCTCCAGCACTCACTTTATTTACTAGTTTACAGTGGTGCTAACTTGTTCTCTGTTGATATTAATTTGTAATAATCCTTAATACAATTATAGGTATTATGATGCCTACATATATAGATGTCCCAAAAAATGTATGCACACAGTCTTATAATTGTAAAGGCAGTGTTTATCAAAATACATTTCATTTTCAAAATGGAGCTATCAGTTATTAAAGTATGTTTAAATTTGGGGGGGGGGACACCCTGTATATATAGAAAGACAGAAAGAGAATAAAATAGAGAGGAATCAAGATTTTGTTTGAGCTGCCCATTTTAATACTGTTTATCATTCCTCTCACATGGTTACAATTGATTCCTACTAAATCAGTTTGTTAACTGCCAATATGATTAAGGCACATTTATAAAAAAAAGTTAGTAAATGTCAATCTTAAACTGATTCTCAGAAAATAATCTAAAACCAAAATATTTTCAAAGATAGGAGAATCTGAAATAAGAGTATTAAAATGATAATTGACATGACAGACATAAAAAAACAACCTTTCTTGGTAGTTTAAATACAAAGGTATCAAGAGTAGAATGAGTGTTGAATTTATGTTGTGGAAAATTGGTCCCAAGTTGGTTTTCCACTTCATCAGAAAGCACTTTTGTCTTGTATGCAAACAGTTAATGAAGCATGCCAACACTGAATTGGTTTAACTAGTGTTAGAAATATTTCACCTTTTCTTCTCCCTCTCTTTTGGTTAGTTTTAATACTAACATAAGGAGACACCTTAAATTTCTGGACACCAATTGTATATCTCAGATAGAATGAATGAATAATATAGCTATTCATGATTTAAATACTTTCATTTTCACTTATGAATTATTCTCTACTGAAAGTTAGCAAAAGATCCATCAATTCTGCTGCACAATAATAAATGTATGATGGGAATGATCTAGTCATTGCATTTTCATCCAGAAGCCTACCTTTAGTTTCAGTATTTGGAAGCAGGGAGCCTTTTGATTTAGTTTTTAAAGCCTCTGGCAGGTGGAAAATTCTGTTCCAAGAACATTCATGTGATTGGGAACAAAAGAAATTCCTTCAAGGGGATTGTGGTTTTACCTTTATGCCACTTTCAAAGAAAATAAGATGATGATTTCTTTCATATTAAAATTAAAATAAACATAGAGGCTGGAAAAATTATACATTATAACAAATTATTGCACATAAAAAGACTTTTCATAGACTTATTCAGACTATACTTTTTACATGTAAAAACAAAGTGTTCACCTGCTTAACTTTTTCACAATATGATAATTTAATCCTTACTTTGCATGTCTTCTATTTGATATTAAAAATTCCCATTTTAAATTCAAGTGTACAGTTTCATTATTACTTTGCATGAAACATTACACCATATGTGCTCTGATCTTAATATAAAAGATTTAGTTTGGAGAGTTACTAACTGATGTAATTCTAAAATAGTATTTTAAGTAACTCAAAAAAATAAATACATTTTTTTATATTAGTATTACTTGGAAAAAAGAAAGTCTGGAAAAGTATTGCACTTAAATAGGTTTACCATTAAAAGCCATATTTAACTTCAATTATCATCAAATATGAATACAATTTGTCTCTTCTTAGTAGATGTTTACTTATGAGTATTTTAATTCTATCAGAAAAAAATACTCTTGATGAAAGTAACTGCTAGATCATAACAAACTTATTTCACTAATTATATACAAATATGTTTACCAACAATAGCACATACATTCCTATTTCAGATGGCTCCATATAGAGTAGTTAAAACGTGAATAATTGCAAAAAACAACAAAAAACAAACAAACAAAAAACACACCAAAATTCATAGAGCATGTCAGGTGTACCTTTTACAAGGAACAGGGGGTAATGTAAAATCAAAGTTTCTTTAGTGAGAATTTTTTTTTTAATTCCTGCATTTGTGCCCTAATTTTACAAATGAAGAATCTAATGCCCAGAACTATGAAATGATGACTATTATCTCATCATATGCTACTCTATCATCATTTCCAAACTCAAGAGCAAGATTTAGATTATGAATTAGAATTAACTTTAATATATTTGCAACTAGAGGCCCAGTGCACAAAAATTTGTGCACTCCGGGGGGTCCCTCAGCCTGGCCTGTGCCCTTTCGCAGTCTGGGACCCCTTGGAGGATGTCCAACTGCTGGCTTAGGCCTGCTCCCTGGGGGATTAGGCCTAAGCTGGCAGTCAGACATCCCTCTGGCAGCCCGGGAGCCCTTGGAGGATGTCCACTTGCCAGCGGGGAGCAGGCCTAAGCTACAGTTGGACATCCTTAGCGCTGCTGAGGAGGCGGGAGAGGCTCCCACCACCACCACTGTACAGGCAGCCTTCAGCCTGGCTTGTGGCTGAGCAGAGCTCCCCCTGTGGGATTGCACTGACCACCAGGGGGCAGCTCCTGCATTGAGCGTCTGCCCCCTGGTGGTCAGTGTGTGTCATAGTGACCAGTCATTCCCAGTCATTCTGCTGTTAGGGTCAATTTGCATATCCTTTTATTATATAGGATAGAGGCCTGGTGCTTGGGTGGGGGCTGGCTGGTTTGCCCTGAAGGGTGTCTCGCATCAGGGTGGGGGTCCTGCTGGGGTGCCTGGCCAGACTGGGAGTGGGTCTGAGGGCCGTTTTCAGACTGCCCACACCCCCTTCAGGGTGAGGGTACCCGCTGGAGTGCTTGGACAGTCTGGGTGAGGGACTGAGGGCCGTTTTCAGGCTGGTCACACCCCCTTCAGAGAGGGTGGTCCTGCTGGGGTGCCTGGTCAACCTGGGTGAGAGGCTGATGGCTGTTTGCAGGCTGGCCAAGCCCCCCAGCGGGGACCCTCATCCAATGAGGGTGTGGCCAGCCCGCGAGAGGGGCTCATGGCTGTTTGCAGGCTGGCCACAGCCCCTTCAGGGTAGAGGTCCCCACTGGGGTGCCTGGCCAGCCTGGGTGAGGGGTTGATGGCTGTTTGCAGGTTGGCCACGGTCCCCAGCTCCCCAAGCTCCCAGTGGAAGCTGGCTGGAAGCAAGTATCTGGGAGTTATTCAGCTACTATAATTAAAACTGTGTTGCCTTGAGTGGAGTACACAGCCGGCAAGGGCAGATGGGAAGCTCGGCTTCCTCCATCGCCGAAGCAACCAAGCCTCCTGCTTGCTCCAGCTCTTGGCAGCCATCTTGGTTGGATTAATTTGCATATAGTCTCTGTGATTGGCTGGTGGGCGTGGCTTGGGGCATAGTGGAAGAGCAGTCAATTTGCATATTTCTCTTTTATTAGATTTGACTAGAGGCCCAGTGCACAAAAATTTGTGCACTCGGGGGGGGGGGGTGTCCCTCAGTCCGGCCTGTGCCCTCTCGCAGTCTGGGACACCTCGGGAGATAACAACCTGCTGGCTTAGGCTGGCTTAGCCTTAGGCTGCTCCCAGGTGGCAGAGGGCAGGCCCAATCCCTAGGTGCAGCCCCTGGTCGGGCTCAGAGCAGGACCGATTGGGGAGTTGGGGCGCCGCCCCCTGTCATGCACAGAGCAGGGCGGATTGGGAGGTTGCGATGCCACCCTCAGTCACGCTCAGGGTAGGGCCGATTGGGGGGTTGGGACACCGCCCACTGTCACACTCAAGGCAGGGTTGATGGGAAGATTGCGGCGCCACCCCCTGTCATGCACAGAGCAGAGCCAATCAGGAGATTGGGCGCTGCCCCTGTCACTCACAGAGCAGGGCCAATCAGGGGGTTGGGGCACCGCACCCTGTCACACACAGAGCAGTGCCGATCAGGGGGTTGGGACACCGCACCCTGTCACACTCAGAACTGCAGGGCGATCAGGGGGTTGGGGAGCTCCCCCCTATCAGGCACAGAACAGGGCTGATCAGGGGGTTGGGGCGCCTTCTCCTGTCACGAACAGAGCAGGGTGGATAGGGAGGTTGTGGCCCCGTCCCCTGTCACACAGAACCGCAGGGCAATCAGGGGGTTTGGGCGCTGCCCCCTGTCACACTGATCCCGGTGCCAGGAGGCATATTACCCTTTTACTATATAGCATAGAGGCCTGGTGCACAGGTGGGGGCCAGCTGGTTTGCCCTGAAGGGTGTTCTGGATCAGGGCGGGGGTCCCCACTGGGGTGCCTGGCCAGCCTGGATGAGGGGATAATGGCTGTTTGCAGCTGGTCACACCCCCTTCAGGGTGGGGGTCCCCACTGGGGTGCCTGGCCAGTCTGGGTGAGGGGCTGAGGGCTGGTTTCAGACTGGCGGGTGACTGAAGTTCCCAACCACTCCTTTTTTTCTTTTTCTTTTTTTATTCTGGGCCAGCTTTAGCTCTGAGGCTTGGCTCCAGCTCTTAGGCCTCCACTGCTGAAAGCAGGTATCTGGTTTGTTTGAGTTCTATAATCGAAACACTGTTTCAACTCCAGCTCTGAGATCCTGGCTGGCTGAAAGCCGGTTTCTGGGGTTTTGTTTAGCTTCTATATTTGTAACAATGTTTCAAACTGCAAGCTCAGAGGCCGGCAGCGGCAGGCGGGGAACGTTGGAGTCCTCCGTCACTAAAGCAAGCAAGCCTCATGTTTGCTTCCAGCTGCCTGGCTGCCGGCCGCCATCTTGGCTGGCATTAATTTGCATATCACCCTGATTAGCCAATGAGAAGGGTAGCAAACATACGGCTAATTACCATGTTTCTCTTTTATTAGATAGGATTAGTAGAGATAGCAATTTCTGTTATGAATCAGATATATAGCATGAATGTATCCTCAACAGACATAATACTGAACTGAGGTCTCAGTCATTCATAAGCAAGTTTTATATACACACTAGGAAAATATTTTGAACAATACAACAGGTTTATATTATTGATGGCAAATCATAGGAATAAAATATCCAAATCATGGGAATAATAAAAACATCTGGTATTTACATAAAAAATAAGTTTCAATATTTTTCATTAAAATTTTTATTTTTCCCCTCAACTCTATTAATATAGATCATTATGCCCACCTTACAAAAGAGAAAATGGATATGTGTGCCTGGATAACAACATAATAGAACTAGAATGCAAACTCGGAAATTCTAACTTTATGGAGTATAATGTCTCCCAGATGACACTTCCATTCCAAATTAAACATGCAGATTGCCTTTATTACATATGGATACTGTAAGTTTCTTAAATAAATAACTATATTCTCAAGTCCTCAAATATAAATAAATACAATAAATATTAATGTTTTAAAATGTTCAACAGCGAATGATATTCCAAATGAGGAATATGGTATATATCTTTACTTAACTTAATTTAAAACTAAATTATTCTAGAATCATTCCTGGCTGGTGTGGCTCAGTTGGTTGAGCATTAGCCCATTCTCTGAAAGGCCACCAGTTCAATTCCTGATCTGGGTATGGTCAGGGCACATTCCCAGGTTTCAGGTACTAAACTACCTGCATAAAACACATCAACAATATCCTATGTAGCCTGGCCGGTGTGGTTTAGTGTTTGAGCATCTACCTATGAATCAGGAGGTCATGGTTTGATTCCTGGTCAGGGACCTGCCTGGGGTGAGGACTCTATCCCCGTTGGGGGTGTGCAGGAGGCGGCCGGTCAATAATTCTCTCTCATCATTGGTATTTCTCTCTCCCTCTCTCTCTCTCTTCCTCTCTGAAATCAACAAAAATATATTGAAAGAAGAAAGAAAGAGAGAAAGAAAGAAAGAAAGAAAGAAAGAAAGAAAGAAAGAAACAAAGAAAGAAAGAAAGACAGAAAGAAAGAGAGGAAGAAAGAAAGAGAGGAAGAAAGAAAGAAATGTCCTATATAGAGAAAAATTTAAATAAGTTTAATTTCTGAAATACTTGATGCAGGTCAATGTGTTTTTCTGGTTATTTGTTTAAAATAGGAGAAAAATCTAACCGGACAATCACCTCTCTCTCTCTCTCTCTCTCTCTCTCTCTCTCTCTCTCTCTCTCTCTCTCTCTCATTTGAACCCCCTACATTAAAAGTAAATCACAGTCAGAATGAGATTATGATGCAATGATCTCCCTGTGAACGTTGCATTATGGCTTAGGCCGTGCATAAGCGGTCCCTCAGCACTTGTGCTTACAGCAATTTGAATTTCTCTGGTAGCTCAGTATGATTTATGGCATATTTCAGACTTTCTCTTCATCAAGGGAGAGCACTGTCAAGTTCATGATAGTTTTGCAACTAAGATAAAGGAAGAAAAGGAGAGCACTTTTAGTAAACAGGACTTTGTGGTTTGTTATAATGTTGGTGTTTAAAATTGAATTGGTTGTGAAATTATCTTTGACAGTTTTATTCAATATCATCGTGTGAATTGAATAGAACAACCAATGGTGTTTATTAGTGAATCATCCATGGGCTTTTTCAGCCTTCCACTTACATGCATAAACACCTGTTTTAAGAATAAATGCAAAGGTTTTATAGTATTAATAGTAGAATAGACCTTCAATGGAGACCTGTATAAAATTCCATTTATCTTTCCTGAAACTTCTGTTCTGGCAAACAGGTGGTTTCTTATACCTGCAGTATTTCATTTCCTTATGCACAGCTGTGTTAGAAAATGTTTGATTTTATGAACCACATGCCAGACATAGCAATATTTTTATAATGGAGAGGAAAAAGCAAATTGTATTGCTTCATTTATTTTTCTATACCAACAATGTCAATTTTTAGATTTAATATTGCATGCTTTCTTCATAGTGAACTCTTGTAATATAAGCAGCTGTTTCTTCAGAAATATGGACAACAGCAAGAATTCATCCCTAAATTCAAAGCAAAATAAAACACTGCTGATGAAAGCTTTTTTTAACTCCTTTTTTATTATTATTCATAAAACTCCCTAGGTATGCATGGATCTTTATAGAGCATATAAAAAGACAAGGCTCCCCACCACAAAAAGTTTATAGTATAATCCAAGGAAAATATCATGTAAAACAGCTCAGATATAGAGAATATGTGTCATTTAGGGGATCATCGTATAGAAGTTGATTAAAAATAGTTATTAAACTAGAAAAGAGAGTCACAAAAGACATGTTTGTTCTTGTATTTTTAGGGCAATTTGTTGGGCAAGGATTTATAACATGGAAAGTGATAAAGTTGATAGGTTACCAATAAATTTGATTTTCAAATACTCCATAGTATAGAAATTATACTCACAAAAATCTAAATGCTTTAATATACTGATCCTGAATTGATCTGAGTGACTTAAAGATAGCATTTACTTATGTATTACATCGTATAATCATAGAATTATATAAATTGAGATTTTTTTTTTCATTTCAAGTCCTGCAATTAACTAAACTTGGTGAAGTAAGATATATAAGTTACTTTATGTCTTCAAGGTCACCTGAGATAGATACTGAAGAAACTAAACTGGAAATCAAGTTCCTGGATTTCTAATTTAATATTTTTTTAGAAGAATGAGCCATTTTCCCCTATTTTAATAACCTGCACTGAACATTAAAGTAGGAGTCCAAACACTGGTCAGACCCTGCCTTCAGTTACACTACCTTAAAAGTCACAAAATGTCAGACAAGAAATTAACTCCTCTGAAATTCAATTTACTCATCTGTAAAATGAAAATGCCAACAATATTAACATTTTATGTCTCAGATTAAATAGGGAAAAAAGTAGATGTGAAAATGAGAATAAAAACATTACATATTAAAACCCTGGCATTCTGACATTGAACAAAATGCAGCTTGAACCTGTCTCTGAAATGAAGGAAATGTTCTAATTGACAAGAGCATAGAGGAATCCCAGGAGGAAATAGAGAGCTGGCAGTAACAAGGATATGTACAAAAAGGTACTGCTGCCTATCTGAGCATTCATTCAGGAGTTTCTTCTTTTTATGTTTTGAGTATTTATTACCATAATTTTTATTTCTCTCTAAATTAACAACATTTAATTCTTAATGATGACTTTTCTTAACAATCAGCTTACAGAATTTCTGGCAATTTGACAACGGACTCTCGTGAAACACGTTCAGTACACCACTGCCTGCTGCCCAAACTCAGGTGTGCATATCAAATTCCAGCTCAAGTCTCCTTCTACTTCCAAATCCACCAGTTCCCTTCAGGAGTATTTGTCGCACAACCACATATTGACAGTACATGCTAGTCAATATGGCTGAGACAGCCCTGCCCTCAGCAGGCTGTTGGTCTCATGGAGGAGGAGGATCATGAAGCAAAAAGACTTGCAAATAAAGTTATTTTTATAAATTCTTCAAAATTATATTGAAAAACACATACACAAAATGGTATGGAATAGAAGAGGTTGAGGGCAGAGTTGAACAATGATCAAATTTAGCTTTCAGGGAAGGACATTTAACTGGACAATGAGTATGAGGTAGGGAAGTCAAGAACAAAGAGAAAATCTTCCCATCGGCCATATTTAAGAACTAGGAGAAGAAAGGAACAGATGCAGTATGTTTGAGGACCTAAGACAGGTCAGTGAGGAAAGAACAAAAGGAGAGAACTAACCCAGAAGAGTGTGGAGAGAGGAGGTGGAGTACATTCGGTATTATGTAGGGTCTTTAAAACCAGGCTAAGCAGGTTGAGGTTGTTTTCCCAGCCACCATATAAAGTCATTGAAGGCTTATAAAAAGGTAAATTTTATGATTTGATTTACAATTTACAACCATTACAGTAGCTGCTATAAGAAGAGAGGATTATAAAGACAACACGTGAAACTGAAAAGCTGGATGAGGGGTTACTGCAGTGGCCCAGTGGACAGTGCTACCTTGGGTTGCCACGTTGGCAGTGGATGCAGTGGAGAGAGAAACGTGGATCCTAGAGATGGTTTGGAAGAAGAATAAACAGTCACAGTGATGTACCATAGATGGAAGTAGATTCAGGACAGGGGAAGAGAGATATTTCATGGATGGTTCACTGTTTTCTAGATTGAGCATGGGAGTTTCAAAACAAAAAGGAAAAAAGGGGTGTAAGAGGGTAAGAGATCAACCAAAGGACTTGTATGCATGCATATGAGCATAACCAATGGACACAGACAGTAGTGGGGGTGAAGGCATGTGCTGGGGGGTGGGAGCAGCCAGAGAGAGGTCAATGGGTGAAAAAAGGAGACTCATGTAATACTTTAAACAATAAATATTTTTTTTAAAAATTGCTATTTACTGAGTTTGGGGAAGACTGGCCAAAGTCAGACTCCATGCAAAGGCATAAGATTTTATTTTTTTAAAATATATTTTTATTGATTTCAGAGAGGAAGGGAAAGAGGGAGATAGAAACATCAATGATGAGAGAAAATCATTGATTGGCTGCCTCCTTCATGCCCCTACTAGGGATTGAGCCAGCAACCCAAGGATGTGCCCTGACTGGGAATTGAACCGTGACCTCCTGGTTCCTAGGTTGATGTTCAACCACTGGGCCACACTGGCTGGGCAAGATTATATTTATTTATAATTCATTTTGCCTGGGGTTATATTAAAATTCTTGTTATGGATCTTTGAATGGACAAAGGTAATCAAAATCATTTAGAAGAGAGGATATTATATTAACACTATCTATACAGTTTAATTATTGGATTACATAATTTTCTGAGGAGTGAAAATCTAGATGAATTCCATTGGTCTTGTCAAACTAGAGTTCATGGCTAATTGATCTGCTCATATATATATGAGCAATTTTAAGAAAATGGATATGACAATAGGTAACACAGAACCTATTTGAAGTATCCTGAAAAATACCTTCACTTGATATTATGCCCAAGAACTGATGCATGATGAAGGGGGGAAAAACTAGTAAGCCTGGCCAGCATGGCTCAGTGGTTGATCATCAAACTATGAACCAGGAGGTCACCTTTCCAGTCAGGGCACATGCCCAGGTTGTGGGCTTGATCCCCAGTGGTGGGGTGTGCAGGTGGCAGACAATCAATTATTCTCTCTAATCATTGATGTTTCTATCTCTCTCGATCTACCATACACTCTGAAATCAATAATATTTTTTTAAAAAAACTAGCTAAACTTCAGTTACTATTAGCCCTAAATATTAGAAGGAAAAGAGATAAAAAGGGTAGTCATAAACAATAATGGACAGTATTAATATAAAAATACCACAATTATAAAAGTTCTTTCAAAACTGAAGGAATCATTTGGATCTGTCAGTTATTATAAAGGAAGTGACTATCTTTTTAAGATAATGTATAATTAAAATATCTATTTGTTTCTAAGTAAAATTACATGCCATGAATCATAAAAGTAAATGTAAAATTTTCCATACATAAATCTTAGGAAATTATTCAAAATTACATTTTAATATTATCCCTCATTCATGGTAAATCTAAAAAAGCTGTAAAATTCACACCATAAAATCCTGTATCTTATTGTTGTGTCTTATAGCTAAGCCTATATATATAGGTTGTCCCAAAAACATGTATGCACACACTTTGAGTAATTATAAAGGCAATGTTTATTAAAATACATTTCATTTTCAAAATTGAGCTATCAGCTGTTAAAGTATGTATGTATTTTTGGGACACTCTGTATATAAGCCAATACTCATGTTTAAAGTATAGAGAATATAGCTTCCATTTAAAAGCCTTGAACTTCTTTTCAATCCATAAGTATAGGAATATTTTAAACCATTTTTGCACGTTATTTTATCTATCAATAGTAATTAACACAGCCTTAATCTGGCTAATGTTAATGACCACTGTTCTTCCGTAAATCCCAGTTAAACCAAGCTTATTAAGGGCTAATTAAAGGAAGTCTTATGTGCATGGAATAAAGTAATGTCTGTTTTTAGAGTTGGAGTGCATATTTTGTCTGATAACATAAAATGAGGAAAAACTTTTCAATTAAAAGTTTACAGGCAAGCTGATTGTTGATTGCTAAAAAAATGTGCCAATTAAACAACTAACAACTTATTTACTCTTCCTATATGTCTGTGATTTTTAAAAGTGTAGCAATGTAATCTAAGTCTAGAAGCATACTTCCTGAGCATGAAACTAGACCGAGGCTGCAGCAAATAACCAAAAAAAAAAAAAAAGAATCTTTAGATAAATAATCAATCAGGATCCACTAGTCAAGATTCTAGATAAGTAAGGAATGTTGAGGGTATGTAGAGAAGATACTATACATGGTTACAAATAGTGTTGAGAGACTGTGACATTAGACACTCACAAGTTTTTTAACAGATAGTTGTGAGTACTTATGTGTACATCTGTGGGTGTAAGATTTATTGTTTTACTTTTATTTTCTATTTAATAAACTTTAGTGTAGTGCCTACGGCATGTCAGGTTGAGTACTGAGGATTAATTTAACCCCAATATCCCCAAGGAGCCTCTGAAATATTTACAATTATTACACCTATGATATGGATGAGGGATCTGAAACACAGAAAGCCTAAAATGCCAAAGGATTTCTAAGAAGAGTACCACAGAACGGACACATGCTTCCACTCAGGCAGTTAGGCACCAGATTTTGTTTTCTCAATCCCGAACCACAAAGTTGTGCTGTCTCTGTTTTCACTTACATGTTCTTAGTCTCTCTCTCCCTCTCCTTCGTCCTCTCCCTCTCCCTCCTTTCCCCACTCCGTTCTTCCCTCCTTTTCTCTTTCTCTTACCCCGCCATCCTCTCCAAAGGCTTCTTTGGGAAAGAGCAGTACATATTACAGCTTACTAACCAATTATGGGGAGTGTGGAACAGAAAAGGAACTTGGCATATCAATAGAAAGATGGGGATATAAAAATTAAGTATAAAGCATATGAGAATCTTAGAATTTGGGGTAAAATATGACTATACTGAGAGACACTCTCTGTGCTTATAAGAAAATAAAAATGATGTCCAACTGCACTCTGTTCAGGTGTTTTTTGTTGTTGCTTTGTTTTCACACGATCTCACTCATATGTGGAATCTAATGAACAAAATAAAACTGATGAACAAAATGGATCCAGATACAAAGAAGCATGGAACAGACTGTCGAAATTCGGTCTGTGAGTGGGTAGGAAGAAATCAACCAAAGAACTTGTATGCATATATGCATAACCCATGGACACAGACAGGGTGGTGAAGGCCTGGGGTAGGGTTTGGGGATGGGCTAGCTGGGGTCAATAGGGGGAAAAGGGGGTCATATGTAATACTTTCAACAATAAAGATTCTTTAAAAATAAATAAACTAAGCAATTACTTGATTTAAGGAAGAATTGGGCATTGGGTTCTGAAGAGTTTAAAATCAAGCAAACATATTAGTATGTGCTTATATATCTATGCAATACAATTCAAGATTATAATGACTTTATTTTTTTAATATATTTTATTGACTTCAGAGAGAGGAAGGGAGAGGGAGCGAATGATAGAAACATCATCTATAGCAGGGGTGAGCAACCTTTTTGTGAGTGCGTGCCAAAACCAGCAAAATCTCTGACTCAAAATTCTTCTGCGTTGCCAACCCTAGTTTTTTGAGAACATGTTGCACCTACTTGATACCTCTTAAGGTGTACTTATGTGAAGAACCTTGAAGAAATAATAAAATTCATTCGAGCGGCAAAAACACAGTATATGATGATGAAAAATGCATTTATTTTTTAATGTATACATATACACTGATAGTCCAACAGAAAACTTTATGACTCTGTTTGATATTATCAGTGAGACTTTTGCTGCTGCATCACTGATGACAGAGATTTTACATCAGGTTTATATTTCGTGACCTTCAGAAATATGCACGAGCTACTACTTTCATCCATCAGGCTGCTCCTATTACAAGACTTAACAAAATTCATCACTGAGAACAAAGACTCACAAGCGTATGTGGATGAAACCAAAACACTGGTCGGATCTAGGAAGGCAGGGAGAGTTAAGGCAGAGGCATAGAAATTGCTCTTCCCCTCTCTCGCCAATCCATGTCTATGGTCTTTAAGATAACTTGTTATGTAAAATTATTTATTTATCTAAGATGCACCTACACTGAGTTTATCTGAAAAATAAAAAAGTCGATATTAAGAAAAAAATTGTAAATGGAAGATTATAAGAGAGGGTTTCCTGTGCCAGCAAAAGTTACTGGTGTGCCATGTTTGGCACGCATGCCAGGAGTTGCCCACCCCTGATCTATAGGCTTCCTCCCGCATGCCCCCTACTGGAGATCCGTCCACAATATGGGCATTGCCTTGACCAGGAATGGTACTGTGACTCCTGGTTCATGGGCTCACCCTCAACCAATGAGCAACACTAGCCAGATAAGATTATAGTGACTTTGAAATGGTTCTAATACAGTTTTAGAGTTTAAATTTGGATTAAAACAGACACAAATTTGATACTGAGGCACAATATTTTCATGAAAATCTATTGCTCAGATGCAACTTGTATTAGGTAATGAATTGTTTTGACAAATTAAGTAATTTTGAATACTAGATGACTTCCTTACCTGTTTTTTATCAGCTCTTTTCTTTTTTATTTATTGTTTTTGTCACCTTTATTTCTCAATATTAGTGATTTATTTCCAACTAATCAGAATTCTTGGTTATTGACTAAATGTAAAACTGCCTGCACTGTATGAGTTTATGATACGGAAATTTCAAACCACAAATCATTCCAGATTCCTGGGGGAATAAGTAGATGTTATACAATTATGCTACAGTCTTCATCTTAATAAAAAATGCTTACAAACAAATGACTCATTCTGGCTGATCATACTTTGAAATATCAGATTACTGTGCTGAATCACACCTCAAAAAATCACAAATGGTAAGAATAGACTGGGAAGAATAACATTGTTACAAAGTAGCCAACTAGTATATGACTTAGTTTCAAAGAAACACCACACTAAAGATTAACATTATGAGAAAGTAGAAATCGAAATAAACGTGTGTATTCATTTCTGTATAAATTTATCTCTTATCAATCACAGGAAGCAGGTCTAGCATTGTAAAGGGAAAATATTGCCAGCAATATTTTAAATCATGAAGCTATATATTCAAGAGCGATCAATAAAATAACGTACAGGAAATGACAAACACCTAGTCAATGGAATCGTTTTTCCTGAAATACTTAGCAGTAGCTTTTTAAAGTAATCGCTTATGGTCAATGTTACTTGTATTTTGATCAGTTCGCTTGTTACAGTTGAATGGAATGTCATATTCATTCATTTTTTTAGCTGTCTGAGGAAGATTTTCATACCTGTAATCAGCCATAAAGAGGGTCATGATATTGCCATATCTAAAAAACATCTTTTTGTCAGTTTTGCCAAACAAGGCTTTGAAGGTCAATAGATTTTTTTTAAAGATGAAGAGATGAGAAAACAAATATTTTCAGAAAAATATGATATATATATATATCTTTTGTTCATCCATAACTTTATTGTTAGGAATTTCTCTCTGATAAAAAAATAAATAAATAAAGCACTTTTTATTCTGAAGTAATCATTTTGCAACATTCTGTCTTTTTTAAAAAAATGCGGTCTGTGTGGCGGGGGGGGGGGGGGGGTTCAAGATCAACATGGATTAAGTTAATTATGGGACACATCTTCCTTAGTCGATGGGAGAATAGAGAAACTGCTGAGTTACACTTTGTGATAAACATTTTGGAACATTGCCAGAGCCATTATAAACATTTCTGAGCCCACTTTTCCAGGGAACTCTTTTAAAAATCAATTAGAAGTGAAAGTCTTTCAATGCTAGTGTTTTAAAATGTCAAGCTTATATTACTTTTTTTCCTTGTGCATCAATGGCAATATTTCAAAACCTGTGTATTAAATTGATTATATTCTATAATTAAGCTATTAGAGGGGATAGAACATTCAACTGTTTTAAAATTTACACCACAGCAGAACTGGCTTGGTATTTGTCTGTTTGTCTGTTTGTTTTTAAAGTAAATAAGCCCAAGTTGGAAAAAAAGAAGAAGAAGAAAAGCAAAGGTAGCAAGCAATAGGTAAGAAGACAGTATACATGGCTTCTCAGATTTTATATGAAAGCATGCTCAAATAGTTTTATTGATTTTGAAAATATTTTTAACATCACAGGTCAATAAGTTATAATAATATATGCTTTATTTATGATTCCTAAATCAGGACTTTTAGCAAGTATTCTATGTACAATGGCAGGGGTTATGAGTCTAAATTTACAAAAGAAAGGTCTATTCAAGAATTTGCTAAAATCAAGAGTATAATATTGATTTTAAAATGCATGCGGATGTAGATAAATACCTTATATGCATCTATGTTTGAATATGTGTGTATACATAACTATTTTCTTATTAAAGGGGGGATATTGTCAAAACTTTTAAAGGTAGTACCAATTTGTCATGTACTAAAAACAGCCTAATTGTGTGTTATATACACAATGATGCCATATAAAATTATATATTTTAGAAAAAATAAATTTAAAATCTGTAATTATAAGATGTGTGCTCTTTACTCAATAAATGAATCACACATTTACTGTGGAGAGCAAAGGATTAAAATTCCTCATGTCTGTGTAACAAACACATTGATATTAATTGGTTTGTCCTTTCAAGTTGTGTTTATCTCTTCATTTCCATCACAGTTTCAAAGGTCACTCCATTCCATTTATAAA